>NC_045511.1:40010681-40335681 GCF_009650955.1 Corvus moneduloides
AGAGTGTAGTGTGTGTTGGTCAGACAAACTTAGAAAAACTTACATAAACCAAACTAGACAGACTGTATTTCTTAGGTGAAAAAGTAGAGCAGTTTCCATGAATTCATCGGCTCCGAGATTAAAATGGATTTGAACAAGCAAACACCATCTCTGACTATTGGATAAAGTTTACTAGTCTTTTTCAAATAATATAGGTTACTCTGATTTCTGCAGGTAGTTTGTAACTGGTAAATCCATTTTACCATCTGGCTAAATGTAAATAAAATAATAGTATCTAGTTATTTATTGAGTAGAACAGGAAACTATATTGTTGGGGAAGATTAAACAGGAAAGCCTTATAAATATGATTGCCTGACAAAAGATTTTGGGAATATGAAAACTATAAGCGACATCGAAATGAAAGCCACCTTTGAATTACCAAGTCTTAGTTACTGAACAACTGGAAAACAATGGTATGGCCGACTGAAGGTAATCCCCTCTTGATTGAACAATACCCTCTGCTTGCAGGCAGGTCCAAGGGTCAGAGCAGACCCTACTAGCTCAGCAGAAGGGGTCCAAAGAGTAGTTTTTAGAAGTTAAGATGTAACACTCTTTGGTAATATAAGAACTCTTATAGGCTGTATGTAAATGCTATAGGATTTGTATCTTGTATTAGATTGGTTAGTGACAATTAGAATATTCAGTACAGAAGATGATTTATTGTATTGTAACCAGGACTTCTTCATTCTCATTCCTTACTCTCACACATTCTTACACACTCTTACTCTTACTCTCTCTCTCTCTCTCCTTACTTACTCGCTTACTCTCTTGCTCTCTTGGGCCTGCTCAGAGCTGAGTCTGGCAGCTCTAAGCAGTGCCCCTATACCCATGCCCTTTGCAATAAACCACGTTCCAAGATCTGACTATAGAGATCTCTCGTCACCGTCTCCGACCGTCTACGCCCAGTCCAGACTGAACCCCAAAGCTCCTACACTATATATTGCATAAAACCCACAATTCAACAGAGCAAAAATTCTTGTATACTTTCAGGCCATATCAAAGTCGGTAATAAAATATTTTATTTAAACAATTAAGTATATAGCTTAAGTATTGCTTTCATGAGTTCAGGCAGCATAGGCTTACATCTCAAAATGCGTGCCCTTCATACTGCAGAATATTAGCATTTTAGGTTAGCTGATAGGGAAAATGAGACCATAAGTGTCTGGCAGTTACTCAGTGTACAAAAGGAGAAGAGACCAAGGAGCCGTGGAAGTAGGCACCACATACTCTTCCCCTGAGGTTGTAGGAAATAGCAACAGTGGCAAGTCACAGCACACTGATTATGAAGAGGAGGAAAAGCATCCTCATGGCTGGCATTGATCATGAGGAAATTACTGTTTCCTGACCTTGACTTTCTTGAAACCTTGTCATTTGGAAGTCTTGAAGATTTAAAATATTGTCTGTTAAGATCAGAGAAAGGGTGGGTGGGGCTGCGGTAGAACAGTGTGTCTTGTTTTGCTTTTCTTTAGATATGGTTTTCTCTTAAACTTCAGCCAGACTTGGGTTAGTTTTCTAGACAATGATGAAGTCTGAGAATTCCAATACAGAGTGACATTTCACAGGATCATATTGACTGCTTGTTCGTGATCTGGTGATTAAACATGGAGACTTCCTGCTCACGTTGTCCTTGGCCGCTCTTACTGGAGACACAAATGCTAATTGTTCTCACCTAGTTCATTGGTAGAGAAGCATACCCTGTTATCTTGGGATTTTAACACTAAGAAGCAAAGTCACAGATAATTCCATCGTATAGGCCTAATCTGTTCTCAAGGTTGATGAATTTATAATATATGCAAATACAAACATTTTCAGAGACTCTCAGAATATGCTCATTTGGAAGGGACCCACAAAGATCATCAAGTCCAACTCCTGGCACTGCATAGGACCATCTCCAAGAGTCACACCATGTGCCTGAGAGCACTGTCCAAATGCTTCTTGAACTCCCCTGACACAACTTCAGGCCATTGCCTGAGGTACTGTCACGATCACCACAGAGAAGAGATCAGTGCCTGCCCCTCCTCTTCCCTTCATGAGGAAGTTGTAACTGCAATGAGGTCTGTCCTCAGTCTCCTCCTCTCCAGAACAGACCAAGTGGTCCCAGCCACTCCTCACACGGCTTCTCCTCAAGGCCCTTCACCATCTTTGTTGCCCTCCTTTGGACACTCTCTAATAGTTTAATGTCTTTCTTACATTGTGTTGCCCAAAACTGCCCCCAGCACTCAAGGTGAGGCTGCCCCAGTGCAGAGCGGAGTGGGACGATCCCCTCCCTTGCCCAGCTGGCGATGCTGTGCCTGATGCACCCCAGGACAGGGTTGGCTCTCCTGGCTGCCAGGGCACTGCTGACTCATGTTCAGCTTGCCAGAACCCCCAGGTCCCTTTCCATGGCACTGCTTGCCAGCATCTCATTCCCAGTCTGTCCATAAATCCAGGGTTGCCCTGTCCCAGGTGCAGAATCCGGCATTTCCCTTGTTGAACTTAATATGGTGGGCGATTGCTCAGACCCCTGATTCATTGAGGTCTCTCTGAAGGGCCTCCCTGCCCTCAAAGGAGTCAGCAGCTCCTCCCAGATTTGTATCATCTGCGAACTGGCTCAGTATCCCTTCCAGTCCTGTGTCCAAGTCATTTATGAAGATGTTGAAGAGCACAGGGCTGAGGATGGAGCCCTGTGGAACCCCACCAGTGACAGGTTCCCAGTCTGATGTCACCCCATTCACTATAATCCTTTATGCCTGACCCGCGAGCCAGTTGCTCACCCATCCCATGATGTGTTTATCCAGCTGTGGGCTGGACATTTTGTCCAGAAGGTCCTGAGAGACAGTATCAAAGGCTTTAATGAAATCTGAAAAGATCATCTGGCATCCCTTGATCAGATAGGTGGGTTACCTTGTCTTAAAAGGAAATCAGGTTTGATAAGCAGGATTTTCCTCTCAAGAAGCCATGCTAGCTGGGACCAATGACTATGTCCTCTTTCAGGTGTTTTTCAATACCTCCCAGAATATTATTCTTAATTTTCCAGTTTTATGCATTGTGCTAGATATATCTTAAAGACTGTACATAAGCTGTTTAATTCTCGTCATGATTTTTGTTTCTCCTTGCATTTTTTGTTTAAATATAGCTGCTGAAGTCATGCTAACTTTGAATATTGTGTTCACATTTTCTCTTTTTCATTAGGATGTTATGTAAGTTGAGCATTGATCTCATGATTACGTATATGCTAGTCTTTAATATTGCACATAATTCTGAAAAATAAGACATATTGGATCCAGAGAAAATGCTTGGTTAATGCACCAGATTTCTAATAGCACATCTAGATATACCTCCACAGCATGATATTATTCTCTGTAGATATACCCTGAGTGATTGTTAAAGAAAATTAAGAGAGTGAGCCAGAAAAGCTAAGGGATTTATTAATTTTATTTCATTTATTTATTATTTTTCAAAAGCTTCTCAGCAAACCAATGATCTTATCTTAAGGCAGGAGGTAATAAAAGTGATAGACTACTCTAGGCCATAAACTCCTAATCTGTTTTAAATATATTAAAGACTACAGAAAGTGAAAGATCAAACATACAGCCACTGAAAATTTCAGAACAACCACATTTATTTCAATATTTAAGCCCATGTGAGTTTGCTTGTGATTCTCAAAATAATGACCAAAGCCTAAGTACCACTGCTGTTATTTTTGTTCCAAATTTTAAAATGAGCTCTTTACTGTTTTTAATAAATATGAGATTCATGGTTGTGATGAGCTGTGATGTCCCAATGACTGGCAAGGAAGAGCAACATTCTTACGTGATTGTTGCTTTTTTATCCACTTCACAGTACCCAAGCACTTTCAGGACCATTAACTTACCAGTTTATTTCCTAATCACCACAATGTCATATATCTCTCTGTACATTCCCTGTTTTTGTAATTTTGAGCCAAATATTTTTCTTACGTTTTCCAATCCCTTTTCCCTTTCCACCAAGACATTGAAGAATATTACTTCCTGTGGAATAACCTTTGTGCAACAGGGGTTGCAACACTGCCACACACTTTTTGTACCTCCTTCCAGTGCTCAGGCTGTGTGGCATCATCCCAGTCTTCTGGAGTGCTTTGTGAAAGGCTGCCAGTCAGAAATTGGTGTCAGTCAAATTTAAGTCAATGTCAGGACTGTTATGCAAGACTTGCTTCCAAGTTTTCCTTTAATACTTGGGGTTTGTGTTACTGATATTAAATAAAAATTCTTTGCAATGAATTTTAAATGAAGGAAAAGCTCTCACCAGAGATTTGTTAAAAGCAGGCTAACAGTTGTTCTCTTCCCTCCCTCCCCGCTCCTTTTTAGTAGAAGGGCTTTAAATTATATATTAACCAAAAAGGTAAACAGAATAAAATGGGCAATTAAATATTAATGGAAGATGTTGTGGAATTGTCCTGTGCAGCACTTAAAATGGCCCGAATGATTGAGCTGTGAATTGCTCTCCCTTAGGTATTGAAAAATTCATCAGCACTATTTAATAAATGTTCGTATTCGTAGCCACTCATGTTTACACTACAGCACTTCCAGGAGAGTGCTTACTAAAGAAAACATTTTAATGGAAGGTGAACTTTCCTGTACAGTGAGTCACCTTAAATTATACAGACTATGTGGTAGAAGAGACAGAGAAATCTCTGAACAGATGAGTAAGAAGTATGCATAACTTAAGAGCAATTTTCTTAAAGACAACTGCCCATGAATTGTAAGGGCTTTCTGAATCCAAAGCTATTTTGAAGCTTTTAAAAATTCATTTTGTTTGCATTTTAAAAATATTTCACTAGCTGTGTGAAATCATCTTCCATGCTGACTTGGTCTAAGGACACTATTATTACTGAAATGTCACCTAATGATCTAAAGGAAGAGAAAGACTGGCAAAACAAAACTTGCATCATAAATCAGTCAAATGTTGAAGCAGTTCTTCTCCAGGTGACACTCTGTAGACGCAATCTGCATATGCAGCATATTAACACTATTAAAATATTCATTAGCAAATTTACTGTGTTAATTAATGAATTCACACCAAAACCTTGGAAAATAAACATGAAAACTCTTGAGTGCTTGGTATAATAATTAGTTAGGTTGTAATGTCTGTGCTTTATGTGAGGATTTTTGCCTAGGTGTGATTCAATGAGTACTGAGAAAACCGGGAGGCAGCACACTGCTCTTAGCCCCCGCCTCAAATTCTCCCATTGCCCCCTCACCAGGCACACGAGGAAGAAAGCTACATGCTTTCTGTTTTCTGGAGACCCACAGTGGGCATGTTCTTAGAAACCCAGAAACTGCAGCGTAGTCTGCCTTTGTATTCTTCTTCAGGGCATGGGTCTGTTCATTTTTTTCTAAGTGTTATTTCTCTCATTAGTGTGTTCAAGTCTGCAGCTTAAGGGAATGGTGGAACTGGCCATAGCTGATGTTCAGGTGCACCATTAGCTCTAGAGCAGTGTGACCTTTGCCTATCCTGTTATTAATCCAGCAAAGGTCCTTCTGACCATTGTGATCCTCTAGTTCTGCTTATTACTTCTCCATACAAAACTCATGATCCCATTGCAGTTCAGTTTACTGCACTCTGGCTGATCTAGGCAAGCACTAGGGAAATTTTGACCGAAATATTTGGCTCCAAGGGAAGTCATCTCTAAATGTGCTGTGCAGGTTCACACAGTAACTAAGGACTTGTGTTGTCTTGGCAAATGGATGAAGTTTAGAAAGAAGTAGTGGTTTCTCTTATGAGAATCTAGGTTGCTTCTACTAAAGTGACGTGGTGAGCTTATACTTCCAACAAAAGATGTACCTGTCAATCTGGGTTAGCTGAATATTTTCATAAGAGAGACACTTCACTGAAAGTTAGCATAGTTGGAGGCAAGATTTAACTGAGTTACTTACTCAAGTAACTTCAGAAGTTCTTTCCCTACCATGTGTTTTTATATGGAATTTAAGACAAATTCAGGCATTTCAAAATTCAGACTTGGTTTCCATGAAACATTCTCAGAGGCAAAGAGGCACTAACAACACTTACCAGAAAACAAGGATAAGCTCATTTTTTTATAGTGCTGAAAGGATAAAATTCTCATCTCAAAGAGCTACCTGGCGGAGATATGTCAGAAAAAACAGGTGTAAGATATCCCATCTCCATCACTGTCATAGGGAGTGATGCACACACAAACAAAGAAGCAGAAGGTGATTTCAAACATCTCAGGAAATGACAATAGAAGTTGAAAATATTTGCAAACTTGAGAAAATCTCAGGTATTATTTACAGTTCTCTTAACTGACTCCCTAACATGAAGAGTGTTTAAAAACTTTATGCATAGAAACTTTTCCAATACTCAAGATTATTTTATAGCTGCTTTAAAAAACTCTTCCACAAAGCATCTTGTTGAAAAGGAGTATATACTAAATACATTAATATACATTAATAATACGGTGTGGGGAAAAAAAAAAAAAAAAACAAAGCCAGCTAAGATTTATTCCTCAGTAGTAGCTGAGAACTACACCTGGAAAGGATTAAAATAAAGTATTTCTTAGAAGATTAAAAGCAATCTTTTTACAATTCTCTTGGGCTTTTGGAGATGTTAAAGATGTAGTGGAGTGCAGAATGGAGTTGCAGAATGCTGAAAGGCAAGTACTGATCTCTTCACTCTTGTGACCAGTGAAAGGACTCAAGGAAATGGCATGAGGCTGAGTCAGGGGAGGTTTAGGTCAGATATCAGGAAAAAGGTTTTTTACCTGAATGGTGGCTGGGCTCTGGAACAGGCTCCCCAGGGAAGTTGACACAGCACCAGCCTGACAGAGTTCAAGAAGCATATGGACAATGCTCTCAGGCACATGGTGTGACTCTTAGGCTGTCCTGTGCAGGGCCAGGAGTTGGACTCAATGGTCCTGATCGGTCCCTTCCAGCTCAGCATGTTCTGTGATTCTGTGAATCTATGACTAAATAGTTTCACATCACGTGTTGTGGGTTCATACGTGATGCATTACGGTCAATGTCTTGGGGGATGAGGGAGAGGGGGAAAAGGCCTAAACCAAAAATTTTTGCACAAAGAGCCCTTGTTAAAGACCTTTAGCATTTTTAGTCATCCTCATGTGTGTATGGGAAGAAAAGAGACATCTAATTCCAGTAGCAAGGCAAAACATGACTACATATTGCTAACATTGCTACATATGCTTTATTTGCAGCTAACAACATAGATACAGAATTTCACTGGCTTTCATTTGGTGAGGCTGGGGAGGGTTCTTCCTGTTTTATTTGGACAAAATTTAAATGAAAAGTTTCATAAGCATCCTGCATTTTTTTAATGCACTTGTTATAATGGAAAATATCCTCTGCTATCTCTAGCAGGCTGAAACATGGAAAGTTTGGGTTTGGGGGTTTTTTCAAAAGAGAGGTGGAAGGAATTGAACTCAGCCCTTGACAATAGTCAGAACTCTGAAAGATTTAGTGAAAAGGGGTTTTAATGACAATTATTATTCTTTGAGAAAGAACCTGCTTGATTTTTTGGTTGGCCACCTGGAAAAATTTAATCAGTAGGTAGATGGATATTGGCAGGAATTTTCCAGCCTTGTTTATGGTGAAAGACTGTATCAGTTCACTAAATACTTTTGCCTTTAATCTTTTCAGGAGCAGACAACTTGGTTCAGCAGTTTTTGTGAAACTTCACTTTCACACAAGTGAAAACTTGCAAGTTTTGTCTCATGGAAAAAGACATTTTCCTCCCAGAAAAGCAAGTTTTTCCAAAGAAAATATTTGGTTTGCTCACATTTTCTAGGGATTACTTGGTCAGTTCTGCTGCTTGGTCCCTATGCTATAGAAGAAAACAGTTTCTACCCACTTTGTATTTTATTAGCCCCTCCCAGCAGCAATACCTAGGCTAAATCAGACACAGCTCTTGAATACTTGAGCTGCTACTGGAAATAATGCATTTTAAATCAAGCTGCTTCAATTAGTATTGATGAAAAAACAAAGTACTTTTGCAGTCAGTTAAAGTGTGTGTGGTACCTGAGAAAGGTATTGACTTAAAAAATAGGAAGCACTCAAAGAGTATAGTGATCTCTGGCTGCCTGTCTTATTCTAAGTACTATGAAACCATGAACCCTTCTCAAGGCTGCCAGTCACACTTAATTCTGTTCAAGTTCTAGTAAAGATAACCCCATTTGGTTTTGTGCAAGATTTTTCTCTCTAACTTTAGCCTGATCCATGAACCTCTTCCCACTTCTCTTTCCTTCATATATTGAGCATCAGGCATCATCTTGCCTCCCTTTATATATCAGTCTTGGAATATGAGATATTTTTCTCTGGAGAAGAGGTAATAGGGAAAAACGTGTTTTGTATCTCTCAATCATGTTGTGGTTCTCTGCTGAAACTTCTCTTTTCCTGTATCTCTTAATTCCTCTCCTTCTTTCCTGTGCATTATTAACATTGCCCCTAAATTATTTACTGTAGCTCGTAAAATGTCATTAGTGAGAGTAATTTCACTGGTGAGGAGAACTGAAAACTAGCTTGTAGAGGATTGAAGGGAGTGAGAGAAGAAAAAACAGTGAGGCTAAAGAAACATCACTGTTGAAAGGGAGCAGATGGTAGAAGCTTGAGACAGAGGAGAGGCTATTGGGAGAAAAGACTGGAGTACGGACAATAGTGCTAACGAAAGGCTGAGGATTAAAGATGGAACTTTAGTGATATTAGAGAGGAAAAATAAAGGAATTTTATTAATTTGAAAATAGGAGTACTGATGTAAAAGGCCATTACAATACATCCAGTGAGTGGATAATATTGACTGAGGCAGAAGGTGGATTTGTTAATAAAAGAAGAAAAACCATGAAAGTGACCTGAGAAAGACAGAGCTGATGCAAATGAATAACACTCATTTAGTTGGAATATGTAGAGAAATAGATCTTAGAAGTATGATGATAGAGTTTAAAAGTACTCATAGGTGGCCTAAGGAGGAAGAAAGAATGAAGATATCTACCAGAGTGAATTTTTGGAAAGTAATAATGTGGGGAAAAGTTGCTAGAAGAAAGATAAACAACTGATTGTGAAAACTTCAGGGAGACTTCAGTCTTGACACTTTAGACAGAAGCTCTAGGACATCAAAATGTTCATGAAGGAGAGAAATGGAAGTGATACTGAGACAGGTAATAGTCTTTAAATTACAAATGCAAAAACTGAATGAAGTGGGAGGAATGGAAATGACTTTTTGTCACTTTTTGGTGACAAAACATCTTTAAAAAAATATGGAAATGTCTGAAAAATGTGGAATCTTTTTTTTCCCCCTCTAGTAGCTAGTTTTCTACTAGGATTTGAAGGCACCCTTATCTTCATTCTCCTTTAGCATTATTTTGTATCTCAGAGGTATCTTCTACACCTTTAGCAAAAAACCAATTTGACATATTCTTTTTTTTTAAATTTTGTACATTGGGCCATGTTTTAGAGGCAATGTAGATATTTAGCATCTTTTCCAGGTACTAGCAGGCAGCAGCTCTAAAGCAGCTATTGGATCCTTAGGCTAAGACATGAAAAGGTACATTTTCCAAGCTGCATACAATTATAAAATGTGCAAATCCATTTATTCACTAATAGGGTTTATCCTTAGCTCCCTGTGCACAGCTTTGCAAATTTACTTACAAATGACCGTACTGTAAAATTCAGGCTACTCCTGTGGGATAACTGTCTTTTTATTTTTTTCTCAGTGGGTAATTAATACTTAGATAAGTAATACATTTAGATTGCGAGTAACTATTCATGTCAAAACCTGGCATCCTTTAAAGTGACACATTCACTGAATCTTTGTTAAGCTGCAGCAGTCTAATCCTTTTCGCCCTCCTCTGGCAGGTTTACCATGGAACTTAATACTGTACTTGCATGGGATTATGCCTCAGAATTGGAGATTGAGGGACTGCACATGGATGCTGCCTAGAGAATGCCAAATTAAAGACTGACAATCCAAGTGTGTAACACAGTTTTCTTATTATTAAAATAGACTATGTTTAACAGATAATTTTTGATCTGTATTTTAAAAAAATAAAACCAACCCCAAACCACAAAGAATTGTAAACAATTTTGTTACAATTTCTTTGAACATAGTCATAAGAAACAAACATAACATTTATTTGCTGCAAAAAAAACCAATTTGGTCCCAAGGGTGGAATCCTTTATGGGGATATCTGCACGTCTGCTTGAGAAGATTTAGTGGGAACTACTGGTTTGTTTTGAAAATATTGTGGACATTTTATTAAAAGGATTACTGTAGTCCAGACCTTCATACAAACACTTAACATATCATGTTTCACTCCCCTTGAATGTTATACATTTAGGCAAATATATATATTTGAAAGCCTGTCTGTAAGCACTTAAAAGCAGAGTGCCAAAAGACTTCACATTACTCTGTTCAGAACACCATCCAGAAAACAAAATAGTGGGTGTTTCGAGTGTAAATTGGAGGACTGCTCTTGGAGGCAAGATTTTGTATACAAATGGCCCCTCATTGCAGCAATATTCTGCTATCTCATTAGGTGGGCAGACAAGCAGAGCAAATACTGAGCCCTTTGCCGGAAGGGAGTGACAGTTTGTTTGCTATGACAAATGACATTTTAGTTTCATGACGGGAACAAGTTCCTGCAAATGTTTCCACGTAACTATTTTCTATTTTGTATATGGTTTGTTGGCAAGACAAACAGAATAATGGAGTAAAAAAATGAATTTAGGGTGCTTTAAGTTGTTTTTTTTTTTTTTCATTTGATTACAAATTATATCATTAGTTGAATATTTCTGGAGAGGTCTCCATTGTACCACCTTCCACAAAAGTTGCTTTTGAAATTATATCTTTTGTTGTAATCTTCATATGAAATTAAATTGTAAAACTTAGAGGTTTAACAGAACACAGCTGCTACTTTCACATGTAAAAATTCAAGAAACTGATGCTTTGACACAAAAGTCAGCCTAATATCATATTATCAATGCAGCTGTCTCCACACAGCTAGAAACTCTGTGGCAGAAGGCATTTGATAAGTGATATAGATCAATGATCTGAGGATAATGAAGTTTAGTGTTGGTCAATGTTCTTACATTCCTGAAAGTAACTAGAGGGTTTTATTACTGTTAATTTGAAATAATGGACAGGGTGGTAGCTTTGTCTCTGAAGCTATGGGTTTAGAGCACGAAAGCACCTTCAAGATGATTTGTGGTAAAAATATATGGGACAATCTCCAGGCATTATCTCTAGCATGTTGAAAGGCTGAAATCTTGGTCTTGATAATGGATATATAATAGTAAGGAATTAATAACATTATAAATTTTAAAAATATATTGTTTTGGCTAGTTATGTGGTAACTTAGAGAAACTGCTTCAAGAAACATTAAACATTTTATTTGAAACTCATAAAAGCTTCTCAAAAAAACCAGAATAATGTAAAGAATCTTGTGAGCCTCTAGATACTTAAAATTTCTTAGTTAGATATTATTAATTATCTGTATTTTTATTTTGTCCCTAAGTTTGAAAGTTGTGGCTACAAACTTTTGCTGCTGTGCACTTTTACTAATTTTCCTTTATTTATCTTATCTACTTGCCATTCAGTACTTGGGAATATGAACATGGAGATAGACTAAAGTAAAGAGTTTCTTTAAATACTCTTACTCAGAGAAATAGGTAGTAAAACTCTTGCTGGCTTCAGTGAAAGAGAGTTACTACAAATCCCAGCAATCTGTACGCCATGCACCTATAGACTGAAGTAGAATAATTATAGATTGAAAAGCAAGCAGAGATCTGTCACAAGAAGAAGCCAACAACGCAACTATTTCTATAGACTTAAGAACAAAATATGACCTGTGTTAAAAATTTTTGAGAGACATGGAGATGTGTCAGCCTGCAGTTCTAGCAGAAACTCACTCACTTTTCACTCAGATTGCTATAAGTGTGATAAAGAATATACAAAGTTGTATTTGTTTCTGAGCGTAGTTAGCAGCTTTGGAATGGAAATTACCCTGGGAGGATGGAAGCATGGTTCATGCCTTACTTGAAAAGTAATCTCTATTGTACTACTACTACTACTACTACTACTACTATTACTACTGCTACTATTACTACTACTATGACTACTACTACTACTACTGCTACTACTACTACTAAAATAATGTCACTTTCCAAACAATTTTTTGTAAAAGACAATCCACACAAAGAAAGAGGTATAATTTCCTAATTTTTTGCTATTTTTTCCTGTGAGATTTTTTCATTAATGTGAAGTTCTGCTGTCACAGAGGAAGTATTATTTTGGTAATTTATGTCACTGGTTTGTATATTCTTTCAAGGCGAAAAGAAAAAGCAGATGGATTGCTTACTCCTCAATGAAGGCGGACATCATAACATTGCAATTGAAAATAAAATCACACAGATGCTCCTGAGAGATTGCAACTTTTAATTATTTTTCTTATTCATATATGTAAGAATATAGAGATATAGATATATAGTCCCATAATATGTGTGTTCCAGTTCAGTCTTCACATTACAAGATGGAACATAATCAAATATGGTAGAGGTGGAATAACACAACAGAATAAACAATATTGGCTGGTGAGAAAATGGGTAAATGGCAACTGAACAATGAAAACTCCAAGATTATTGTCAGCTCTCTTCTACACAAAGTGCAAGTGTCTTCAGAAAAGCACAGCATTAAATCACCCTTACACGTGCTCAGCTTTATTTTAAACTTGTTTTTTTAAAACCACCATGACAACTCTGCACAGAGAAATGAATGTAAATGCCTTTTTGAAAGTTTGACCCTGAAGTAAATGGGAAAGATTTGTCCGAAGCTGCTGTGAACTGTAAAACTTGAAAATCTGTGTGTCTCCAGTTGTGACAGCTCAACAGTACTATATTTATCTAGAATATCTAATGCTAAGAGCAGCAGGTTGTGCTGGATGCTGGATGGCATAAGGCAGCTACATAGATATCCTGGTGGGATTTTTCTAGGAGGAAACAGAATGTCATGTCTATCACAACCCCACAGAAATGAGAGCATTTAACACTCACTTTAACTACTCTGTCATCTATTCCACAAAGTATACTTTTAATACAAGATTGAAAGAGAAAAAGCATGTACCATTGAAATGGACCTCATGTCAACTCCACATAAGCTCTGGTACTACTTTAGGATTTTTTGCTGTTGTTTGAAAATTTCATTCAAGAAGGAAGTGATATATTACACTGGTGAGAACTGAGAGAATTCACTGAGCTCAATGCCTCCTTGCTGCATTAATAAAAATCAAATGAAAAAAGCAATCTGATTAAATTATATGTGCCTTTTCCTATGCCAGTGGAGCTTAACTAAGCAAACAGAAGCAGTGAAGTAAATCAGTGTTGGTTTATTAAAGATCAGAATTCAATATCTCAATAGTTGAAGAGCTTATGCACCAGGGTTCTCACTGTTTAGCCTTTCTATGCAAAGAAAGTAAACACAATGGCACTGTGGGGACTCTTGTTAGAGAGGTGACACATAGAAAAGCCTAGTTTTCTTTCAAGGAAGATGCTGCTCTGTCTACTTGTACTTCTTGTCTTTTCCCAAAAGATAATAATGAAAAAAAAATCATAATATTGTTTGCTGTTGGTGTTGTAATACAGGTGTTATCCTTTAGATATTCAGGGCTTGCAGATAGAAATGTACCTCACCTCAGCTACTTTTCATTTAATACTCTCATCTGCACAAATAGATTCCTCTTCACATTAATCTTATAGTACCATCAAGATAGCAACCCTTTGTGGAGAGGAAGAAATTAAGGTTGTTTATACATTGCAATAATGCACTTTGAGTATTAGGGCACTCACAGGAGATCTCCAGAAGAGTTTGTTGTAGTCTGTGGGGTGGAAAAGCTGTCAGCTAACTCTTTCATCCTCACTCCCTAATCTAAGAAAAATCTGGCTTCTGAAAATTTAGAAAATCAAAATACCTTATACTCATGACTGGGGTTGGTTGATGGTTTATGATCAGGCCAAGTACAGATTAAGAGTTTCAAATGTCCTTTTATACCTGCCTCACACTCTCATTCCAGAGAGGCACAAAGTTTACAGACATGAATAAGCAGAAAATTTCATTTTCTTTGCTGCTTCATTGCTTTGTGCTTCAAAATTTGAAGGGATTAGTAAAGACTGTGTGAGTGGTGACAGGCAGCCTTTAAGTTATTTACTTAGATAAGAGTTAAGTCCAAGCCATACATGACCTTGGCAGAAATGATCTCCTTAAAGAATTGATTTCCCAAAATCTAGGATAAATGCCATATCTTATAAAATAGATAATGAAAGAGTAATCATCTGAGCCACTTTGAAATTTTCTAATAAAACAGAACTTTTGGTGTCCTGGGGAGCCATGTGGTCTAATGAAACAGAGTCACCTGCAGCTTCTGTCCAGGCATGTCACATGAGAGACCTGCCCTTAAAGTGTCAGCTGTTGCTCAGGAAAAATGAGGCTCTTCTATTAGCAGTTATAAAATGAGAAGAAATATTATTGATGTAGAAAAAATACAGGGAAATAAGCAAATACGAAATGATTCCTTTTTCCTGGCTCGTAGGAAAAATTGAAATTTTTTGTTTCAGCCCAGTTAATAGTAAAATTAAATAAAAAGTAAATTTTTCCTTTGAAAACCTGCCTGAATTTTTGTGGATTAAAATACATTAATGAGTGATGGTGACTTTCAGAACAGAAGAATTCAAAGAATGAATTCTCTTCATTTATGCCTTGTTGGCATGTGGGGACAAAATTACAGACTTCAGGTTTCTTCTTGCAAGCTGTGAAGAACTTGAGAATGATCTTGAAATATGAGATTTCTATTAATTGTGCAAGTCCTGTATGGCAAGGGAACCTGTCTGATGAGCAAGGACTGTCCAAATGGGCAGAGTCCAGAAAGTACGGAGACAAGGAAAAAGTGAGAGTGATGAAGGGGGACATAGCCCAGCTTGTATCTCATTCTTCAAAGGTACAGATGTTTCTTTGCTGTCATTGTGCACAATGATGGTGAGACCTTTCATGCCGAAATTCATTTGCAGTGAAGTCTTGGTATTGTTTTTCCCAGTGGTCACCATGTTTACAGGGAACACAGAGTATAGGCATTTCTATTGGGATGTAAGAAAAGAAAAAAATATCTACTTACCTGTTCCCTGCTAAAGCTAAATTGTCTCTCAATTCAATTCAATTCAAGGTCAGTTTTTAGTCTTAGATTAAAGACCATACCAAACCTCACCTTGCTAATTCACATCTCTCTGGGCATTCACGAAGACACCAATAAAGTCTCAATAGATCTTTCATGGAAGTTGGTGAAGAAAGATAAGTGAAAATCTCATTTGAACACTAAGAAGCCTTAAATATAGCAGAGAAAAGTTAAATTGGCAGTTATTTTCTGAATAGCCCTTAAAAGAAGATATGCTTTTTTCTTTGGATGCTAGAAAGTGTCCAAGCTACCTGACCTTATGTAGTTTTTGATCAGGGTTAGAATTTCTTGCAATCTGTAAAAAGGGGAGGGAGAAGTCAACATTACTGAATCTATGTGCAGACTTAGCGTCTAAGGGTCAGTATAGACATTGAACTCGTTCTGTGTTGAAACATTAAGACTACTAAGGACGAAAAAATGCAAAAAACGAGCTTGGTCAGGGGAGGTCATGGACATGATTTATATTTATTTTAAGCTGTCTTCTAAATACTAAGGCCTTAGCAGAAGCTGGGCTCTCACCCAGTGCTGACTATACAAGCCATTACTAAATAATTTCTGGCTGGTTGGTAACCATATTGACCTTTAGCTGAGATACTGGAATCCTCTTGCCAATATTCCCACCTCCTGCTTAATTGGCACTGTATAAAATGTGTTTCCAAGGGAATGTACAACAGCAGCCATGGTCGCCTGCAATATTAACACAGCAAAAGGAGCATGTAATTTATTCCTCTGAAAAATGAATGCATAATAAAAGCCAGCATAATAAACCTCTTTCTGCAAGGATTATGATGACTGCAAGTAGACAGATCATCGTCTATTTGAACAGTGCTTTCTTCAACCAATACACAATTTTGGTTTTGTATGAAAGTCTTAGTGGTGCATTTAGATGGCACCATAACACATCTTTTATTAACATTCAAGTTTATCTTTTTTGCTGAGGCAAATTAATCCTGTTATTAAAATTCATCGCAAATAGTAAGCTGTTAATATAGCATCAAGATATATTTCACCTCACTATATGACAGAGTGAGCTTGATTGCTGCTGCCACCATTTCCGTCCAACAAAATATCAATAATTTTCTGAGAATACTGAAAATAATTTAACTTCAAATAAGTATGATGACATGAAAGAAAAGACAAATTACTTAAATGCATGATACTGGAAAGGGCTATATTAGGACCATGTTCTGGCAGAACATTAATAGTGTAGGGAAGTAGGTTAGTGAATTTTTGCGTATTTTTTAGGATTATTAATTAGGATTAAATCCTTCATGTACTCCTCTTACCCAATATCAATGTCTAGAGTGCTGTGCAGTCCTTCAGAAGGGCCTCAACACATTGGAGAGATGGGCAGAGAAGAACTGCCAGAAATTCAACAAAGGCAAATGCAGGGTCCTGCACTGGAGAAGAATAACCCCAGGCACCAGCACAGGCTTGGGCTGATCTGCTGGGAAGCAGCTCTGTGGAGAAGGACCTGGGGGTCCTGGTGCACAACAAGTTGTCCATGAACCAGCAGTGTGCCCTGGGGGCCAAGAAGCCAGTGGTGTCCTGGGGTGCATTAGGAGGAGCATTGCCAGCAGGACAAGGGGTCCTGTCCCTCTACTCAGTCCAGGTGAGGCACATCTGGAGTGCTGTGTCCAATTCTGGGCGCCTCAGGGCAAGAGAGACATGGAGCTCCTGGAGTGGGTCCAGCAGAGAATGACAAAGATGGTTATGGGACTGGAGCATCTTTCTTATTGAGGGAGGGATGAGGTAGCTGGTCAGCTTTGAGAAGTGCCAACTGAGAGATGAGGGAGCTCATCAGTGTCTGTATTTGAAGGGTGGGTGTCAAGAGCATGGATCCAGGCTCTGCTCGGTGGTGCCAAGCAATAGGATAAGAGGCAATGGGCAGAAACTGATGCACAGAAAGTTCCACCTGAGTATGAAGAAGAAATTCCTTAATGAATGACCACACACTGGGACATATCTCCTTCATTGGCGATACTTAGGAGCTGTCTGCATGTAATCCTGTGCACTAGGATGAACCTGGTGGAGCAGGGAGGTGGGACTAGCTGACCCCCTGTTATCCCTTCCAGCCTGACCCATTCTGTGATCACAGAAAAAATAGTACTTTTTATTGACGTAACAGCTTTAAAAAAATTATCCTTAACATTCTGAAGCAACTTAACAGTTTCATTTTTGAAAGATACTTTTATTATGGATCCAGCTCTCTTTACTCTGAAAATTAGAAATGCCATTTCCTCTTCCCCTGCCTAAAAAGGCCCAGCAATGCAGACTTTGATTATATGCAAAAGTTAACTTTGAAACATACCTTCTGTATTTCCAGATCTCTTTTGGTGTAGCAGGTGGAAATAGAAGAAGCATCACATGAATATTCACCTCCCTGGAGGACACTAGCAAATGCTTCAAAGGTCTCCCTAGAGGGGAAAAATAGTGGTTTACAGCAGAAATCACAAATTTACAAATGTTCTAGGCAAATTATAAAGTTCAGTGATTCAGCTGCAGTGGAAAACTCATCATTCTTTGCAAGATGTGTCACCATTATAAAAGGTCACTTTTTCTGCCTGTGATGATTTAAGAAGGGTACATTCACTGTATTTCTGAAAAGCTAGAGAAAGAAATGAAAGACATTATATTTCATGTGAGTTTTACACGCTTTTATCTCAACACCCATAGAATTTTTAATAACTCTGATCAGATATGATAAATATTATTTCATTTACAATGGAAAATAGTGAAGAGTTTTAGTCAAAGTACATACCGATTGTAGCACATCTCTTAGACTCATGGTTGTTTCCTGCTCACAACTAAGCAAATACCAATGTACTTCATTTAGTAGATCTGAATGATATCCTTAAAACTAGAAATGCTTACTTTTTGCTGCTAGAACAGAGGGCCTTCATTAACCATGTGTCCCACTGAATGAAACCCTGAGCAATTATACTACAGCTGGCTTCGTCTCCTCCTGTACTGTCATCTGTGGCACTGAAAACCTCCCATTGCCTTTATAGCTGCAAGAATTCCCTGACATACAGAACTTGACCCCAGTGCCTCTGTTTTCAGCACAAGGATGTTGTTTCTTGAAGCCATGAGGGTACTCCTTTATTGATCAATTGTTGAGTTAGCAATCAATGGGTAATTGACTGTTAACCTCCATGAGATGACTCAAGCACTTAAGTCAGGCACAGTTAAATAGCTTGCTGAACAAGTGCCTACATACTGTCTGTGGCTTCTGTACACAAATCTGTCAGCTTTACATTATTCAAAGCCACGTAAAAAAATCTTCTGTAAATGAGCCACACACAAAAGAATAAACCTGTTAAAGAGATAGATTTACAGTACACTAGCATTCTATATTTAAGAGCCCCTCCCCCCCCCTTGTTATTACTGAAGCAATCAAAGCTGCCTTGAAAGATTGATAAAAATGATCAAGGATGCTTTATTTTAGATTGATAACTGCAGGAGCGAGTGTGAGAAGGAGAGCAAGCAATTGAAGTGGATGGGATCATTGTGTACCTGCCTAACATCACTGGCTTAACATTTGTATTTTAGACTGTCTCTTAGACTCTCTCTGGCCTAATAACAGCATGTAGTGAAATAAAGTGTTCGTTCTGGAGGTAATTGTTATATGGTGGAATATAAACAAGACCAATTCTGCAGTATATTTACCACAGTGCATATTTATGAGTTGGGTTTAATTAAAAGCCAGGAACACTAGAGCTATTTTTTAACTAGATGCCTATTATCTAGTGTCAAGTGCCTGGTTTTAATCACACATTTTATACCATCGTGACCTAGATCACTGCCTGTGACGTACAAGATAGTGTGTTGTCTTTACTGAGAAGATGTAGCCAAGCTTGATGGATGTTTTCTCATTCCTAACCTCATTACTACTGGCTTCCCATCCATCTAATAAAATGCTATGATAGAGAGTGGGAAGGTGCTATAAATCATAATATTCCAGCCGCTCCAAGCAGATTCATTAGAAATGCTGACTATATATCTCACACATAGAAAGTCAACACACAAAGTAGGTTGGTGCTTCTGCCTGTGCTGGAGACATCCTCTCACTCCCTGCAGTCAAGTTAGGATTTGTTTTTAATGGCAAAGATGACATTTAATGAAGTTCTGGGTGGCAGACTGCTTTGACCTGAGTAACCCAGCTATTATTAGTCTTAAACTGTGCTGTAGCCAGTTAGCTCACTTGCATTGTTACTCCACCACTGAGAATAAATACATAATTGCTAACTAATGAAATTTGGGTTTGTTTTGTTGGGTTTTTTGGGTGAGACGAGAAACTGAGGCATTCTACTTTACTTCTGCTTTTCTAGTGTTTTCCTTGAGGCAGGGTATCCTCATTACACCTACGCTAGGGTGCTGAAGGGAGTATATAGGGGGAAGTGGCAGAACTTTTCCTTTCTGTCTGTCTTTCCTTTCAGCTTATGAAAGAAAATATAGCTGTGAAAATAAGAATGGCCCAGACTTGTTCCTGGAGAAGGAGAACTGAACTGGATGCACCCTCTGAAATCCAGGTTATGAATTAAACTTCGGGGTTACATTATACCTTATTAAGTTTTGCTTTTTAGTGGAATCTACACTCTTGAAAAGGTGATGACAGATGCGATCTTTGCAAAAGGGAAATGTTCACTAAAGAAAGAAAAAAAAACAGTAGAAGAAAGGAAACAAGCAATTTTAACACAATTGAGCCCTTAAAAAATGCAGCATGAGTGGGATTCTTGCTGTTCCAGGTGTTTGCATTTTCATAATGCTCCTCTGGCAGATGCTCAGGGCTTCTTACATTATCCTGTGCAGTTTTCATTTGTGACAGTTTTCATGTGGCCCTTATGAGTCTGTCATTCAAAAGATTTTGCTGGGACCTCACCCAGAGTTGTGCACCTGTAGCCTGGTATGTCTTGGTATTGCAGCTCTCACAGAAACTTCTTACGTTGGATTAAGTTTGTTGGAAGAGCCATACTATCCGACAGTCTTTCTTTGAAATGGACTGCAATTAATAATACCCAACATCAGCGAGCTTTCTGTTGGAATTGAAATAACCTTGGCCCTTGGACTTTCTTTCTTTCTTTCCTTGTGTGTGACATGGGATGTCAGACAAGCATATGGACAGAAGCAGACTGATAGAAAGCAGTTATGCATACAGCTTTTAGGAATTCATTAGGGGATGCCAGTGGCCACTCCTGTCTGTGCTCAAAGGCTGTTTCACTCCATTTTGGGGAAATGAGATGGTGTGTAAGCTAGTAGTATTCTTTATTAAATCCTTGAGGAGGAAGTGCAGTTGTGTCTGTATGTTATCTGCAGGCACAGTTTTCATTACAACTCACTGTGATCTCTAGTACTTAGTGTCAAATGTTCCAGGGAAAATGATTGATAGCTGTTATTAGTAATCCATGGCTTTATGAATGTACAAATTAAAAGTAATCAGAGAGAGAGGGGAATTGTACATCAGTTAATATAATCCATTTATTTTGAAACATGCACTAAAGACTGGCATTCATCTTTATCGCAAAGCAAGTCTAAGCTTTGTAGTGATATTCTTAAGATGATGGTAAATCATATAAGGGATTCACTGTAACAGCATAGAGGCCCGTTTCCAGTTCCTGAAGCATTCTGAAAGATACATCTATGAAACAGCAGTATCTCCTTGAATTGCAATGAACAGTTTAAAATGTTTGCCAAATGTGACTCCCACTGGGTAGACTTGAGGGCCTCTGTTGCCTATAGACAGCTCATCTGACACTGCACAGGAGTGCAGATATGAAAGAGCTACTGCTTCCCTTGTCCTCTCTCTGACCCTATAAATCTAAGTCCAAGTCAGCTTCTGATTGGATATGTCTGGAATTGTCATATTTGTGTTTTGGCTTTTTGGCTTTGTAGTTTTTTGTTATTTATTTAAATACACTAATGAAATACTAATAATTAATAATGTATATTAATATATAAATTATATATATAAATATATCAATTATATAGTAATATGCAAAACTCTTGTCAAATCTGGAAAATTAATACTATAGCAGAGGGGGTCTCCTGGTAGTGTATTATCAAATGTCAGGTGAAAGTTCAACAAGATAAGATATGATGACAGCAGTTGTTCGTCAATTATTTTAAATAACTTTAGCATTAAACAAAAACCACCAGATTTTTATGCTTGAGTTTTGCTTTCATAGGATTTTTTTAAAGCTGTTGCATTCACCTATCCCCACTAGTGGTGTGAACAAAAGGACTATTAGTATAAATTATTAAAAATCTTCTAGAAAGATAAAGACTTTTTAAAGACCCATAGAATGAATCCTGGAAGATAAACATGCAGGACACAAGTTATTTAATATTATCTGCTGCAAGCCATGCTTTCATTTTTTCCTTTTCGTTTGTTTCTTTTGAAGAAACCTCTGGTTAGGAAACAATTTCTGCCCTTCAGAAAAGCTGAGTTCTGGAGGAAGAGACGCAGAATTATCATTGTATTGAAGGAAAAATATTTGATGCCAGAACCATCTCTGCTTCCTGATATTATTCAAAATTTCTAATATGGTTAGAGCAAATGAGCAAAGAGACACCTCAGAATGTGTTGCTGTCTGCCCTAAAATATGAAAAACTGTGACTGACAGGAATTAATTAGAATTTAACAGTATATGAAGGATTTGCTTTTGTGCATCCTGCTCTTTTGTATTTTACTGATTATGCAACAAAAGAAAAACACTTCATGTTCATCTACTCACAATCTTCATAAAATAATGCATATCTAAATTTGTATTTACCTCAGGGTGTTATTGGAAACTGAAGGCTATCATACTTTGTTTATTATGGGACTGTGTCTATAGATGGATCTTACAAAGATTTCCTGATTTTCATATCTAATAGAAACACAGAGGCGGCAGAACCCAAAACAGTGTTGTCTCATCCAGTGAAAAGAGGAGCTTTTAGTAATATAGGCAATGATTACAGTTATTATGGGAATGTAAATTCAGAGTCTCCTGTTTTTAAATTATTAAACATGAATTCTACCTTTTATTCTAATATGGTAACTGCCTTTATCATCATTTCAAGATGTCTTTACAGATCGTAGAATACAGGTAGCAAGTCATGGTATTCTCGTGGACTCTTCCAGTACGTTATACCATCACACAAGAAACCCTAGAGTCTTAAAATTAGGTTTGGGAGTTGAGTAGTTGCTATAATTTAAAGTAAAGAAAAGCAAAAAAGCCACAACAAACCTCTGCAAATATAAGCTGCTATTTAATCAAGGAACAAATAGGAGAAAGGCCAAGTAAAACACAAAAGAATATTAAAGACACACTTTCCTAAAATGATTTAGGGATTCAGTCTATGTGATTGTCTTTGTTAAATGTTCATGTCTTGGCTTTAAATCTGATACATAAGAGCTACCAATTTTTATAAAACTATGCAATTAATCTTTGTACACATTGTTTGTGTACTACCTTTGGCAGTGAGTCAAGTTTATTTATAGTTAGACAAACCTAGGGCATAATACCAGGTTTCTTTCCCTCATTTTGCCTGTTGCATCAAAAGCATAGAGCTCCCCTACCATGTAGCACAGCTGTACCTGCTCCTTCTTCCACTGTATCTATCTGTTCACTGACCTTGGTTTTTAGTAACACAGGATAGAACATGGTAACAAACAATTGTATTGAACTTGAAGTAAATAAGGACAATTTTAGATGCAACTCTTTTCTGAGTTACGGATTAATGGGTTATTATTTTGTCAATGTCAGCTAAGAGAGAAGAGAAATTTCACTTCCTAAAATCAAAGTCATGGCTTGGTTTCTGTAGTAGGGGTAGAACTTAATGGAACAGAAACACTCCTTCAGTTTGGAGCAATCCAGGAAAGACATAGTATGTTACAGCCTTTCCTAGCAAATTGTTTTATTTTTCTCCCATCTTCCATTTCCTTTTCTCCACTTTTTTTTTTTCTTATCTTCACAATCCATTGGACTTGCTCATCTTCGTCTCACTCTATCCAACTATGCTTCTACTTCACCTGAGACATGGATTGGGATGAGTGTCCCACTGAGCTGATAATGGGTTCTTTAACACACTGGTTTTCCCAATCAGTGACAAATAAATCAGTGGCTCTTCTTCTTTCCCATCTTGTGCTTTCTTCATAGTAATGTGCACCAGCACTGTCTCAAGTTAGAAGCAAACCTGATGCACTTTCTTGGTCACAGTTTATATTTAAGCTCCCTACAGACTGATACATACCCACTGGTGGTATGGCAGTACAGTTGGTATGACACTAAATTGACTTTGACTTTTAATTATTTCACATTTATTAAAATTAAACATCCTGAAAACTTCTAAGGCACACAAGGTATTAATTTTTTTAACCCACCTTTTATTTCCCTCGCCATGAGTTTTGCCGACCAGTCACTGTATCCTCATTTTATTGCTGAGATAATATGAAACAGCAATTTAAGTGCGTTTAGCCTTGCCTTGTTTCTAAATATCTGTATATTCAGTTAAATTGTTGAGTCTCCTCTACAGGTGTTTAAACCTAGAAACAGAAGCAAAATCTGAACTACTTACTTGCAATCTTCCCTTTCTCTTCATAGTAACCCACACAGCTGCTCTGTAGCTATATGATGTATAATGAAAAGAGTACAGGTACTCATTATAATTGAATAGAACCCTTGCATTTACTCTATTGTTATTTTAATTTGGGAGTTATTCAGTGTGTATGATTGAAGAGATCTTTCTCTTATTATGGACATTTCCTTGTGCAGTATTGGAAGAAATTTTTTATTTATTATTTACTCTTCAATCTGGCAGTAGTATTTCTGTCTGCCAGTGTCAATTACATTGCTCTTGACTGGTGCAGATCAGCAGCCTGTGATATCTCTGAAAAGCCAGTGTGTATCACATGTCAGTAGCAGACATATTAATGTTTGAGTTGAGGACTGCAAGTGATGTAACAAGATTAGATGGCACTGATATAAAGGGCTAAATATAAGTCCATGAATAACGAAGAAACTGCTAGGTGACAACTGTCAATTATTTACTGTCCCTGTCCAATGTTATAATAATAGGAGCCTGCACTTTTCCTTTGTGTCTCTTTTACTAGCTTAGTGTTCAATTCCTAGTTTTACAGAATTAAGAATCGTTCCAGGGCATTTTGCCCTGACCTATTACTAAGTGATTAGCAAAAAAAATGAGCAAGCCATGCTGAACTTTATTCACTGAAATGCTAGAGGACATAATTTCCTAGAAAGGAATAATTAGTTTCAAAGCCATTTCACTTTATCTTAGTTGTTAACATCACACCCACTTTAGATGCTTTTTCTTTTCTTATACTAAACAACACAGTAGAGAACAACTCTGACATGAAAAGAAAACTAAATGGCATATTTGGGTTTTTTTTTTTACTTATTTCTGACAACAACAACTCCATGTTTTTAAATAACTGATAGAATTGAAAGAAAATATGATGCGTCTGAAACTGCAATTGCATGAAGGTATCTGCCACAAACTCATCTCTTCCACAAATAATATGCAAAAGGAAATCCTTGTTTTTCATACATTCATTACAAATACTGCATTATGATTGTGATGCCTTTTAAAATTTCTACAGCAGTTCCACTAGCAGATTAAATATCACCAAATGAACATGAAATACAAAACCACAACTGTAAACTTTTCAGTTTAAGTGTATCAGCCCAGTTGCTATTTTTAATAACAACTTTATGCACTGGGATTTACCATGTGTACTTCATAATCAACTTTAAATGACTTTCAGACTTTCAACAGAGCCAGCATCTAAGTGCATATCTCCTGTTGGGAATGATGATTTCATGCACTAGGTGACACTAATAGCTATGGCATGAAGGCAGTATGGGAGCCCTCTGCTTCTGCATGGCTGACAGTTATCTGGCACACTCATTAGCACCTTTTTGTCAATAAATATTTGTATATTTATCTTCACGGGATTATTTATAAGCCTATATAAACATTTAGTTAGCAGAATAGTTAAGTCTTCGATTTGACACTTATTAATATATGTTTTTTTGTCATTTTTAATAGATTATTATATTTTAGCATTGAAAGATGTTGCAGCTCTAAGAAATTATTTAGTACTTGAATTCTAAAGGATCTAAAGAGGTACAGAGGATACTCAAAGGACTTCAGGTGGATATACCTTGTATAGCCATCCAGCCTTGTTTTATGTCAGAGAAAAGTACATTTCAGTGTATTTGTGAGGTGCAGATAAGAAAAAAATGAGATCTTCTGGCACCTATCAATAAGGCAGGAAAAAAAGTGCAAAACAACAACAGCAGTCTGCTGGGATAACAGATTGGTGCCTACTAGTAAGAGGGCAAGGCTCGTAATTCACAAGCAATGAAGCCACAAGTGAATTATAAAGGTCTCATCCTCCTTCAATGGAGATAAATGAGTCCGTCTAGTACAACCAACCATATGATCTATTAGGATAGGGGTTTTTTTTTCCATAATCCTTTCTCACATAAAATTTTTTTTGGTGGTTAACACAATAAATAGAGAATAAAAGATATTCTACTCTTTTCTGCACTCTCCTGTTGAGGATCCTCTACTGTGGTGCTGATGTTTAAGGTGTTGACTGTTTTTATTTCTTGTTTCCATCTAAAGCTTCGTTAAGCTCATCATGTTTAGTAACAGGCATATGTGACAGAACTGTCTTTGGTTAGGGGTTTTTTTTTCCTTAACTAGTGTATAATTCACTTTCTTGGCTTTTCTTACTATTATTTTCTTACTATCACTACACTTGCATCCTCCCACCTCCTGCTCTGCAAGTATGATTTCTTCTCTAGGGGTCACATATTTTTTCCCATGCTTGCTGGAGAGAGGAGGCTAACAGCCTGGCTTTAAAGCAGTAATCTCTTGCTGTCCACTGGTGTTTGTCATGCAAGTCTGGAGAGCTGTTAGATTGTAATTATGCCAGGGACTGAAGCCCTGTTGAGGCAAAAAATTTAAATGTGATCAGTCTTTTAAAAGTCATGATAACTATGGGGTTTTGCATATGGTAACCTCTTAATAAAGCGCGTTGCAAGACAGTCCAGCATTTGAATAAGATGAAGCCAAATATCACCCTCAAACTTTCATAGTAATTTTATTTGGTACAATTTGAATGATTTGTTAGATGACTCATTTGTATTACTGGCAAATAGGTCACATAAACTAAGGCATTGGAGTTAAATGGTGGGAGCATGATCTCAGAGAGAGTGAAAACAACACACTGATTCTAAGTAGCAATTAAGATTACAGGCAATGTAAGCAGAGATGGCAGCAGCTGAGATCCCACGCTGATTTTTCATTGTACAGTCTTCTTTCAATTGCTTGTCAATTTGACAGTTTTGCCAGGTCCAACTAAAATGTTTGATTCTAAGTGTCTTCCTACAGCAGATTTAAACAAAAAAAAAAAAATTTTTTTTGACACTTCTTCAGCTAACATCTTCCAGTTATTTCTGAGAATCAGCCAAAGTTTAATTGAAATACATGATTACAGTATTTTCATCAACCACTTTGGTGAGAACAGTCTGTCTGTACTCACAGTGGTCTACACATGCAGCACATGAATATTTGTGGCGTTGCTTAGTTTCAGGTATGTCCTGTAGCTGTTCTTATGGAAAGTTGCCTACACTGAGATTAAAGACACATTGTAGTTTCATGTGCTTTACAGAGTTGTGTTAATATTTGCCAGCTAAATTCTCTAGAGACTGGCTACAGAAAGACCCTGCTCTTGCTCCTCAGAGCTCTTCCACGACGTCTGGTGTTCCGTGCATCAGTGATGGCCTCTGCTTGGGAGTTGAGATTCAAAATAAGATTTTCTCCCTGGTTACTGCTCTGGGCTGTTCTGTTGCCAGGCACAAAAATTGATCGGAGGGGTTATTTTTCTTAAACCTCAATGCACCCATACTGGTGTTCAGGTAGTGTGAAAGAAAGGAATGTCTCTTCCATTACTTGAAAAGAGTGTTTGGATGAGAGAGATAGTTGAAGGGAAAGAAGCAATTGGGAGAGAGAGAGACAGACAGAGAGAGAGAGGAGAGAGAGCAAGAGAGAGAGAGAGAGAGAAGGGTAAGAAGCAAACCCGAAAGAGCAAAACTAGACTAGGGCAGAAATGGGTGAGGCAGGACCTGGAATTAAATGAGATGGCAAAGAGGCATGAAAAATTGGCAAGAAGGAGGTTTAGGATTATGCATAGAGAGAAAGGACAGGAAGAGATATAGAATGTGAGCACTGCTACTGTAAATTAAAGCCTTTGTTTTATGAAGTCTAATATCAAGCTGAGAGCTTTAATCTCTGTTGTAAGGTTTTACTAAAATCAAGAGAAGGTAAGTTCTTCCTTGAAGAGCTCTTTCTTGAACCATTTATTCTCAATCAAATTGTGACCATGGACAATGCCACTGGCTAGGAATTAGTTGTCTGTGTCACTAGGTTTTTAAGAAGAAAAAAATTAAATTACACAATGTCCAATAGTTTGAATTAATTATTCAATTTTCATTGTAGACTCAATTTTCTTTTCAAAAGAATTTTTTCTCATAAAGGAATATTTACTTATTCTCATTATGTAAGACCTTTCAGAAATGAGCTAATAGAAGTCATTAAGAAGCTGGATGTGGTCTTAAACTTCATGTTTACACACCAAAATGGCCTAGCTTCCTCTGAGTGGCAATATATGCTGTTGCCCTGCCTGTTTGTTTATCTCAAGGCAGAGAAGTTATTTATTTTACATTATGCTGGCCTAATGCTTTCCTTACCTTTCCTTTTAAAAACTGAAATAAAAACTGATATTTGTATAAAATATATATTTAAAAATCAAAATTACTACCCAGACCGAGTGCAAATATTTGTTGAATCACATACAATTTAAATATGCTTCATTGTACTTGGGACAATTTCTGAAACCTCAAAAGCAGCAAAAATCCTATGTTGTAAAAATATCTCCCAAGTGAACTCCCTTGGGCTTTTTGTTTTTGTAGGTTTCAGGGAAAACTCAGAACACAATACTATGAAATCAAGATTAAAAAGGTATTGGTATGCAGTCACATAGAGGAATTAGTCATGAGAAGGCCATATTCCTGCCTTTTACTGATCAGGACTTCACTGTGGAGAGACGTCTGAGAAATTCTTCATTCCATTTACAGTCACTTTTGTTTCAAGCAACCCATGCAGAGTATTTTTCCATACCTGCATGGAAAATCTGATCTTAGTTCTTTTTTAGTGGAAAACTTGAAGTTTTCGAGAACAATCCCATTTTTCCAAAATGATGCTGTTGGCATGAAAATATGCAAAATTCACTAGTTTTGAGCCCTACTGTTTGCCTTCTTAAGTTCTTTGTCCAGCACTGGGCTTGGGTTATAAATGAAGTAAAAACATAAATATAAGCTGGAGCAAAGAGAGGAAAGAGATGGTTTAAAAAAAAGTGTATTTTCTCTGTCTGTCTGCCTAACTCTTACACTGACCCCACCTTCAGGTGGAAAAATATTATTTTCTGACATTATTATTTTTCCTGAAATTTTTTGTGCAGATGAAAATGAGATTAGAAGATATTTTAACCCTGGACCATGGATACTTCTTTTGCTGCTGTGTTCTAACAAGGAGTTTTAATTATTCCTTCTTGAACATACTGATTTTGTCATCAACTCTGAACAACTTCTTGTTTTACATAAACAATTTCCAGCCATTGGAGTACATTTCCATTTGAAATAAGGAGATTTGAAATAACCAGCATCAGTATTTAGTGACATAAAAAGACTTAGCTCATAAAGAGGAAAGAAATATCAGGAGGGCTTTAGGAAAAGGAAAGACATAATGAATGATAAATCAGGAATTTTAGATTACCAATAATACTGTACAAGAATTAAGTTGTCAATAAATAGAAATAAATGTAATTATTTAAAATATGTTCCGCTTTGTGGACCTGTTTCCTCTATTTGGCACTTAGGACAAAGGTCCAGACAGTTTAGACACAGAAATGACTTAGAAATTACACATCCAGAAAATTACACATCTAAGTATACAATCTGGCAGTGGAAATTTAAACAAAAAGAACCAAAATAAAACCCAAAACACATGCATGCACAAATAAACTACAAACCAATCAACCAAAAAGCCAACCAACCAAACAAAACCCCATAAACCCAGAGAAATATGTTTATAATGTGTGGACAAATGTACAAGTTCTAAACAAATATTAACCTAATCTCTTTAGATGTTAATATCTTCTATAGGCAAAACTGGTTGTTAAATGTCAGAGTAGGATTTTTGAAAGACTTCATTATGGGGAAAAACATATTGAAAGCTCATTAAGATTGACTCTTGAGATTGAAGACATATGAGAATCGACAGGAAACTTAATGTCGTAAAACTTGTTTTGCTGAATGACATGGCAGAGTGTCTCAATATGTGTAAGAGAAACTCAAAGAGTAGAAGGTACCTGAAGAATACCAACCCACAAAATTCTCACTTTTTGCTACTCATATGTATTTAGTTGAAAATTGAGATACTTTACATAATCTGTGGATTTTGCTGCACACGTGAAATATTTTTTTCCAGTTTTATTGAAGTGCTTTTTATTCTCATTACTGACTTAAATCTCTAAGTACAATGTTTATACCATGTGGGAGTATACATGGAACTGTGAAGTGTATATGAGACTGTTTGAGTTAAAGGAGAAATTGAATTGGATTAAGTATGTGGGAACAAATTCTTTCAGCTCTGTAATTCTCCTGAAAACAGTTTGAACAAGATGATTTAAGTAATTAAGGATGTATTTTCTCATCTTGACATAGTGGGACCTATTCTACCCATAACATTGCCATTTTATCTGACCACTACAGATGCTCTACGAGCTTTTGTGTTAAAAAGAACAGTGTAAATGCAAATGGCTGACTCCCTAGATAAGTGTCATTGGTTCTTGAAATTCTATCAGCATTTGTTTCTTTCTATAAGTGTCTGGATATCCAATAGTCAAAAATATTTGTAGTTTCTCTAAAGCTGCTCCATTCTTCACTGAATGGAAGAGGAATGATGTATCTGAAGGTTAGCAGTGTTCTAAGAACTTGGTGCTTCCAAAATACTTTTCTTACATCTTGCCAGTGCTGTGGTGCATATCAGTGCTGTAGGAAATCCAGGAGCCGCTGAAGTCACTTCCCAGAGCAGCAGTGGGAAAAGAATCAAGACCTTTACATTTAGTAGCTCATTTGAGTGGCTGTCAAGTTATACTGCTCTACTAATTGTTTTGGATATAAAATCAGCAGTTCTCTTGGAAATTAATTAATTCAAAGTTTAAGAAATTTTGGGCTAAGTATTTACACATAGCAAAAATGAACCAGGTGTTCAAGAGCAATTGCCATAACGTAAACACTTCAAAAATAATTAAATGCAAGGCATTCTTAACAAGGATACTAAATCTTTATTACATTTATCAAGGACTAAAGATAATTTCCTATCTGTTTTCTCTTGAAAAGATATGTTCTTGCCACAGACTGTATTCAACTACTTGATTTTAATCTGCCCAATGAAGTATTTTTCAGAAAGGTTTTTCAAATGTCTGATGTGATTTTAGTCTTTATCTTACAAGCTGACTACCTCCTGGCGTACAGCCTTAGAAATATGCCCACACAAGGAGAACCCCAACTCTGCATTTATACCAGGAATGCAGGCTTTAAAATACCTGTAAAGGTAACTCCTTAGTTGTAACCATATCTAGAGAAACAAAGTTCTACAGATTTTTGGGCACACATTATTTGTACTCCTTTTTTTCAGTAGGTTTATAAACTAGAAAACAATTTTTACCCACTTCTATTCAAAAATTACTAGTCTTCTTTCCTATATTCTGTTCAATTAAAGCTGACAGTGTAAGGAATGATTACATGGAGTAGCCAGCTTGACAAGCAATAATCTTTCAAACTGTCATTTTATAGAGCAGAAAATCTAAAGATCATTAATGTGGCTTAGCAATGTTGTTTCCCTTTTTAATTTTGGGTTATTATTTTTACAATTTTTTTTCTTGGAAATCTTGACCTACCATGGTGAAACTCTTGCTCTGACTCTGCCTCACACACTGGATTTCCTTAGGAACAAGACATTTCTCTTACGTTGCCAATTCCATAGATCTCTGTTTCTCTAATTTAGGACAGAAGTGCAGTAATTTTTTACTCACCTTTTACTTGTTTGCATTCGGCATAAGTCTGGTCATCACCACTGTGGGAAGATAAATATTTCTGAAGAGTAGAAAAAGCAAAGCAAAGCAGAATTTTAAATATATAATGGTTCATCATGTGTCCCCATGTTAATATGATAGACAAGTGATTTGACAAAATGTGACAAAAGGGTAGGTACTGTTCCAGTCATGAAATGCATCCCTTTGCCTTGTAACTCCCAGCATGACTTGAGGAATGTGTAGATAAGTACTGGGTTCTTTTAACTTCCTGTTTAATCTTTTGCTTTGGTGAACAGATTACTCAATGATGTGCCTTTATATCCCTAGTGATTACAAAACCACTTCAATAAATGGATAAAATTAGGAAATTCAAAGTCTTCTGAATGCCAATGACTTGAGGAAATAGCCAATCTGCCCTTGTCTCTTCTGGATAGATATTTTAATGTGACACTCACAGTTACGCAACTGTTCATGAAAGAGGAGTCAAATAGAAATAAAAAGTCCAGCTCTTCTTTCCTGTGAAAGCTTGGTGAAGAACAGCTATTAGTTTACCATCAAAAGTCTCCTAGAAAGGAGACTTTGCTTATGCTGGAGACATTTTTAATTTAACACTTTGTAGTGCTTTGGTCCAAGATACTCATTACTGTTTACCTTCTGTGAGATAAGAATTAGGAGAAACGCAAAGCAGGCACCAAACTTGAAAGAATATAAAGAAGTTTATTAACAGACCTAAAAGAAGAAAAAAAAATACCACACCTTCAGAACTCTTCTCCTCCCCCCACCTTCCTCCCTTCTCCCACTGACAATGTAAAAAGACAACCCTTAAGATGTTCAGTCTGTTTACCACTTCCGTAATAACCTTGTTCAGACCATTTAGGAAGAGGAGTTTCTCTGCTTGCATGTGAGTCCCTTCCCCCCAACTTGCAGCTTTTCCCACAACTGCTTTCGAGGGTCCACTCTTGAAGGTTTTTGGGGTACAATTTTAAGGTTGAGCCATTCAAAAACAAAAGTTCTCTTCACCCATCTCTGGGAGCATTTCATCTCTAAGAACAGAGGCCCTTCTCCTTCCCTGGGAGCAAAGGGTCTTCATCATCTTCATCGTTAGGACTATCTCTGGGAGCATCTCTAGGAACTGAGGTTTTCTCCTTTCCCATTTGGAGCAAAAGTCCTCATCGCTTCCATCTCTCCCTGTCCAAACTTCTGAAATTACAGCTGCGTCAGCATCTGCCTATCTCAGCGCAGGTGCTTTTGCTTCATAAGTTGAACACTCCACCCCCCATATCTTCATGAAATTACAATGGGTACTCTGACATATCATAGCTTCACAACAGAATTTCAGCTTTAAGCATCTCCTCTTTCTCTTCCCTCAGGTTTTCAGCTCTTCACAGCACTAAAAGGGTTAATCTCACCTCGGCCTTGCAGCTGGAATGTGGCTTATCGGGGGGGGGGGGGGGGGGGGGGGGGGGGGGGAGCCGGGCCGCTCCGGCTGCCCACAGCAGGGCTGTGGGGGGGGTTCCGCGGGTGGAACAGGGCCCGCTGGCTCCAGGATGGCCGTGGCCTGGCCTGGCCTGGCCCAAGCAGGGCCTGGGCTGGGCCCACTGGCCCCTGCACAGGGCCTGCAGCCACCTGTCCCAGCACCAGAAACGAGAGAAAGTCTGCCTCAGGGTTTCTATTCTTAAGTGTGGATCACAGAGGTGGTCACAATTTTAAGTGGCTCAAAGAGCTGTCCATATTCAAACTGGCCAGCTGATAGGTTCTATCAAGTCATAGAGGAAGCTGTAAGCACCCCTTTGCAAGCCAGGACTATGCTTGCTAACCTATGACACATTTATTTTGGCACAAATCAATACATGAGAAACTGGGGAACAGAAGTTCCAAATCTTGACCTACAATAAGATTTTTCTCTAATTTTCTTTGAAGGTTTGGGTCACTTGTTGCTTAATTCCAGCACTCACTCCTTTCACTGACGTTAATGACTTCAGGCTGTTGTGGTCTGGTCAGTTGTTCAAATAAAACTGTTGAGACTTCATTTCTAAATGTCAGTTAGCCACATAACACCCAGAACAAAATTTAAGACTATTAGTTTCAATGCCGCCCTTTTTGAAGAGTGTATAAAAAGACTCAAAATGGCTGTAATGCTTAAAGCAAATTATCACATAACTGATCTGTGCACATTACTGTGTGTCATGCTTTTGCTCAGATACCACAGTGAAAGGCGCCCTGAAATGGAAATAGATAGATGTCATTCAGGCATGACAAAATACACGTGTAATAAATCATCACGGCCTTGGCCAGCGGCACCAGTGAAGAGGTATTTCTGTTAAGGTGAATGGTACTATTAAGCCTGTGGTGGGTGTGACCTGTAACAGAAGACCTCAGTGTACTAAAACTTACGGGTTTTAAGATCTTCTAATGTTACATGAAGTTTGCTACACATTTCCAAACTTAGATATTACACCAAGTTTAGACACTTCACAAAACCATTTTACCATTTCCTAGAATTGCATGATATTTTTCTGTGTGGCTATATTAATCAGGTTATATTTTATAATTTATAGATGCATAAAATATATAATGTATACTTTTTTTTAAGTTCCAATCTATGCATTTTTTATTCTAAATGAGCTTCAATTATACACTCTGGTGTTTGCCTAACTTCTGTGAATTTTGTGCAAGGACTCATTTTTATATTTGTGGTTTGCATTGCTATCTAAGGAAACTTATTTGTTGTAGAAATTATGCATTTGGCTTTGTCTTCTTTCTTTCCATCTCTACTTTTGGAGTTCAAGATCACATGAAAAGGGGAATTGGGAAAATTCAAGGGTAAGAGAGTATCTGCAAGGGTAAATAGCAAAGATTTTCAAATTTCTGTTTCTACTTTTCTGGATGAAGAGAGTCTGACAGGATGTTGCACACCTGCTCTGCCTTTATCCTTCTTTTCTTTAAATCTTTACACACTATTTACATTGACTTTTTTAATACAAGCACATAAAATCCAAAGTAGTATAGGAAAAAGACAACCTTGTTTGCAGTTAAATAGACGTTACCCTAGCCAAGCAACTTTACAGGGGTAGAAATAAATTTACTGAGCTTTTGTTTCTGAGGCTTGATATGCAAGGTAATGAAAATCACACGTGAATAAGTGGGTTTATGTTATGGTGAGGTAAATACCTAAGAGAAGGAACAAGTGATACATCTGACAATGAATGTTACAATAGGGAAAGTATCTGTGATTCTTTACCTGTTACAATTCACTAAGTTTTGCTATTCCTTGTACAGACTAGGAAAATGTTAACTCCTTTTTGGACACTAATTTACATTGTTTTACAGCAAACTTGGACACATTTCTTTGAAGGTGTCCTGTGTTCACCTAAATATCAACTATCTAGCAACATTTTTGAGTATTAAGATTCAAGTACTCATAAAGGTGTGCTGCTGCATACGTGCATGCATAGACATGAATGTATCTTCATCTAAGTTTGTACATCTCTGTGGGTTTTTTCTCTTTTTCTTGCTTTATTTATTAAGAGGCCATTCCTTCAATCCAAGAGAGGCTTGGTTTATTCTAACGAGTATAAAAGTAATATTGATAAATCAGGAAACGTACTCTGCTTTTTGTGGCTTTAAGAAGGCATATAATGTTATTAGTGCTTATTGCATTGAATAAAGAAACTTCCAGAGCTGATTGTCTCCAAAACTTTACAATGAGTTGTTAGGCACAGGCCTAGCTTGAATAACAATGTAATTTAAATGCCATAACATAAATAACAAATATTTAATATTAGCATAGTAAAATAGATTTTGTTCATGTTTTTAAATTGGGGAATTTTACTTCCTTGGTAAGCAACTATGTAATGTTCCCAACTACTGTAGTTCGAGTGCAAAAATCAATCTGGTCTACCAATATGAATAAAATTGAAACATTTGGATGTATTTTTACCACAATTCTACTTCCTAGTTCTGTGTGTGTATATATCTGTAATACAGACCCCACCAATTTTTTTTTTTCATGCAGATGATTAAAGAAGGGCTGGGCAATACTGTCAGTTTCAGAGGAGTCTGCCATTACTGAATTATAAGCAGATTTAATTATTCTATCACAAAAAGCTAGGAGAGAAAAATAAATACAGCTACTGCAGACAGAAACTCTGCAACTCTAATTGCCAGAGCACACTAAGAGCTTTCAAATAGTAAGTCTTTAAATAATAAATTGATATGGGAGAGAATAATGACACCCAGGTGTGAAACCTTAACCTGAGAGTAGTGCTGCATACTCAATGACATAATTGCCTCTATTACCATATTCTAGTCTATCATGGGCTTTTGAGTCATAGAAACTGGATTGAAATGAAAGACAAAATATGTTCAAACCACAGGTGAGATCTGAAGTAGAAATATATAATAAAACCCAGGTAACTAAATTGCTACTTGAGTTTTGAAAGTAGGCTGGGTATTATGTGAAAAATTATATTTAAATGCTATTCACAGCCTGACTTGCTCCCACAAAAGCAAGGGTTAAGAAAATTCACACTGGGAACAAAAAGAGCCTTTTAACAAAGGTTCTCAAAAACGCAGTAGATTTTTCTCATTTCATTACGAAAAGCCTTCTTGTTCCCAGGTACATTTTTTTCCATGCAATAGCTAAGTCTGTTAATCAATCTAAAAAATATGAGCCTGTGTAAAGTGAGTACTGCATTTTCATGTATATTTTATACTTTTTTCTGTGTGGTGTTCAATGTAACAGAACATGGAAAGGAGCTCTTTCATTACGTAGACCTCATCACATCTCAGCACTGATACAGATGTTAACTCACCAGTTGCCATTCTGAAATACATTCAGCTACCGAAGAGCAGAACAACAGGACTGTAATATGAGTGATACCAGTGTTCTCCCTAATGGCATCTTCTGGAAGGAACATACCCAGTAGAAGAAGGATTGGGGAAAGGTGTTATCATACTTGCCCTGTTGAGGCAAATTCTATCCAAATAAAGTACATTAGCAACAAAGAGAGCTGATTCTGATGTTTCTGTGGACATAACTAGCTGCAGGTGTTTTCTGTCATATCTACAAATGAGGCCACAAAAAGAAGTGCATGAAAATTTTGGTGAGTAAGAACTTGACATTTGGAGTGCACCAGAATTTTAATCTAAGAGCTATGACAGCTTTCACGTTCTGCTGGAGGGTCAAAACTACAGAAATAATGCAAATTCCCCCACTCCCCAGGAGACACAGTTTTAGATTGCTAAAAATACCTGTGAAGATTACTGAAAAGCTGATAGTTACTGTCAACGTTGTATCTGTATTGTAGAAACTCCTGTTGCTATTAAATACAGCTTAAGTGTGCAACCAACGGGTGATCCTTGTTTTCAGAAATGTTTTTATGTATTGATTTGATACACATCTCCCCTGTCCCCACAATGGTTTGTCAAAGGGTTTTGGAACTTAAGATCTGGATTCTTAGAGTAAAAGATATGACAACCCTATGCCCATGGGCCTTCCCTCACTGAAGCAAGAGGTTTAAAAAGTTTCTTTCTGCCCCTACTGGTACAGGACCACTCCTGGTTGCAAGTTCTGCTATTGCTACGGTTAGGAAGAGTCATGTGTTTTAAGACACAGTTGTTCTACAGAAGGAAACAGAGGGTTCAAGAACATCCTTGCGCATCACTGGCCGAAGAGTGTGAGCTGGAGGTGTTACTGAAGACACGGAATGAATTTAGTTGTTCGCTGGACTCTGAAGGAAACAGCGGCTATATCCTATAGGTGTCCTGCTCTGGCAGTCTCTCTGGTTTCTCAGCTTGTGTCATAGTGAGGCTCAGAAAAAACACTGGTTCCTTTTGTTATCTTAAGAATTTCTGTGTTTCCAAGGGTTCCTGCAGAGGAAGGTGCTGGGGAAGAGATGATGTTATTCTTGTAATGATTATAGAACATGAAGGAATATGTTATAGTTAAGCCCCACTGAGTTTAGCAATATTTTATGGCTTAGGTTCTCTTAATCTGTTCAGCTGAGTCCTGAATACAAAATTCCAGACCTGCTCTGGAGACTATTCTTCTCACTTCCTGTAATTTAGGCGTCTGTCTTTACCTTCTAGCTTCCTTGCTCAGGTTCCTGTTATACTCTTCCTTTTGTTCCTACTGTAGATATGAAGCACAGACCAAGAAAGGACCCTTTGAGTACAAGAGTATTTCATTATTCAATGTATTGTCGTGCAGAGTTTTCAGCATTAGTTGTGTTCATCATGACATTCCAATTTGTAAAGGAGTTGATAAATACCTTGCCTATTTCAGTACAGGCTGGATAAATGATGTAGTCAAAGGATTTAATTGTTAAGTGGCTTCTGGGTTTGGGCTAGATTTCCAGTACAAGAAAAAATTATTTATAAAAGATGGATGCTGTGAAAACATATTCTGTTCTTGGTTACCCTTTTAATGGGACAGTGGGAGTTCTGTGTATTCAAGAGAGGAGTGCAGCCTTCAGGGCTTTTTTTTCCAAATATTAGAAGCTCAGGGCCATGTGCAAAGTTGCATGCATAATTACACATTTAATCTGAATGCACATTTACTGTGATTGCAAATGCAAATCAGGCTGTGTGCATGGAAATAGTCAGTTGAGTTTCAATACTTGAAAATCACATGAAGTCACAGTAATTGTGCATGCAGATTAAGCACACAGTTGGGTATATATTTTTGCAAGTGGCCTTTTGCTTCAATGCTTTGAAAATGAGACCCTCTGAGCTAGTCATGAATGGGTGTTCCTTGTTATTTTCTTTTTCTAATGGCATTGCCAAAATTAGTGTACAACACATAGAGTAGATCTTGCATTCATTATTCTATAATTTGAACTTTATCAGAGATGCTTTCCAACATCTTTGTTGGGAAGAATGGCTTTTTATATCTGGGGCACGTTTCCAAGGAGAGTATCTGGGTGAGAAAAAAATACAGTAATACTGGAGTCTTTCACATCTAACTCATTTAGTTCTTCTATAGTTTATTTTCATGGCTATGTCTGTGTATATATTTAACCCAAAAATAGTTCTTTTATGTACAAGATAATAGAAAATGTTCCCCATTTCATGTGACAGCAACCTGATCTGGAACAAAAAGTTGGAAATCTGTACAGCAAAACCAAATGAATTTATTAATATGGAAACAAGACAATAGCCAAATAGAAGGGAAAAAATTATATATAAATGATGATCTGATTTCTATTTTCAAATATTTTCTTAAACATGGAAGAAACATAAATTCTTCTTACTATTTTCTATTTCTTCACTCTGTTTTCATTATTAATTGACCATAATCTGACATTTTAAAAAAAAAAGAATTCAAGGTGGGTTGGCTGATTCTTACTCACTTTCAAAAGAACTCTCTACCCTGAACTGTTAAAAGGATAAAAAAGAAAAATTTGAAAGACAAAGAATAAAACTTCATTTTGAAATAGAAATTATTAAAAATTTCCCTTCCCCTCCCCTCCATAGAAGACCAAAGAATATTGAATAAAGAAAGACCTAAGCAAGAACCAGATCAGTGTAACTTGAAACAAGTTATCAAACTGTCCATAAACATCTGAAAAATAACTTGGAGATTACTAGAAGACTCAGACATTTGATATGTTCATCAGAAACAAAGGTAGTCAAAGCCAGGCAAAGCCTTCTTGCAAGACAGTAACAGGATTTTGGTATGGTAAAGGTAATAAAAAAAATACTAAGGTAATCAATAATAACAGCAACACTAATTTGATATAGAAATGTGTGATTAACTGATTAGCTAAATTGGGAAGTACTGTTCTGATACCAGTAAAATGGTATGAATATGGGAAATAACACTTATTCAGAGGGAACTTACCATTGTTCACAGCTGAAAGGAAGGAATTTTCCAAGTGTGGCATTTTAGAAAGAGGCAGTGATGTAGCTGAACATTTCCAGTCCTTTCCAGTCCTGTCTTTTATTGTACCCCCAAAATAATAGACAAATCAAAACATTTTATTTCATCAAAACCAAATAGAAAAATTGAAATGATTAATTTTGACATATCCACATATAAAGCTTAATTGAAATTGACATGTTCCACTTGAGGAAAAAAAAAGCCAAGTTGACAAAACTTCATCTTCTGATGTAAAACTGTTCCATCAAAGGTGTTTTGACTGGTTGTAATTTTCAGCAAACATGAAGCCATTACTTGAAATGCTTTTAAAAATCTTGCTGATAACCGCTGAAGACAGGCTGGAAAATAATATCTGTCTCTCAGGCTAATGACAGCCCCTGCAGCCTGGTCTTCATGCAAACGAATTCAAGACTGTAGATACCAGGATCTGACCCTCTATGTGCCCAGACAGAGGTCTTCTGCCTTTCAGGGGCTGCTGATCTGTCGTCTGCTGCTAGTATCAGCTACCTATGCAAAGTTCAAAAAGGAAAAATTTATATAGCTTAAAGAAAGCAGGATTGGGAGAAACTGTTGAATGAATGTGATTTTGGAAAGGTCTGAAAGTACTGTCTTAATAGTTTGAGAATTATACTAATCAAAGAACCCATTTATTGTTCAAGGGAAATTATTTTCTATTATTACTTCTGAGGAGTATTAATCTTTTGATAGAAGGCTTTTTCTGTGTCCTCTGCTTTGGGTGGGAAGAAAACTCATTCTGTTAGGGGATTTAGGCCATAAGAAAATACGTGACCCCAGATACAGGACACAGTGAAGAAGACTCTCTTTTATCCTCAACAGTTCAGAGAAGGGTTCTTCTGCCCCACAGTGATTCTGCATCTATACCTGCTTGGCATATATATATACACACACCAGAACTATCAGGCTTCCACTGCACACTTTGAATTATGAGGTGTAAGCAGTAAATTATCAGGAAACACTGATAAATTGTCGTAGATTTCTTTGGGTAAGAAGATTATGTACAGGTATGGAAACCAGATTAAAGAATGCCAAGACCTGGGGTGAGGACCTGAATTTTTAGTGTTGAAGAGAAAGCAAAAGGCCAACTAAAATATCTTTTTATGCTGGGAAGTAAAGGAAAGGTGGCAGAAGTTATGCTTACAGTAGGTAATGTACCGGTCATTTGCTGGAAATAGTTAACAAAGATTATGAAGAGTTTTCTCTCCTTACCAAAAGACTGATCCCATCTTAAATTATTGAAAGTAATTCAAATGTACTTCATGTCAAAGAGTGATATATGGAACCTGTAAAACTCCTGAACTTCCCTTTACACATAATGAGAAAATAATTGAATAAAACTGCTGGTGAGAGCTCTGTGACAAGGTATTCCTCAGGCTAACCTGTATTGTAATGTTGTGATGATTTTTGGTGTTCTAAGGTTGTAACTTTCTCAGAAATTGCTATTATTTTGATTCAACGTGGGATAAATTTCCATATGCTTTTCTCCTACTTCCAAAGTCCTTTTCAGGAATAAACCTCTTGTAGGTTATGTTCCTTTTTCTCACTCTAACAGGTTGGCTTTTGAAAGTTCTGTTTTCTTAGTCATTTAGGCATTACATCGTTAAGTAAAATAAAAGTATTTTCATTGAATGGGTGATTACGGGGGAGAAAGAGGAGAAGAAATAGTTTGGCAACTTGATATACATGTCGATATAGACACAGATATAGATATAGATATAGATCAAAAAAAAATAGAAGTGTCAAAAAAAGATAAGAGAAGTACAAGATGATAAGAGTTTTCAAAGTGTCCTGTTGGGAGGAGCTGGAGTCTCCATATCCCTGGACAATCTTTTCATATAATCCCCAGAATGTGTGACTCACTTCCTCCCACAATCAGGATTTGATTTCCCATCAGTTCCAGAGCCAGCACAGCCTGGAAAATTATACAGCTCCTACACAGAGACTGTGTTTGAACTGCTGGAGAGTACCATCTCCTCTTCTACCTGGACAACATCCCTATGTTCTAGAAGACAACCTTATACCAGAGCTGACTGCTCTGCCTCCTCTCTGCTACATTTTCTGGTTGGATTTTTCTTTTTTTTTTATTCTAGTTGTGTTTTCACTGTTAAGTCTTTCAGATGTTTCAGGTATAAAAATAACTGGCACTTAAGTATCTTCTAGCTCCTAAATGGGACATAAAGACTTTTGGTCAGATATCTGGCTAACACTTAGACGTTTTCATGGTTCTAGGAAGTCATATTTTGGCAGAATCTGGAATAATTTGATTAAAATCCATATTCTTTTAATGAAAAATATTTTTTAAATAATCTAAAGAGTAATTCAAGTATTTTTAAACAAGATTTTGGTTTAAGCCCAGGCAAAAACTAGAAGCACATCCACTCCCTGTCTCCTCCCTAGTGGGATGGGGAAGTTCATTGGAAGGGTAAAAGGAAGCAGATTTGGGGGTTGAGATAATGATGGTTTAGGTAGGTAAAACAAAAGCTGTGAATTCAAGCAACACAAAACAAGGACTTACTTCACCATTTCCCATGGGCAGGCAGGTATTCAGCCATCCCCAGGAAAGGAGGGTTCCACCACACGTAGTGTTGACTTGGGAAGAAAAATGCCATAACTTCAAGCACCACCTCTGTTGGGGTCCCTTCCCCGCTGCCGTGGGGTCCTGGGAGAGGGGCCCTGGGGGGAAGGCACAGGGTTTCCCTAGCCCCTGGTCAGCCTTGTTCGCCATTGGTTGTCTTGTGTTCCCCTGCGTGGGCAAGGACCCTCGGGTCCCGTGATTGCCTCAGTTCCTTGGCACATCCTCAGCCATGTGGCTGGAGAAATAAACATCTCTCTGAAACATCTATCAAGAATCGGTCCATATATATTTCTTTTCCACCGGCCTCCTTGTTTGATACGCATGTTACAGTGTCCGCACTGTAACACACCTCTTCCTCTTTCTTATTGCTAAGCATGATGCCACATATTATGATATATCCCTTAATTCCGTTGAAGTCAGCTGTGCCAGGTATGCCTTCTTCCCGCTGATGGTGCACTCCCAGCCTGTTCACAGTCTGAGAAGCAGAAAAGGCCTTGATGCAATGTAAGCGCTGCTCAGCAGCAAATAAAATATTTCCTATGAAAGTGTTTTCTGAATGGAAACGAATTGTTCCCCAAATCAAAATTCTCTACAGGAAAACTTCCATTTTAACAGTAAAAAAATTTCATGTGGGAAATCATTGTGATTTTTTCCCCAAAATGTACAACATGTAACACGATCTGCCTAGTCTGCAGGGAAGCTGAATCCAAATGAAAATGAAAATAGAAGTCCTGTGATGTCCCTAAGCAGATTACAGTAAAATATTTTGAATTTGGAATGCTAAAATATTCTGTCTTGATCTCAAATGCTGAAAGGAAATTTGGGTAGTTTGAATTTTCATGATGATTCAAAACAAAGTCAAATATTTTTCTTGAGAGCAAGAGAAATTACATGACATCAGACAAGGGCTGATGGATAGAAAACAACAAGGGTAAAGGAACTAGGAGGCAAACTTGGTATTAATTTTTGTTGTTGGATGCATTAAAAGGCCATCATGTCAGGCTGGGAAGCCTGAAGAATTGTTTCAAAAATTGAAGGTGGTAATCTAATTGTCTGGTAGTATTTTTGAGGGTGTTTTTCCTCTGGGGAGGAAATACAGAACTGGAAATAAATGCATACAAAGTAAATAAATTTAAAAGAATTTATAAAATACTTCTATAAAAACAAAGCTTTGAACAATGTCAGATGAATATTGCTTGTAAATATTAGAAAGTGAAGCTATGCCTTCATCTCCAGAATCCTCATTTTGCTCCTGGCTGAAGACCTGGTACACCATATGTGGGCAGTCTGACTCCAACCCCCCCATTACACCTGCAGATAGGAAAACTGTTTGAACTTGCAGTTAACTACTCCTTCAAATAGAATGTGTAAAAGGGACAAGAAACCTCTGTGGAATCCATATCATCAATCATAATGTGAAAAGAATGAGTCCCCAAAGATAAACAACTTGGCATGGTAGGGCTGGTATTTTGTTAAAGGCCTTGTTGCCCCCAGTAAGAAAGGGTCTATTAACTTCAAACACATGGAACCACAATAATTAAATTAGGTCACTCCTCATGTAATAGTTTCAAATTTCATAAAGTGCAGCTTGTGGTTATGTCATGTGTTTCACATTGAAAGCCCTAGTTGACTTCCCAAACTCTTCAATACTACCAGTATTGAAATATCACTACCAGTGATATTTACCATAGCTTGACCACAACATTTTCCAAGCTGATGTTAATAATACATACCCAGTCTTGTAAGTCTGACCATCTTTTCCTTCTCAATAATCAAATAGTTGTGGTGTGATTGTGGGTGACTTAAATGTATGAGTGCCTTGCTGTGAGGATGAAAAAGGCAGTGATAAGGTCCTGGCTTAATTATGGGTAGTGATAATGGGTTGTTGAAAGCATCCTTTTAAAAGGGATGCAACTGCAAAAGCTTACTTAGGCAAGAAGAATGAACAGTCTCTAGAGAGCAAATACAAATAACCTAACTAGTTTAAATTTTTCTCCATTGTCTAATAAATTTAATTTCATTTTCTTCTCTAGGGCATTGGTTGGAGATGGTGTGTGTGCATGACACAGAAAGATTTTTAATCAGAGTAGAGCTGTTTGGGTATCATTTGTTATGAAAACTCTTGGATCACAAATCATTGCTCAGCAAGTAAATAACTACACAGAACAAGAAACTTTTGGGTTTTGTTGTAGTATGTTACTATTTCCAGAATGAGGCTCTGTTGAAAACAGAGACATTGGCATGTCCATTCAGCCTGCTTTGTTTCATTTAATTAATTTTGTTTGCAGACATAACAAACACGTTACTTATTTAGTTTATTCTGTTGTTAAGTAAATACCAAAACTAGGATACATTTCTTTTTGTCCTTTGATTTAGCAATAATGTATTTCAGGAAGACAAAGGCACTTCATGAAAACTGGAGTAAAGATCTATGCTTCATCTTAGGTTAAAATATTTATTAAAACATAATTTGAAATACTTCAGTAAAATTAAATGAAAGAAAAAATATTGAGTTTAATATATTTATTGAACATAATTTGAAATATTTCATTAAACTCAATACTCTGTTTTTCTTTCATTTGATTTTACACTAGTGTGATATCCTCTGTAAGTGCTATTTTACTATCTATTGCATGCATTTTTCTGAAGAGTCTTTGAAAAAAGAAAATCAGAAAAACTTATATTATCAAACAGTAATTGTCAGAAACCAAATAATCTCCTGCCTGTAAAGAACCTGAGTCCTAGCTCCCACCCTGCCCCTAGCACCTGCTATTATCATCTTCTTTGGTTTTGGGGCCTGTACACGTGTCTCTTGCAGAGCTTATTCTATCGATCTGCAAATTAAATAATTTGGCTTTCAGCATGTAATTTCAAAACCTTAAATTTTTATTACCTTCTCACTGCATTTTTAAAAATGTCACAGCATTTTGTTACCCGGATGGTTTTTGCAAGTCAAGCCTTCAGTGAGATTACAAGTTTGTGAATAAAGGATCATTTACTGAGTAGTAAATGCCAACAGATACACACTGACTTTGAAATGTAGATTTAAGGTAAATATTAGAACACTTCACTGTACTCCACTATCACCTCCCAACATCAAGTCACAAGCACAAATTTTTCAGTGATAAAATAGATAAATATGTTCCAAATCATCATGTGTTGCTGTCTGCAGATTTTTATTAATGTTTTTTTTTGGTTTTTCTTTGTCTTGATCAACCTTTTGTCACCTTAGCTGGTCCTTTGGGTCAATAGATTTATGAAAAAAAAGTTATCAAAATGCTCATGTATCTCTAGCTCTATTATTGTCCTATTATCTCCTTTGGAACAATAAGAGGGTCATAGTTTTCTCTTTCTCTTACAGTTCATGTCCCTCTACGGGTTCTGCTAATGCAGATAGGTGTTGATGTACCTTCCTCATCTTCACAGGGAACCTGAAGAGATTCACCACAGAGGACAATGAAATACCAAAGCAGCAGCTTTGGAAAAGTAACCAGTTGTTGTCAGTTTAGATCAAGGCACAGAAATGAAAGGGCTCGAATGAGGTCTTGGCAAAGGCATTTCTAAAGAAGTCTGTACATGTATGATAAGAGGTTAGAGCTGTAGAGGGGATTTGGAAATGTATATTCTTTCTTAAGCTTTACTTATCATCTGAGAAATTATTTTGAAATATTATTTTAGTAACTAATTTTGGCCCAGCTCATGAAAAAAGGTGTCTAGATGTGTAAATTTGAATGCCTGCTTAATCAAAATTCTGTAGCCCAGGCTCAAAGTTGCCATGTAAAAACTATCCTGCTGTGGTGGTCTAACTTTGGAACAGCCTAAACAGAACACAACCTCTTCGTCTGAATTTTCACTTCCACAACTGTCTTGTCTCACACTCCAACATAAGTCTCAGTAGCAGACCCCCAGTCCTCCTGCATTTTCACTGTGCGTAGTTATGGCTACTTTAAAATGGGTCAGTTGAAGGAAAACAAGTTATTACTAGGCTAGGTGTACACATTTGTTAAAGTAGTGAGTGATTACACAAAGCCTCTGTTTTTCCAGTGGTACAGGTTTGCATTTGCATTCCCTGGAATGTAGTAGTAGTAGTAGTCAAACCAGTAGACTATGGCCCAAGTTGGAACTGGGGGTAAATTCTAATCCCCAGCTACCCTCTTCTAGAGGAGTAAAATACCAAAGAAATGGGTTATTGCAAATCACTAAAATTGTGCCTTATTTTTAAATTTTCCTCATAAGTTGCTGATGCTATAATACAATAATAGTATAAATGTTTCAAAAATAAAAATGCAGGGTCTTAAAAGTGAACAGTACGAATAACTACCTAGTGCAGTGAGTTTCTATTTGATAGGAGCAAAATTTAATGAAAAACCATGCTCCTGAGAACAGAATAGAACAATTATGATTACTTAAGATAAAACTAAAAAAAAAAAGGTAAAAGGGTGAAATAATGCTAAGGAAGTAAATTTCAACATCGACATTAACATACATAAGAAATATGTTTATAATATATAAAACAAAAGAGTAAATTTAGCATTATTACAATACAAAATGTTATAAGCAATTGGGGTTGCTTGTGACCCATGGACAGTCCAAGAGAAATGTATGGATAGAAGTAGTGGTAAAGCTGCTTCTACCTAAGCTGTACTTCTAAAGAGAAGATATTCTTTCTGAAATTCTACACTGTTCAAGATTTATTGAGCAATACTAATACTGCATTTTCAGTCCTATTATATTCCAGCTATTATATTCTGTAGGAAGCTATGAGATGAAGGACATCATTTTCCTTAAGAATTATTATCCTTTTGCAATTGTAAAAGTGACATGTTAAAGGAAATAGGGGATCCCTCATGCATCTACAGAAACAAAAGAGTTTGAATGGAATCCTGACAACTGTCTAAGTAATTTGGTCAGAGAGAGACTGTGTTTGTAAAATATGACTACTTCAACATTAAAAACAAAAAGAAGAAAAAAGAGAAAAAAAGAAAAGGAAAAAAAAAAGGAGCTCCTTTATTAGGCATTCTTCAATTCCAGTCTATAAAGAAGGGACAGCACAGGTCTGAAAATAAGATTTCAGTTATGCTATCACATGTGTGTAAGAGAGAAAGGGGTTGTACAGGGGACATGGTGTCACTTTACCATTACTGTGAAATAAAGGCGTTTCACAGTAATAATATTGCAACAGCACAGTAGTTCTACTGGATATAACAAATGTGTGGCAAATTGCATTATTATGCCATCACTTTTTCTGTGAAGTATTTTTTTCACAAATATTACTTAGAAACTGGACTACAGGGAAAACTAACTCAGTACAAGTGAGGACTTTTCCAGCTCCCACTGAACTCACTGTAAAGAGTCCCATCAGCTTCAGTGAACCTTATAGAAAACAAATGAACTATGTTTTTATTTACAGCTGGGACTCATGCAGCTCAGAGACACAACTTGAAACCTGTAAGTGTCAATAAAGGAATTCTATGATAAGGGCTACAAACAAGATTGAAAAAAAAGATTTAAAGGAAAAGCTCCATATGGTGCAGATACACAGAGCAGCTATACAAGAAGTGGAAAAAACCCATGGCAGCATCTAAGATCTCTTTTCCTCAGGGCAAATGCAAAGCACAAAGCCATGCTAACCCTTCACCTCTAACTACTACACAGTGGTATTTTATTCCTGCATGCCTTTTCCCACATGAGGATATGTATAAGCTGATATTGCTCTAGAGAAAATAAATCCTGTTTAATATAATTAAGACATGCACACGTTCATGCGTACATCTATATTCCTGTGAGGATGCTTGTACAAAAAACTACTTACACCTGGAGGCACTGGAGTGAAAGACTGAAAGAAGATGTAGCTTGTCATGTTGCTGGGAAAATTCTAACATATTCCAGTGCCAACAAATTCGTGGTTTTATCAGCATTAAATATTTTAGGTGACTATTTCTCCAATTTTACTGCACTAACAGGGCAAGATTCTTCTGGAACCTTAGTTCATATACTATCAACATATACTACCATATACTATCTCCTGTTGGTATCAAAGCAAAAAAAGGAATTCATTCACCATTTCCCATTGTCAGGCAGGTGCACAGTCTATGTCCACCTTCCCTTGCATCCTATCATCAGATGACAGGGAGGACAACACCACATCCACTTCATTCCACCCATAAGGAAGTTGTAGACAGCAGTGAGGTCACCCCTCATTATCATCTTCCCTTAGCTGAACAAACCCAGTATCCTCACCCACTCCTCATAAATCCTGCCCACTTGTCCTTTCATTATATTTATTGCCCTCCTTTAGACACATTCCAAATCTTTTCCATTACACTTATACTGTTGAGCCCAAAACTGCACACAAGGGGAGGTTGCACCAATGCTGTGTATAAGTGGGACAATAACTTCTTTTAATGAGTTATTTTTGCTGCACTTACTGCTGAAAGCCTTCAGTTCCCTTTTTGCATTTCTGCTCTCCAACCTCTTGTCTCTGGTCTATACATACCCCTCCCCAGGTGCAGAATCCAGCATTTGTCCTTGTTAGATTTCACACAGTTGGTGATTTCCCAGTGTTCTAATCAAGATGTCTCTGTAAGCCCTCTTTGGAATCAGTGATTCCACTTAATACATTATCAGCCATAAACTTCGTGTGCACTCGACACCTATATCCAGGTCACTGATAAAAATGCTGAAGAGAACTGGCCCTAAAACTGAGCCCTGGATTAGCACCCATGTCTTACCAGATATTACCCCATTCACTTCAATTCTTTGAGCCTGAACGTTCACCCAATCGTTCATCCATTTTATTTTATCACAGACCTAAGACAATACTCTCAAACTGTTCAGGCCCCAGGACTCGAGTGCCCTGGAAGCCCTGGGCCTTGCAGAACTGTCAAGACAGTTGTGTAGCTTACCTTATCCACATCCACTTAGCAAGATGCCTCCTCCATGATGAAAGGGGAAGCACTGTGTAGAGAAAAGAGGGATCTCTCTTGTGCCCTGGCGAATGCTACTTCCTCTCTCCCCAGGTAAAACTCGCGGGTGGTCTGGTAAAAGGGCAGCTCAGGCGAGTTGACAGTGCCTTATCCACTGCGCTAGGGGAAAATAAAACCAAAATATCTTTATTTCTCTGAGTTATTTTATTAATATTTCTCTGAAGAAAATAACTAGTTTTATTTTGAGTATTCTCACTGTACACTCAATCCACAGTTTCTGCCAGTTCATTTTATGTACTTTATTTGTCATAATGGATATTAATCTGCTTCAACTAAAGAGATTAAAACCTAAGGAAAGGCAACAGAAATCTTACCACCTACATCTCTCTGGAAATGAAAGTTGACAGGAAATATTACATAAGAAACTAAACTGATCATTATGAAAACAGCTGAAATAACAGATGGTACTGGAAAGTAATGTATTTTTTTAAATGACATTTGTATAGGGCCTACAGATGTAGTCTCAAGAGGATGTCAAGCATAGAGAGCAGTTGACAGAATGACAGCAAAAGATCTGATATGTTTTAATGCAGATTTGCCTTTCCCCTGCCTGTATGTAGGAAATAGCCACCAAATATGCAGCACTCTTTTCTAATGACTGGAAGGCATAATGAGAGGATTTAACAAGAAGGGTTTTATTCATTTCAAGTGGAAGCTTTTGGATGTGAGATTGATTTACTTATACCACTTTTAGGTCTGGCTGGTGGTCTAGGAGACTCCTTTTCATCAGTTTGTTCCATTTTGAGAAAACAGTTTTGTTTAGATTCTGTAGATGTAAGACAATTCTGAAAGGAAAAAAAGATGAAAACAGAAGGGACAGCTATTTTGTAGTAACTAAGTACTAATTTCTTACGGTGCTGTATTTTCCCCACTGCTTTTTCCTATTAATCGTCTGCACCTTCCACATGGGCCCCCCTTCCCCTGTCCCTAGTCCTGGCCACTCCCTCAGGTTCTCCCTATTGGTTTCTGTACCCCAACTCTGCCCATGTACCAGCCCTGCGCTCTGAGAAAAACCCCCTGCTGCCTGACCTGGTGGTCTCTCTAGGTCACTCTGCCTCTGGGAAGCAGTGGACCAACATGTAAAAATAAAGTTTCCTGATGGAGAGACCCTTCTCGCCTCCTTTACTATCACTGTGTTGCAGGGCCCAGCTAACTGCAGCAGGAGCTCAGGGCTGTTCAAAAGCACTACGTGGGGCGGAATGACCGCCCTGCCCTAAGCAGCCACGCTGTGCTCTCCGGGAAGGTTGTGGCTTGCTAAACCAAACCAAGCAACGCAACAATTTCTTATGAATATTTTTTAGAGAGTTACATCAACTTTCAGAAAGATTAGACATAGCCTGGCTTCAGAGAGCAGTAATGGCAAACTATCTTCATTTATTCTCATTTCAAATGCCACTGATTAATAATGTCACCATCTGATGAACTACATAGAAAGGCTTTCCACTGTACAATGACTAAAACACAGTGCATTTTCTAGAGACCCGAGGGAACTGGCCATAACTCAAGGCTTCCCCTTTCCAACCTGTGTGCCACATCCTCTCTCAGCAAACTTCTTAGATGAGAACTCAGCTTCAGTATCTTTGGAGTTTCCATACAGTGGGATAGCTTTCAGGCGGCAGGGTGGTCACCATCACTGAGTCAGATCGCAGCTTTCTAGATTGTAAAAGGTAGATATGGCCCCTGACACTCAAAGAAGAGACTGTCAGCCTCTGGAAAAACTAGTCTAATCATAAGACCTGGCAGGCCATGACCAAAGGGTGCTATCGGCCTTCTGTACCTGTTAGGAGAAAATGCTGGTTGATGTTGTGGGGTTTTTTTTGCAAGGTATGAGGTAGACCCTGCCCTGAATATTGTCTTTAAACTGTAGCCCTACCTATAAGATGAGAATGACACTACTCATTTCTCTCGTCCTTAGTCTCTTTATATACAGTATGATCTGTACTTCAATGTATGTGTGAGAGACTGAAGACAATAGTGCTGATGGCAGTTGGTATTGTTGGCCCTGTGATACCCTTTCTCCTGCATGCATTGTAAAAATAATACTTTTTAATTACTATTTAACATTTCGTTATCTTTAGATCTCAGAGTGTTACACAAAGAAATATTATGGCCTCTATTTCCAGATGAGGAAATGAAGAGGCAAGTGAAAAACATGTAAAAGCAAGTATACCATGGAAGCGAAGTAGGGGAGGACAGAGAGTCCATTGCTTTCTCTGTTAGGATGACCTACAAAAATAAGATATTTTTGTCTGCTTCTACCTTCTTGAGGGGAGAGAAGACTGCTGAACAGAAAAGCTTGAAGATATCTCTAAGTGATATATTTTTAGTGGTTTTAGTAAAGTATGTTTTTGAGAGATGTTATATGTGTAGATATCTGCTAATGTTCCATAAATCTGTTTGAATAAGAAACTTAATTATTGCTCCATATCTTGTTTAATATAAATGCCTTGTTAGTTAGATTTAAGACAAGCTAGCATTTTATTATTTGGATTTTTTCTGGAGGAAATTTTACTAAAAGTATTTTCATTATTTTACTGTTGCTCTAGATTAATTAGACTATGAGTTAAAAAGTATCAAGGTGTTTCTGTACATTTGTTGCTTTTTAGCTGTGACTATGTAGTGTGAATGAACACGGAATGATGGTAGTGCTACTAGGACCAGGAGGGATCAGAGACTTAGGAACTGGATGTTTCACAGAGTCAAATTGGCTTTACCAGCATGAGTTAAATCAAGGAGCCCTTTTGAATGAACATTCATAGTCACACAGGTAACACTCATGTAGATGAATAAGAAAAAACCTGAATACCTTGGTCTTCTGGCTCATTGTAAGTTGGTTTCTTTCCAAAATACTTTGGTCTCAACCACACCAGCAGCGATTTTTTAATATAAGTTGTAATTTTCCATCTCTCACTTACTCAAAGATCACACACTGGCCAAAACTTTATCAAGCTATTACTAAAAAATCAATATGCTGCTTATCTCCCTGAATCCTCTTCTGTAGTCTTAATTACAGCAACAATGAAGCCAGTATTGCAAGAGCCATCTGAGATGGACTATTCAGAGGATCATTATGTTTGTACTCATTATAATCCTGGTGGGATGAAATTTTCTTTCAAGAGCATTGAATGTTTTCTTGTGCAGGTTTGAGTGGTTGCTCACATTTTAAACATGCTATGTAAAACCTCTATTTGATATCTGTTAGAATAGGGCAATAAATACCTACCTATATAGCCTTTACCAGGTGTCAGCTTGACCTTCCAGTTCCCACTCCCTGAAAATCTGAAAAGTGTGTGTACAGACAAAGTATTCCAGGTTGGGCGATAAAAAAATGAAGAAAAGCTATTGCACAAGCTATGAGGAACAGAAACATCTAGTATATTTTTGCTAGACTGTACTGCCTTAAGAAGACAGTATCTTCTCAATGAAAATCAGTTCTCTTCTCACACTGAAATAATATTTCAAAAATGTCCCTTGCAAGCACTCTGGAAGCCATGAGACTACACATTTGTTTCTGAGAGTGTGGGGAGAGAGGCTAAGAGAGTACATGGATAAAATACAGAACCAGTCCTTTTCAAGAACACTCTTTGTAGCCCTCTTTCAGCGATGATGATGTCTACGAGGACTAGTGGTTAAAAAAATTTTCCTCATTCAAGCATACTGTGTGCACACTATCGGCATCAGGTTGTAGTCTTCTCTTTCGGTTTTTGAACAACATCTCCACAGGAAAAAATGCCCTGTAAAATGCTTCTAGTGTGCAAATCTGGTATCTTGGAAAAGTGAATCCTCATCCTAATGCATGAAAATCAGTGGGGACATTGACATGATCCAGCGCTAAGATTTGTAATCAGGAGATTAGGTAGAATTTACAGCTCTAGTTCCGTCTCCTTTCAGGCAAGCTACTGTACTTCTTTAGTGTTCACTTATTTTGTCTCAGATGACTTATTGTGTAATTGTTTTCATCACTAAAATCTAGTGGAGTAAGTACTAGACTAGTAGGGCTAGATCTTCCACTGTCAGATGGTCTCATTAAACATCAGACTAAGCTTAGTCATATGTATAGATTCCCATACATACTAATATCAGGAAGTTTTCACCACGCTTTGACTAACTTTGCAAGTAGTTCAGTTGCCTTCCTAGTGTGTTGTGAAGAATTAATTTTCAGTGCAGCTGCAATCTTTTTAGTGACTGAGAAACAAGTGTGAATGCTGAGAATATATTGTGATTCCTTATCTTCATCCATGAGAAATTGCAACTGCCACAGATGGTGTTGCAACTTCAAACCCTGCTGGCACTGAACAGCACTGTAATGTTAATTTAAAACAAAAATGTAGAAGTCAATTCAGGATGCTGCTGAATGGCATTGGAAAACCTTTACTATACTGAATGAAAGAGGTAGGCTAAATTGTCAAGCAAATCTTGGTTTTATGGGCAAGCTGTTTTTAACAAAAAGATTTGGAGTTTTCTTCTAATTAGGTTAATTTCTTCTTTCAAATTGTAATAACTAGAATAAAGGGAGACATGAAGTGGGTCTAAATATTTTTGATTGCAGTAGTAATTTGTTAACTGTTTACCAATTAATTATTTTTGTACAATGACTGTATCTCTTGCTGTGTCTTTTGTAAAGTCTCATGTATGTTGTACTATTTTGCTAGCATTTGACATAAAAACCCCATCAATTGAAAACAGGACTAGAACTATATTTGAAACATTAAAGTTATGTAGAGAATAAGATATACAATTTGGTATTTCACAACAAGAAGGACACTTCAGTGAAGACTTACATTATAGAAAAAGACAGGCACCTGTGATGTCTTTTGAAATGTTCTAAAAAACATTTGTTACAAAACATTGCACCTTAGCAGATGGTGTGGTGTCTTCTTATAAAAAAAAAAAAAAGATTCCTATTCATGGGCTGAGTTGAGCCATATTCATGGTTACTGTCGCTGTCATCTGCTAAGGACTTAATTGAAAGCATGTGATTGTTCTATACGGCAAGAACATCATCATAAAAACAGACAATTTACTGTGCAGTAACAGTAAAATGCACTAACTCTCACCTTGATGACTGAACAATGTCTTCACTCTGCAATGAAATGGTTCTTTCTTCAGCGTGGTCTCTCCCCACACCACTGCGCTAAAAGTTCTTTACCGACGCCCCACTGGTCACTGGTCCACCGCCCCTCCCCTCCCTTCTCCCATTGGCCTCTGTTATGTCACTCAACCTTGCCTCTGCCCCCTAGCCCTCAGACTATTGGCTTCTGGTGCTCTGCCCGCCCCTGGAACCCTTTGGGATAAAAACCATGCGCAGGCTTTCGTTCTTGGTTCTTTGCCTCTGTTGCTTTCAAGTGTGTTGGTTCCATTTAATGCCTCAGAATTGCATTCAGAGAACCCCTCTCACCTTTTCGTCTCCGGTTCAGGCTTAGACTGTGTGTGTGAGTGGCTGTTTGCAACTACCTGCGAGGGTGAGATTGTGTGCACGCATGGGTGCTAGCAGAGTGCCACCTAAGTGTCTCCACGAGTGACCCTGTGGAAAAACGCGGCATCAATCCACTGACACCCTCCCTACAATATAGGTTCTCCTAATTTATCTTGCTTATCTAAGGTTTGATGCAAAAACTGTGGTTGGGGCTTTTTGCCTCTAAGCCCCCATTCGAACTCAGTGAGCTCAGTGTGCCAGACCCTTCATTTGAGGAAATGGTTAGCAACATATTTGTGAACTATATAATTCTCAGCTAAAGAATACAATAGTACAGAACAGAAAGCAGATGTTAGAAAGTCTAATTTTGTGGATTGGAACTGTTCTTAATACAAAATTTTTGTTGTATCATTCATATGATGATATCCTATTAACCATATACGAAATCATAACTGCAAAATTACTGATCAAGGATCTATTCTTTTATGTTCAGATGAAACATGTCCAATTATCCCTTTTTTGAAGAAAGATATCACTAAGTCAGGATTGTGTTATACCACAATTTACAATTGCTCATTAATACAAAATACTTGTCACAGAAACCGTAAGAGAGATTGGATTGTTCACAATGGGCAGGTAATACTTTATTTTCTAAAATAACCTAGATCTTTTTTAGAGTGGATTTTGCATAAAACCCAATAAAACATATTGGGTCATTGGTCAACAAATTTTGTCAAAAAATAAGACAAATCATTTGCCTCTTTTGTTTAAACTTCCATGGGCATATCTGCGGAAAGAATGCAAAAGAGATGGTATTATAGCAGGTTTGGGTTCTTTCTAGGAAAGAGAGGTAAATAGTTAAATATGTTCATCATGTAATAGGGTTTTGTAACTGAGACTCCACCCACTCAGTGCCCATTTGTATTGAATCATTGAATTTAATCGAAGTGCTTGCATAAGCATCTTAAACTAATGAGATAATCAAAATATAAAACGGAAGTGTAAATAAATTTCAAATGTTTCCAAAATTTTACGTTATAATTCAGATTTCTTGTACAACATATTTTGTATTTAAGGACAAAAGGAAATGAAGACATGTATAACTATTTTAATAATATCCCAAAACCTGGGTATGTATGCAAGTTGCACATACTCTGCAAATCAGTGTAATATGCAAAAAAAGTGTTACCATATTTGAAAACCACTGTTCTACTAGGTGCTTTACAGTGATATTTTAGTCCTCAGTATTTTATGAAACCTTACTGTCTTAGAACACAGTAATATTATGTTTGGGTAAAGAACATATGGGACAATAGAGCAAAATCTATTTAGAGGGTCAAGAATGTTTCTAAGCAGAGACTTTTCAGGTTTTAAAGCAGTGATGCTGAAAATCTGGGCTGTGGGTTTAGGGTTGGGAGTGAGGGAGCAAATGGGTGGGGCAGAAGGGAAGGGAAAACTTAATACCTAGTTAGAGAATTGGCAGCTTTCCCTTTTTCACCATTACATGGATGTGCACAAAAGAGGAGCATTACAGAGTGACCTTATGACTCTAGTTAAGCAGCAGGCAGTAGCATAAAATGGAATCTTTACATTTCCTCTTTGTTAGACATGTCAAAAGTTTAAAAAGCTGTTATTTTAAGCGTCTTTTTTTCCCCTCCACCCTCAAAAGATACCAGGTGTGCTGGGGATGGGGGTGGGGGTGAAGTAGGAGAGAAACAATTTCTTACCATCAGAAATACTAAACTTATTCTTCCTCATTATTAAGCTTGAAAAATGTTGCACATAAAAAGTGAACACCAATTTCTAGTATTTTAAGTATGACATGCTCAGCAGTGCTTCAGTAGGGTCACTTTTCATTCATATGGACATCTCTCTGGAGATGCCCAGGCAACAAAAAATTCACTATATTCACTATATTTGTATTATTTTTCGAAAAGAGCACATAACATTTTAGAGGCATCTGAGGAGCTGCATCCATTTGACTTATGGTTTTTCCAAGAAATGTAGAATATTGTTATGGTATAGACCTGTAAGGAAAATATCCTCAGCTGATCTGATGACATTTTTAACCTAAAGAGTAGTAAGAAGTTTTAGACAAGGGAACTTGTTTTAACCTTCTTTTCTGAAAATACTGAGTAGCGCACTCTGCTATGATGTAGTAGTGCCCTGGCACTCATCTTCTGAAACTCTCATAAGCCTCTGCCCTTCCTTTATAGCAAAAGTTTAACAGTAACAACTGTACTCTTAATTTCAAAAAATAGTCCCTTTAGAGATCAACTAACCTGTACTTTTTCAACAGTTAATTACTATGCTTTAAATTGGTAATTAAACTCCTACATGTCTCTTTCTTCACTGTGCTTTTTGTAACCTATCCATGAAGTTACTCTCAAGAAGCATATTTTTAAATCCATTAAATAGGTGGGTTTGAACCAAAAGAGAAAATTGAAGCTTCTCAAATACAGGGGACACAAAAAGCAGCAATGTAGCAACAGAGAAGTAGGTAGAAATAGTGGGAGGTTCCTTCATCTATTGGAAATTAATAAGCAGTAAGTCATGAACAGGCACAGGTGTGGTAGAGTTTTTCATTTAATCTTATTCTTCTGGGTCAGATCTCCCATCAGCATTCAAGCCTGGATTCAGCAAGATAATCCGGCCTAGGTTCAGCACTTGAACAGTCCTGCAGGTTTCTTTGGAACTGCATCTTCGCTTGAAGCACTGTCTTCTTTTTATCTTGATAAAGGATAGTTTCAAGACTTTACATCTTCCTTTGTCGGTCTGGCCACAAAACATTTGGAAATAGAGATTATTTCTGTGATTTTTTTCAAGTGATTCTAAGTACTCCAGAGTGATGTGATATTATTCCTATGGTAGAAATACTTTGCTATGTATGAGGGAATTCAGCCTACTCCATTAATCAGTGTAGCAAAAGCCATGCAGAAACAGATTTGTGAACAGCTTGTGAGGCATATCATCAAAAATGTTGTAAACTTTGGTAATCAAAACGGAAATATTTTTTGTGTATCTGGTGGTGCAGGCCCTCTAAATTAGTCTGGGAAAGGACTATCTATCCACATTTTCAAGAGACTGAACATTATTTTGGCAGTAATTTGATGTTGTTGATGAAGCTGTTGGAGTTGGAATAATGAGGAAAAAGATTTTGCATATTTTTAGTCTTTTCTATTGAGCAATTTATGGAAATGGTATGTGGAATAAAAACTGTTCATGGCTGCATCTAGCTCTGCAATTGACATTAAAAATGAAAGCAAGCTTTACCTGGAAATGAAAGAAATATCTCTATAATTTATTTCTGTCTTACCTGAGTAGCAGGTTTTAATCTGATAGTCTAGAAAACAAAAGTATAAACTAAAATAGGACAGTTTTACCCACTGTGTAATGATATCGACTTCAAAGAAAAAGGATCAAATATATATTTGGATAAAGTACATCATAATGTGTTCTATGGCATTTATCTCATTTCAGAGTTTGAGCTTGAGCTTGTTTGCTGTTATGAACTTCAACAGCAAAAGAAGGCAAGCATAACAAAAATCCCTGTTAAACTGAAATAGTCCTCTCTGTAATTCCACAAACCTGATATGCCTGTGATCTTAATGTCTAGGTTAAATATTCATGGCAGTATTGTATGATCTAACGAGCCCCTCTCAATTTCTTTTTTTCTTCTAGAATAGTGTAGGCCTGCTTCTTAGAAGTAAGTAAACTAGGTCTTATCTCTAGTGGGACAGACTTAAAATACTTTGGGAGTTTCTAAATCATTCTGAGTAAGAAGCCTGTTTCTGTAGTGTCAGGGGTACAGTAGACCTAAATTCTCAGCTGACATGAATCGATGCAGTTGCATGGAAGCCACTGTAATTCTCTCAATTTATAGCAACCAATGCTTTGGTCCATTTCTTTAAAACTATGCCAGAACAAATTTATACTGTTGTAAGACAGAGACTGCCTGCCAATGTAATATCACACCCTAAAGTGTCACTTGCTTCACGATTATTTATTAATTTGTTAGGCCCATTAACTAACACAGCCCTGTTCATATGTTCAGCTTTCATGCAAGTCTGCATTATACCAGATTGTGTTGAGAATATACTCCCAGCAAGCTTTGTCCTATATCAACAGCCATAGAATTGAATGTCATTATTAAAACAACTTTTTATATTGAATGTAGTTGTTTTTTTTCTAACCTGAATGCAAATATGATGTTCCTAGCAAGTTTTTTTCTCATGTCCTGTGATATTATAGAGTAATTTTTAATATGGGGTTTCCTCTTTTCACTGTCCTGCATCTTTTGAAGTATAGACAACTTTCAACTAATGGAAATACTAACAAAAAGGGCAGTAAATTCTGTTCAAACTCTTTATACCTCTTATACAAGTATAACAACACGGTATTTGTTTCCTTTATTTTCTTCTGTTTCTTTTCTTTGCTTTCATAAATCATATTTAGAGATAATGGAACAATATATTACATATGCATGAGCTCACTCATCTTGGAATTATGATCTTGATTAGAGGGTTTGACTGTAAGGCTTTAGAAGTAGGTGAGAAGCAGGGGAAGTGTCCTTATGTCCTTTAAAATAAAAATATGATACAGTCTGTAACAAATGGATGCATGACCATACTACAAAGAAATAACTGTATCATGCTTGACAAACTAATTCCTTACAGGGCATACCTTTAAATGTGCAAAAATATATCTGTCCTTTAAAAATGTGTGAAAAGTAACATCCAGAAATGAATATTTTAACATAAAGACATGTCAGAAGTGTATTCTCAAAGGTAGGCTTGCAAAAAGAGATGAACGCGACTCAATAGAAATTGTTACATTTACATTGAAAATTCTCTCATGGGTTGAGGAGCTTAAATTCTGTTGCCAGTTTTAAAATTGTTTCAACCTCAGCTGTTATAAATAACTTCAGTGCTTGTGTGAGCAATCTAGTATGTGGTCTACTATAACTTCTTTACATATCTTCCTGTAGTTAAAGTTTTCAATGTGTCTTTGACTTGAAATTTGGATTTGACTTGCAAAGAGTTTGGTAAACCATAGTTACCCTCTTGGATTCTACATTCAGTATTTCATTTTATCCTCTATACTCATAAATCCAGTTCTCAGCTTCATTTCATATATTGTGGTTTAGTTTTCAGCCTCACATGCTTTTTTCATGTCCCAATCTTCTTTTTTTAATCCTGTGAAATGTCTGTACCTTTTGTTTTCGTGTGTATTTCTCACCTGTAACTTTTTATTCAGTTAGTCATTATTCCTTTGTCTCTTTTTACTCACTCACCTGCTTCCTCTTTCTTCAAGACTCACTTTCTTTAATGCATATTCTGTTATGCCCAGATGCCCAGTTTTGATTCAAGGAGATAGAAGTATGGCAGGATTAGGTCAGATTAGGCCAGCAGTTACCTTCTGGTTTTGTTACAGTCTTAGGTTTGCTGCACCATGCAGCTGGAAGACCATATCTGACTCCAAGTAGTGAAGAAAAATTCTTCCGTGTTTCATCCATGCATCTAAGAACAAGCTGACACTTACATTGAGTCTTGTGTTTATAAAACCAGAGTGACCCCAATGCTTATTTGGGGAATTGCAAGGTCTGATGGTATTAGCATGGGTCTGTCATATTTTTAATTGATTTCTTGATGACGGTGACATCTGACTTGGGTTTTTATAAACTTTAAAAATCCCTGCACTTTTTCTATATATTTCTCTAAAATTCAAACCAAGTTACAGAGAATCTTGGAAAAAGGTCAATTATCTTTTAATAAAAATGAGGCTCATATTAGCACTTTTTTTTTCAGAAAGCACAAGAAAATATAGTACTCAACACTAATATTTTCCTTCCAAAGCTACCAAGCACACAGGTATCACATAAGTACCACTGAAAAACAATTATCATTCAAATACTACTTTTTCACTGAGGCCAAAGATTCATGAAGTTTTTCAACATATTCTTTTCAAAAACAGTATTGTAATTATTTTAATGTCACTGTTATTCCCCAGAGAACGGCAAATCACGAGTCCAGGTTGTAAGGTATGGCCGAAGTGACCTCATTTAATCACCCATAACCTTTACAGCATGGTTTGCAAAAGAGAAATTACATGATTGGCCTATTGACCCATCACCTCTCAAGGTGATAGGTTGAGCAGTAAGACACCCATATCCAAATATTATTCTCACAAGACAGAAAACAATTTTACTGTTCTCACAACAACCTGCAGGTGCAGAAATGGTTTACAGTCTCTCAAACTGTTGTCCATCCAGTTTTCATGAGAACGAAAGCTTTCACAGAGAAGCTATGAGAAGCTGGATTTCTCTAACTGCTTTCTTATGAGAAAGTTTCACAGGAAAATTCCTCTGTCAGGCCCTGCTAGCATCCACATTTTAAAGCCATTTTTTGAAATTTATCTTTAGATTATTTAGCTAGTATTTTTATTGCAATTCAAAGAGCTCTAGGTCTAGCTGAAATCAGCAGTATTTTCCCTTTGACATTTAAAAATTTAGATTTCTCACCTCTCTAAGGACACATATCACATGCCATGTGGTGCCTATGAGATACTAAGAAAAAACAAGAAAAACATGATTATTTGTCTTCTTTTCTCTAGGTATAATTTTAAAAATAAAATTGAGTTTTAAAGTGACAGTTTTGGTTTGATACCTGACCATTGTTTGGATTCCTAGGAAATCAGCCAATGTATTTCACCTTGTGGGGAAATGAAAAGTTACATTAAATAGAGCTCCTGAATTCAGGTCAGACAGTAAAAAGGCACTGAATCTTCTAAACATCTACTTCTTTAATAGTAAAGGTAATACCTCTTTAAATAATTTGTAAGTGTGTTATATCTGCCACCATAGTTATTGAAAGCTTTCCTTCAGCAGATAGCTGGCTGCAAGCCTTAGATTTCAACCAGCTGTCATCTATTAAATATTTTAATATTGAGGGAAATTAACTTGTAAATCAATATCAAAGATGAAAAAAAAAAGCCCTTCTCTTTAGCCGGAGCAGGAGATGTCAATGTATAATTTGTCATTTTCTAATTCAACTCTCTCCATTTGGTTTTGATTTAGCACTAGACCTTGGAAACAAGAGCCAGCATCCACTCAAGAACTGTTTCAAATTATGTGCAGCAAGATTTTAAACACATTAGCAACAAGAACAAGCTGTCCTCACACTAACTGGTCCCACTTTGTTCTTGATTGTGGAAAATCTCAGTTTAACTGCCCTCTAATTTGTTTCAGATAGCTACTGCACCAGCAGCTGCCTTGGCATAGGATTAAACACACATGAAAATATTATCTTTCCACAGAAATTATTATCAATGCCAAAAGCCACAAAATCTCTTTTGGAAAATTTTTTTTTATTTTCCTTTTTGTTTCTATTTTCTTATTTTTATTACTAAAGTTCTGTCCTCCATGTTCTTCTCCAAAGTCTTTTTTCCTCCAATCCTTTAAAAAGTACTTGAAAGGAATTAACACTACAAAATTGCCTGGTTTTCTAATACGGAGGTGCAGTTTTGATATGTTACCATATGTTGGTTGAAAAGTTTGCACATCAACTTGCATAAGCTGAAAATCTATCACAATATTGAACTGTTCAAAATTAAGGCAACTTTTAGTAGTTATAAGTACCTAAAATAAAGATAAGACAAAGGATAACCTAGCAGGGCCACATACTTTATCTTTCAGATATTTTTATTTCAAATGAGAACACATATGAAGAATCCAGAACCACTTTTCAAAATTACCACGTTCGGGCAACTAGTGACAGGACAAGAGGACATAGACTCAAGTTGAGCCAGGGGAGGTTCAGGCTGGGCATCAGGAGGAATTTCTTCTTGGAAAAGGTTGCTAAAGGTTGGAATGGACTGCCCAGGAGGGTGGTGGAATCACAATCCCTGGAGTTGTGCGAGAAACAACTGGATAAGGCACTTAGTGCTATTGGTCTAGTTGACATTGTTCTGATCAGTCAGTGGTTGGACCCAATGATCTCAGAGACCTCTTCCAACATAAATATGAAGGGAGCAAAGAAATTATTTTAATTGCAGTTGTCTACCAAAAATTGCCTTTAATGTCATATCTTTGATGTCATTGACATTCGTCAGCACAGCTGTTTCTGTGATATATGTTGGGGATTTGTAAGCACCTAGTACTTTGGTGAATGGTGACAATGGAGAACCTAGGTACTTCTTTTTCTGTGATTCTTGAAAGGAGCCCTGGTGATTAAGTCACTGTAAAAAAATACAAATCTATTCTTGTTTCATCTCTGGGAAGTGCTGGAAGATATGGTGGTGTCCCTATATATCCAGATTTTTCCTTTATTCCATTTCATTGAAGGAGTCTGCCACATACTTTCAACCCAATAATTTCACACCCTTAAAAAAAGGTTTGCTTTTCGCTAAGGTCCCTAAAAAAGCAGTTGCTTGACAAAGGATGCAAACTGTGCTTGTGTCTCCCCCAAACCTATCAGACTGTGTGGACGGTAACTTCCTGACACAGCTGGTAAGTGAGCCTGCCAGGGCTGTTCCCACCTAGACCTGCTGTTTATGAACAGAGAAGGGCTGGTGCGAGATGTGGTAGTCGGAGGCCGTCTTGGGCACGGTGACCATGAATTGAGAGTTTTCAATTCTTGGTGAAGTAAAGAAGGCGGTCAACAAAACCTCTGCCTTGGGCTTCTGGAGGGTGGACTTTGACCTGCTACTTTGGCCTGGTTCAGAGATTCCCTTGGGAAACTGTCCTCAACAACAAAGGGGGCCAGGAAGACTGGAAACACTTTAAGGAAATATTAACAGTGCAGGAGTGGGCCATCCCTATGTACCAGCAGGGAAGAAGAGCAGTCTGGGTGAATAGGGAGCTTTTGATGTGACTCAGGGGAAAAGGAGAGTTTATGACCTTTGGAAGAAAGGGTAGACATCAAGGGGAGTATAATGATGCTGTTAGATCATATAGAGACAAAATTAGAAAGGCAAAAGTTCAGCTAGAACTCCATGTGGCAATCACTGTGAAAGATAATAAAATGTGCTTTTATAGATACACCAAAAACAAAAGGTGTTTTTATAAACATATTAAGAACAAAACAAGGGCCAAGAAAAATCTCCATCCTCTATTGGACATTGTGTGGTATATTGTCACCAAGGATGACGAAGAGGGTGAGGTACTTAATATCTTCTTTGTCTAAGTCTTTAACAGAAAGACTGGTTATCCTCTGCTCCTTGACCTGGGTAACAGGGACAGGGAGCAGAATCCAGAAGGAAGTACATAGTGACCTACCACTTAGACAATCATGACTATAGGGCTGGATAAGATCCACCCAGGGGTGCTGAGGGAGCTGGCAGAGGGGCTTACCAAGCCACTGCCCATCATTTATCATCAGTGCTGGTTAACTGGAGAGTTCCCAGATGAGTGGAGGTTGGCCAATGTGATGTCCACCTATAAGGGTCAGAAGGAGGATCCAGGGAACTACGGGCCTGACAGCCTGACCTCGGTGCTGGGGAAGGTTATGGAACATACTATCTTGAGTGTGACAACATGGCACATACTGGAAAACCTGGGAATCAGGCCCAGACAGCAGGGATTTAGGAAGGGCAGGTCCTGCCTGACCAGCCTGATCTCATTTTATGGCCCAGCTGGATGAGGGAAAGGCTGTGATTGGTGTCTACCTGGACTTCAGTGAAGCCTTCAATACAGTTTCCCACAGAATTCTCCTGAAAGAGCTGGTAGCCCATGGCTTGGACAGATGTTTTCTTTGCTCTGTTAAAAACTGGCTGGATGGCTGGGCCCAGATAGTGGTGATGAATTGTGCTGCATGCAGTTGTCAGTCAGCCGTCAGGGATCAGTGTTGCATCCAGTCCCGCTAAATATTTTTATTGATGATCTTGATGAGGGGATTAAGGGCACCTTAAGTAAGCTGGGCAAGAGTATTGATCTGCTGGAGGGTAGGAGGCCTGAGCAAAGGGTTCTGAATAGCTGGATTGATCAGCCAAGACCGATGGTTAAAGTATTTGAGGCAAAGAGCCACGTCCTGCTCTTCAGTCACAACCGCATTTGCTAGAGACTTGGCACAGAGAGGCTGGAAAAGTGCCATGTGGGAAAGGATCTAGCATTGCTGGTCAACAGCAGCTGAACATGAGCCAGCATGTGCCCAGGTAACCAAGAAGGCAAATGGTATCCTGGCCTGTATCAGAAACAGTGTATCCAGCAGTGTTCCTCTGCACTCTGCACTGGCGAGGCTGCACTTTGAATCCTGTGTTCAGTTCTGGGCCCCTCACTCACTACGGGAAAGACATTGAGGTGCTTGAGTAAGTCCAGTGAAGGGCAAGGTAGCTGGTGCACAAATCTTCTGAGAAGCAACTGGGGGAGGTGGAGTTTAGCCTGGAGAAAAAGAGGATCGAGGGAGACCTTATTGCTCTCTACAACTGCCTGAAAGCATGCTGTAGCCAAGTGGGGTCAGCCTCTTCTCCCAGGAAGCAAGAGACAAGATGAGAGGACATAGACCCAGGTTGCGCCAGGGGAGGTTCAGGTTTAACAAAAGGAAGAAATCCTTCATGGAAAGGGTTGTTAAACTTTGGAATAGACTGCCCAGGGACATGGTAAAATCATCATCCCTGGAGATGTTCAGAAAATGATGGAAAGTGTCACTTAGTGCCATGGTCACATGATGATATTCGGTCAACGGCTGGACTCAATGATCTTGGAAGTCTTTTCCAGCCTTAATGATTCTATAATTCTATGATTCTATTCACTGCTTTCTGTCCATTCCAGCCAAAATTATTGATGGTGCATTTGATTTTCCTTTCTTCATGTGGAGCTCCAGGAATGCCTCTTGTGGCTTGTTGGAAATATTGGTGCGTTTGGTTGAACACATGGCCATTGTTACACAGAATATATATTTATATATGTAGTATATACTAGAATATGGGGTTTTTTTATAAAGTTTCATAACCCATGTGTTTGCTTATTCTAGAGATGGAGAAATGCGGGGTATGCCCAGCCCCTGCCCTGGAGGGATCTCTGCTGAGATAAGAGATTTTGTAATCACCCAGCAGGACTCCCTGGAAAGGCAACCACTTCTTTGGTCACGGCAAGAAAAGACAGACCCACAATCCTTTAGGAGACCCTAGGCAGATCCTTTGTAACCCATTGGCTTTCACCCATCCCCTGTATCCCTACAAAAACTAGCCCTCTGCCCCTGTGCAGAGAGAGGGTTCTCGTCCCTGGCTTTCCCCTTCACTGGAGGGGACCAACAATAAAGCTACCTTCATGCAGAACCAGCCACATGAGCCTCTCGTCTCTCTCTCTGGTCTGGCTTGGCCTGGAGGCTGCCCTGCAGAGCTGAGCTGGAATCACGAGCTGATATCACTAAAGAGCTGACAGTCTCTGCAAGGGCCCTCCTGCCAGCAGCTGAGGGAAGACACCGGGCCTTGGGAAGGCGACACCTTTCGGGACCATCTCCCCGGACCGGTCACCTCTTCCTGGGTTGTAGCCCCTGATCCCATCACCAGCTGTAATAGTGAAGGTCTAGCAGGGGTATGAAGACATTATGTTGAGTGGTGCAGCTGACATGCCTGAGAGATGGGATTGCCATCCAGAGGGAGCCGAACAAGCTTGAGAAGTGGGCCCATGGGACCCTCACGAGCTTCAACAAGGACAAGTATGAGATGCTGCACCTGGGTTGGTAAAACCTGTGGTATCAATACAGGCTGTAGGATTAAGGGATTGAGAACAGCCCCGCCGAGAAGGATTTGTGGGTGCTGGGAGATGAGAGGCTGGACATGACCCAGCCGTGGGCACTCCCAGCCCAGAGAGCCAAACGTGCCCTGGGCTGCATCCAAAGCAGCGTGGGCAGCAGGGGAGGGAGGGGATTCTGCCCCTCTGCTCTGCCGTGGTGAGACCCCACCTGCAGGGCTGCATCCAGCTCTGGAGTGCCCAGCGCATTAAAGAGACAGACTTGTTGAAGCGGGTACAGAGGAGGGCTGCAGAAATTATCAGAGGGGTGGAACATCTCTCCTATGACAGGGACTAAGACAGTTGGAATTGTTCAGACTGGAGAAAAGGAGGCTCTGGGGAGACCTTACTACTTCCTTTCATTACTTAAAAGGGGCCTATAAGAAAGATAAGAGACAGAGTTTTTGTTAGGTCCTATAGAGATGAGATAAAGGGTAATGGCTGTAAACTAAAAGAGGATAGATTCTGAGTAAATATAAGCAATAATTTTTTTATCATGAGGTTGGTGAAACACTGTCACAGGTTTCCCAGAGAGGTGATAAATGCCCTGTCCTTAGAAACATCCAAGGTTATGGGCAGGGCTCCAAGCAATTTGATTGAGTTGATGTTCCTGTTCATTGCAAGGGAGTTGGACTAGATGACCCTTAGAGGTTCTTTCCAGCTCAAATTATCCTTTGATTGTTATATAAGTAATGTCATGCTCCTGAAAGGTGAAAATCCCCTTGTTCCTTCTATGTTGGCTCTGTTTGGTTGTTGGCCCACCATTTCCTGTTACTTGTTCTTCCCCTTTTAACCAAATCTGGTTTATCATCCTTGTACTGGACTTTGACATTATCTCTTTGGTTATGGTAGTGTCTAAAATCATTCTAAAAGAATGTTATTTTGTATAATTATTATAAAATCCCATTGTAAATGTAATAAAATTTCATTTTTTTAGTCATTGCCAGTGCCTGGTACCTCTCTCTTACATCTGTTTCCCCAGCAATTTGTCCTAAAAATTTTTTCCATTTAGGATAATCTATTCCATTTTCCTCTGTGCCACTATATATGGTCTGAAGAATGTGTTTCTGACTAATACAGATGAGACTGTTGCAACATATTTATGAATAGTGTAATCTTCTGTTTCAGAAGTGAATAATATAATAACTAAGATGCTGTCTTCTTCAATGATTTCTCTTTGAACAAACTCAAAAGACTTTTTTTGCTTTCCTACATCTCTCAAAAGGTAGGATTAAAGTGAAGTTGACCTGAACAACTTGTCCCAGTTTTAGTGATATTACGAAGTGGTTCATTGTCTTGGTCTGTTGAAAAATGACTACTTGGAAAAGTCTCAGTTTTGTTACCATATTAACTACGAGTATTAAGTAGGATATTTGTGTGAAGTAAAAGCTTCATTGTACTGAAAAAGCATTAGGCAATCTTTAGGAATTTGAGCCTGCTGCCATATTGACCAAAAAATTATTTCTTAGGTTCAGTTAAGATTTGGTCATGATATAACTGTGCCCAAGAGTAGCTGCCAGCAGACATTGATTACCACATACACAGGTGATGACAGCTGCCTGCTGTTAGCATTTTGAGAGAAGGTGGGGACAGCCAATCATTAGGAATCAAAAAGTGTCTAAATTGCCTTTTGATTCAGTATCATTAAGAAAGTCTATGAGTATTGGCAGATTTGAATCTGAATACTCCACAAAGTTTTAAGGGTATAAAAGAAACCTCTTACAATTAGATTCCCCTTCATGAATGAACACTAACTATTGGAGTGTGCTTGAGAGCTGGATCATCAGCTTATACACCTGTGGAGAGGCAGCTAGATACTTCAGAGTGAATAAAAACCTTGGATTTATTTCAGATAACAGACACATGCATATTCTCTTAGTTCTGACCACAAATTCCTTAAGCTTTGTGATTTGTGTCTGAAGCTGATTAATGACTTTTAAAATTATTTTGGTTTTTGCCTTTCTGAGTGTGGCCTATTTTAAAGGTGATTTCAGAGTACTTAAAAAACCTCCAGTCATTTGGTGGGTAGGTGATTCTTGAAGCTCCATAAAGACCATTCCCACTGACTGAAACACAACCTGGATTATTCAAAGATTATCATTTATTTAGTGTTTATTTAGCTCCAGGGTTTATTCATGGAATGGTTAATGTAGGGCTCCGTGTGAAATTTACATATCTTTTGGTGACTAGTATTAACAAAGGTCCTTTATGTGCAGCAAATTACCTAATCCCAAGGGTGTCATTAATATTCCTCAGGTACATTATCTATACTTTATTTTAGGAATGTCTATTTTTAAATTTCCATTTCTTATCAAAATTCACTTTTTGAAATTTCCTAGAATTTTCTACTTTGTGGTTACAATAATGAGATTTTCACAATTTATGCATTCATCTTGCCCTGTAGGATCAGGAACTCAGATATTCAGACCTCTCTTTCTCTGTTTTATATATATGTATTTTCATGTGCTTAACTATTCTGTGAAACCTATATCCTTCACCTTTTTATATGTAAAACATGTAATTTTATCTGTTTAATATTCTTCACTATATAATATAAAAGAGTATTTAGATATTCTTAATAAGTAACAGAACTTCACTTTTGCCTTTACTCCTTGCTTCAGAATTTGTTCTTAGGTCCATTCAAACTAGAAAACAAGCACTGAAGTCAGGGTAATTGGACTGTACTTGCCTGGATCACCTGTTCTCCCTGTGAGAATATTTGCTATGTTTTATTTTGCTTGCACTCAGTAGGTGTTATAAATGAATTTTGGGATGTAGTTTTCGCATTCAATAAACAATTAATCGGTGGGAGGGAAAGAGTTGATTATAATTAGGATGGTTTGTTTAAAGTTATAAGTGGACTTGGTTGTTATAGTTAATCTTAATTGTTTGCTCATAAATGAGTTCAGGGATTCAACGTTTTAAATGTTTTATTATTACAATGAGTTGCTGAGTTTACCACATAGGATTGAATGTAGAACTTTACAGAACCCAATGAAGTAACCTAAGGGGCGGGTGTTCAATGAGGAATTAACTTAAAGGGATAAGACAAGGAACAGCATTGGATGGACGGTGGACCAACAGAAGACATCGAACCAACAGAAAGGAGCCAATCAAGATACCCAAGACATCAACGAGCCAATCCCAAAGACTTTGGTGGGCAGAGGAATGGATGGTCTAAAGGCGAGGTTTGGGGGTATAAAATATGTCGCCCATAGGCTGTGGGTGTGCCTCTGGCTGCATCTGTTTGTGGCTACGCACCCAGCACTGCACTTTGTTTTGTGCTAGGCAGACTGCCGCAGTGGTTTCCAATTGTCTGTTTCCATTAATTGGTTCAGTGTTTAATAAATTCATTAAATTATCAAGATTGTGACCCTGTTAAAAAATGCAGTGCTCATTACTAAAGCTTCATCTTCTTATCTGCCTGTTCTTTCAGTGTTCTGGCATGCAGAACAGCTCATCAAGCCCCTGAATCTATCATAGTTTTAAAATTTTTGTTACCACTCCATTTGGGTAACTTCTCTTTTCATACTGTGTCCTAACCTTTTTTTCTTTCAGTGCTGCAATTTTTTACAGAAACTGAATTAAACTATTGATTTCGTTTCAGGCTATGAAGAGTCAGGGAAACCAGAATGAAGGGATATATTTTTGCATATCCAATTTGAGATTCTTTTCAGACTAACTCCACTCAACTTTTGACACTGTTGGGGTTGCCCAAGGCAGCACAGCATCCAGCTGCAGACATCCTTGGTGTCAGCTGCAGCAGGCAGCAGTCAGCTGCAGCAAGGAGGGAAAGATGTCAGCTGCAGCAGCAAAAGCTGGCTCCTTCGCAAGGAGCAAGCCCCAAACAAAGGTGGTGTAAAAGCGTCGGCAGAGGCAAAAGATGAGAGAGGAGTCTTTTGTATGCGTTCCAGCTGGTTTACTGCAGGTAGAGGACCCAGGGACAAAAGACAAGGGAGCGAGACAGCATGCAGTGTTTTATATGGGGGTGGAACAAAGGGAAACAACCAATGGAGATCGACTGAGGAGGAGGAGGCAACACAGGAATATCCAATAGGAATAACTTAAGGGAGGGAATTACATGAGTAGACCAATGGGGCATCAAAGAAGGGAGAACTTTCCAGAACTAATACATAAGAAACTAGGGGAAATACATAAACATGAACTTATACATAAAACTGGGTGGAGAACTCCTGAACCAATAAACTTAAAACATCTAAACTTTAGAACCACTAGGCACATGGGAACTTGCTGTAACCAAGGGGTGAGGATTAGACCTTGGTGTTCTGGAGGCCTGTCCATCAGTTCTCCAAATGTTCTGCTGCTGTGGCCACTACCTCATGCACCACAACAGACTTTTATAGGCTTTTCATTTCATGTCAATGTTCCTTAGGCTCTTCAAAGAATAATTTCCTTTGTTAATCAATTCCTTTTTCTGTTCCCTAAAGAATATCTGTTTTTTTCTGATACACTTCCTGAAGAAAAATAATATTAATTTCCTATTTTTTTTTCAACTTTCCTTCTTCATGGTATTAAAGGTATTTAACACCTTTAACTTAAAGAAGTAATTTTAAAGGTTCAATATTTTTCTCCTCTTAGTGTTGAAAAAGGCATTATTTTCCTAGATCCATTTCCTTCTGGCTGCCAATTCCAGTTTGGCTTCAGCCTGCAGTCCCACTTCCTGTCCTGAACACTGGACCATAGAGCAGTGGCTGGACTTCAGCAGTGTGGATCTGTGTAACTTCATAAAACATTTTGCTCTGCAGGTTTTCATTCCAATATTAAACACCCTGGCCAAGTCCTGAGTTTGGAACTAAGTGAACAAGGAGCTTGGCTGCAGTTCTGCGGTCTGGATCAGACTCCTTGCCAGTTAAAATTTATTCATATCTCAAGTGGTGAGACAATGGTAAAATGGTGGCTGTATCAGGATTAAAATTGATAGTTTTATCACTTAGTGGTCTCCCTGGCTAACTTCCACTCAAAAAAGCTGAGTTAGAAAGGGATAAAACATCCCTCCTTTTTCTCTTCATGCCTGGCATCAGTGCTGCTTAAGAACTTCAGAAAATGAGTTGCAAAGCAGGGACAAAGCTTTTTAACTTTGAGAGCTTGTCTTTCATCTTTTGCAATTTCTTCTCTTTGAGGGCCATGTGTGAGCTATCCTGTTACTCTTTGGAGATCATAGGCTTCTCTGGTGTCTCTTCAGGAAGAAGGTAGTCAGATTAGAAAGGTTAGGAAATAATAGGAGACATAATCTTCTAGGTCTTTTATCCTGGGAACTGGATAGAAAAAAGAGTGGTTCCTTTCTGTAAAGAAAGCCTCCAGCACTAGTCCCAGAATTGGGCTCTAAAATAACTCATTCATATTCTCAAGTGGGAAAAAAATCCACCTTTTGGTTTTTTGGGGTTTTTTTTGAGTTTTCTCCATAAAATATTTGAAGAACAACACAGAAGTAGATGCAGAGAGACTTAAAAGAAAAAAAGTTCTTCATTCTTCAGGGAAAGGGACAAAATATGGACAAGAATGGTATGAATTATTAGCCATTTTTGAATAAAGTTTTCAGGAACACAGGATTGTCTTTCATTTAGCAATGGTCTACATCCCTCGATCTGTAATAACACTGTTAAAGTGTTTCCACAGAGTTGCTATGGAAACCAGACCCCAGACTTCTGATGTTAAACTCTAACTAAAATGTTGCTGTATTCTTGAAAGAACTGCCTTGTGATAATTTTGCATATGTGTAAATATGTGCACCTTTCCCTTTAAAAATTTATCTGACTTCTAAGAAAGCCTGATTTGATCTCTGATGCTCCAGTTTTGCAGTGTCTTAAGTCTTATATATGAACTATAAAGGAGAAGTAACATATCTCCTGTGCAGCCTGGGAAAGATCCTTGAGGTTAAGACATCTCCAATTGTTTGTTCAGGTGGTTTGATGCTACCTGCTATGCACTGTTTTGACATTATTTTGAAAAGTTTTTCTCGATTTCAGACTAAAAATAGAAATGTAGCTTCATTGACTAATATGACACACAAAGTATCAAATTCTGTCCTTAATTATACCCTTAAAAATCCAAAATAAATTCACTGAATCTAGTTCAGTTAATTTGGCTATCTCCCAGATGTAAGAACCTTGTCTTCATCTCATTCTTTAGAAATTCTTCTGCTTTAACAGACATCCACCATGATAGAAAGAAATAGTTATTCATCTCTCAATGAGCATATAAAAACCAAGAGCCTTTCTGGTTTGTGTGTTCCAAGTGTAAATCAGTTACCACTTTGTTTCTTAAGAATACTTTTCCAACATTGCAGTTTACCAAAGAAACCAAGGGGATTACTTTCACCAAAAAATTGAATTATATTCTTTTCCTCATTCTGTTCCATTTATGTCTGCTTATTCTTGACAATAATCCAACACCTCCCAGTGTTACTCAACCAAAATTTAGAAAGAAAAAATCCCACCAAATTCAGCATTATTTTTCTTTTAGTTTTCATCTTCTTTTGGTAAATTTCCGTTTTATCTAGCAGTAGAAACATTCTGCTGCATATTTCAGTATACTTTTTTTTTTCAAAATGTAAAACTAAGCTTGCAGAAATTAACTTCTATAACCCATGTACCACTGATACAGCAAAAATATTTTACAAATTCTAACTGAAAATCAAAATTAATAGAATTGTAGCATCACAGAATGATTTTGATTTGAAAGGACTTCTAGTAATTATCTAGTTTCATTCCCTTCTCACAGCAGAGTTACCTTAAATTTAAATGAATTTACTCAAGACCTTGTCCAGGAGAGTTGTGAATATGTGCAAAGATGGAGATTTTAGAAGTTCTCTTGTCAGCCTGTCCCAATGTGTTACCACCCTCATTGTGAAGATCTTTCCTATATGATTGGTTGGAATTTCTCTTGCTGCAAGTTGTTACCATTGTCTTTTGACCTTCTGCTGGAGACATGGCTCCATTTTCACCATAACTTCTTATTTTAGCTGATGATGGCAAATTGATAGCCTTAGCTTTCTCCTCTTGGATCTACATGTACTCAGCTTCCTAAGCCTCTTCTTTCATGTTTTGTGCTTCAGCTTCCTAACCATCTTGGTTGCCCTCCTTTGGACTTTCCAGTTTTTCAACATTTTTCATATATTTGGATGCAGTACTCCTGGTATAGTCTATTAAGGATTGAAGAGAATAATAATTTCTCTCTGATATTTGGGTTCTGTGAATGACGTATCTACATATTGTCATTAGCTTCTGGAATGCTGGCTTGTAGCTTGGAAGTTCAGGATAGATTCCTGGTTATTTGAAACTGTCATTTTTCCACTGATTCCAAAATGACTAAGATATTTTACCAGAGATAAAGAATTTCCTCTTGAAGTGATGAAGCCAAAGTGTATTTTGGTGTGTCAACAGCTGCTAAAGCTTGAGACTCTGTCAGGTTCCATCAAAATCAGAGTCAGACATATTTTGATGTTCTTTATATGTTGAATGTTTCCTAGTCAGTAGCATACACTTTTTCCTTCCAAATTTCAAAAAAACCTTTCTGTAATTAAAATTATTAAGATAGTCACTGGAGCATTGTGTGCTGTCCTAGCCATAATTATGTTCTCACGTACAGAAACACAGATATATTACAAAGTGCCATGAAGCTACTTCTCCTGCACAAGTGTAGTCAAGATATAAGATTTTCAAAATTAAAATGAAAATTTCTTTTCACACTGATTGATCAAGTAGAAATAGGAATCTTACAGTTTTTTCACATCACTTTAACCAGACCTCTTTAACTTACTATTGTATTCTGAGGTATTAAGACTCAGGGACTAGAACCATCTTCTCTCCCAAAGGCTAAATCTTTTCAATAAGGTATTCACAATGCTACATTATTAATACATATATTTTAATAGCCATAAAGTCAGAAATTCATCTTTGTCATCAGTGTTATCTAACTAACAGTAGAACTTCTATAATTTTCATACTTAAATGTTCATAACCAAGGCTTCTGGAGGATACACAGTAGTGCTCACTTCTTTAAACAATGGAAAATTAAGATAAAAGAGATCATCTGACTTACCATTTAATCAAATTTTCTACAGGGGGCTTATATAACAAAATGGGAAGGTTTTCCGGAAACTTGCCAGTATTCAATAGCCTGGCAAAAGCTTTGATGCTTGTGAAAAATGTATTTCAATTTCAAACTGATTTTATTTTGAATCTAGAATCAGTATCTCAATCACTAAATAATTTGAAATTGTCTATGGATATTGTGTCACTAGCATACTGTTCATCTTTCAGAAAGAGTTTTTCTACTGTAATACCATACACACATGCATTGCAGTACTGACCTCCAAGGACCTAATTCTGCCATTTCTGACAGCAGTATTCCCAGCCAAATTCAAAAGGAAGGACTAATAGGAATTTCAGATGATAATGTGTTGTTCCTTATTCACTCTCCAAACATAAATATTTTATTCTGAATTCACTATCATGTGTTCATAATTAGAGTAATTTCAAAATTAACAGATATGATTTCTTGGAAATTTCCAACATATTTCCAATGTACTTTCTAGTCTCCTCTGCTGTAATCCTTTGTAATGACTTCAATTATTTCCTTCCTGTTTGTTTTGAATCTACTAAAGTATGTGAAAGAAAAAAAGTGATGAGGTTGTCTTAACATTCAAACCTGAAAATACCCTTTTCAATAAGAAAACTTATTGTTTGGCCAGCGGAATGCTGTTTCAATATCTCTTGCTTTTATCACCTATAATGCTTCATTAATTATTTAATTGTACTCACTTTCTAAATTAGAAACAATCTAAAATATTTAAAACACTGGTGTATTATTAAAGTAATTAGCAGGCAAAGTGGCAAGTTGCTCACAAAGCAGACATTTAACAACTCTAGTTGTCCTCAGCCTGTAACAAAAGTAGTGAACAGGTGACTTTCTTTCAGAATAGCTTACAAAACACTGGGCAGCCAATGCTCCCAGTATACATCACATTTCAAAGGCTTCAGTTATTTATTTAGTTCAAATATGTCTCGGACTGAGACAAGTTTAGGGGAACATGCTCTGGAAGAAACATCTCCTCCCCAGAAGACAGGTTTTAGCACTCGCTCCCCCACCAATACGAGAGGAATTTCTGGGATGAAAGTGAAAAAAACTACTTGTTTAACAAGCAGAGTGCCACCAAGGCACAGGAAAAATGAATAACTGCTAAAATATTAAACTCCTCGATGCGGAGAAAGCCAGTGTGTTTAAAGTTCCCTCTGTAGCTGGCTCAGCCCCTCCTGCGGCCCAAGGCCAGGATGCAGCATCCCCATGGCCTCCCTGCCAGTCCTTGGGGTCCGATGGTCTGGTTCTCGGATCACAGCTCAGCTGAACAGTTCCACAAGAAGAAGTTCCAGAGGATTTTGGTATGCCAGTAGGGGAATATTCCTTGCCTCAGCTAACAGGCTGGCTAAAAGCAGGGAGGTGCTCCCTCGGCTCTGCAGCGGTGAGAACGCGGGGGAGTGTGTGAGTCCTTGAACACAAACCACGCTGAAGAATTCGCTCAGCTTCTCTCCCTCCTCTCCTGGACCCAGCTTAAAGCTACGGGACCCATTTCTGAGCAGTAAACAGATTGTAGGGAAATACAGTATTATCATAAAATCACCCCAAGGCAAAATGTAGAGGATTTCTGTCTGCTTCCGCCTTTCCTTTCTTTGAGCAATTCTAAAGCAGCTGGTAGAATAGAGGTCTAATTCTTTGTTTATGTTTGTTTGTGAAGATCATATATTTTGTCTAGAAGTTAAAACAATTGCAATGTGGCTGCAGCTGGGAACTCTACATAGAGAATAGTGACTATTTTAATCTGTCATAAACCGGCTGGGTAATAAGATACACAAGTAATAAGTAAAGTAAGGACTCTAATTTGGCTCATGGACAACCCTGAGAACTGAAATTTAATTGGGTTTTAGTAATCTGAGGGGGAAAAAAAGAGGACTTTGGAGGTAAAGTATGAAATAAAGTGTTTTCATCTTTTATTTCTGATTCATTGACTCTGGGTATAGATACTTAAATTGATTAAAGTGTACTTAGTAATATAAATTTGGGGGGTTATTTCTGGTCTTTTTTCAAATTCAGGTTTGCTTTTATTTGAAATTTGATGTGTATGGGATAGAACAGAGAGGTTTACACCTCTGTCATAAACAGCTTTAGAAGCTGCTGTGTTCACAGCATACCTTTTCCACCAAGGCTAGAGAAAATAGAAAAATCATGACTGAATTTTCAATGCTGCTCCATTTTGCAGCAATTTGAAAAATGTTTGTAGACCACTACGGTGACATCTTTCCTCTGTGTTTATCAGACCTCTATTTGAGAGGATGATTGTTACAACAGAGAGAAACATTGGAACTAGTTTTGTGACTTAGCTGTAGGCATCAGTAGGTCATAATATAGCCTCAAAAGGACATGCTGAGAGAATCCCATCACAGAATAAGTTAAATCTCAACAGTAGCATTGACCTGGAAGCTGTATCTCTTCAGTTCCAGGTCCTCAGCTGCCAAGCTTAAAGTTATTTTTTTCCCCTAAATTGGAACACCTGCAATGAAAATATTGCAGTAAACCTGCATCAAATATCTAGTACCCAGGTATGTCATAGCCTCCTGAGGTAGAAAAGACTTTGATCCAAAACCATTCCCTGGTGCAGGCTGAGATAGGTTTAAAACCTTTTCTGATTTCCTGAAAACCATCCTTGCCACTCAACAGGCCAACAGATGAATAGGTCATCCAAGCACCAAGGAAAAACTTGTGCCTACCTTTCTCACAAGCCTAACTTTTAAAAGAACCAAATCTTCTTACCTGCAGGTACTAAATTAAACATTTTGACATTTTTCAGTCAGAATTTTTCACCACATTTTTGAAAACTCCCAGGCCAAATTTTGATGAATAAATCATAACCAAATAAAATACACTTAAGTACATTAGAAAGCATACTTCTGAACTGGTGTGATTCAGAGCTGTTACACAGACATCAGCAGAGTTGTATTCAATTTCTTTAATGTAAATTTGATTCTGTAACTTCATATTATAACATTACTGTAAGTGCAAATGTCTTACAAGGAGTAGTTGTGTGTTTTTCCATGGATTCAAATTAATTCTTTACCTACTTTTTAGCAGAAGCATTAAATTGCCCTTCCTAAATCCTAACTCACTCTTCATAAACAAAAATGAAAAAGTGGATTTCTGTATAACATGTGGAGTTATCCAACATGTAACGAACATAACAAGAACCAGCACTAGAAAGAAAAATAAAAATCCCCTCCTCTAAACCCTCCAAACCCCCACAGTACTTCTGATAAAAAGTCACAAATACGTACAGTGAAAGTATTTCAGCATAGACATATAGAGTATATCAAACTCTTCTTTCTTCCTGTTTGTACACAGACAATAACATGTCTATGGAGGCCATTGTGCCTAAAATATTTAATATTTTTTAAAGTAAAGTGGAAGTGGAATTTGCGGCAAATATGTTAAGCTGTTCCAATTTTTGTATTCGCATGAAAGAGTTTCTAACTGCCTAGAATCTGCTTGAAATATTTAATGAAGTAGTTTGCTCTAGAGGGTGGGAGAAAAGAGTAGCTATGTTCCTATTATCTGGTGATAATAAAAATATTTAGTTGTCCATCTTCCAGTTTATGTAAAGATATACCAATTTTGCATCTTGAGACAGCAATGAAGAGAGCCAAAGTAGAATAATATTACTGTTGTTTATGGAAATACCTTAATTTCAACACTTGTTAGCATTTTTAGGTGATTGCACAAAAAGACTGAATCAAGATTAAGGCCCTCTCCTTGTAAAAATTTGTGTATTTACTTAACTTTATATACTCTGAATGACTTCTTTAAATTCCTTTTGCAGATATTCAGTGGGATCTCAAAAATACTGAGGACAAGCCAGAAAGGTGGCAAAAGTGAACAATCAACATAGAAAACCAATGTATCTGCTGGCAATGTATGACCGGTAATACAGAAGATATTAAGTCATTCATAAAAATCTATAAAATCCAGGGAAATTCAAGAGTGGAAGAAGCATAATACAAGAGAAATGCAAGAGAAAATTACTCATGAGGCTTAGAAGGAGCAAGGGTTCAGTAAATATTTTTTCCCTGCATTCAGAAAAAAAAGCAGATTGATGTATCATACTACAGTTATTGTGGTATATGTTACAGTTTTGAGTTTCTTAATAATGTTTATTTAAAAACTTGAAAAGTCCTAAGAAGTTTAAAAAGTTAGACTGTTATAATGTTTAAAAAGTTAAGTACTCTAACAATATCTGTCTGAATTACAGAATTGGATAGGATCTCATATATATTGGTATTCATTTTTATAGAAATCATGGTGTAGTGGAAAACATTTAGAATTTGTAGATAGAGAAGACTGATGGAGAAAAAGCTGCACAAGATTACTGAAGGTGTTAGGTACATTGTTTGCCACCTAAGAACATGACTTTCTTAGTAGCTTGCAGTAACAAGAATTTAGTGTTTTATAAAATCTATGTATCAAAAGTCAAAAGATAGGTTTCTCAAAACTATAAAAAATATTTTGCTTTTTCTTCCCACTTGCTCCCCCAGCTTAATAATTCAGGGTTTTATTTGATATTGATTCAGAGTAAATGTGTGGGAGTATTGATACGGAATACAAAAAGTAAAGATAAGAGCTTTTGCATAATTAATAAGAATGACTGTAGAGTTTCAGAAAGAGGCCTGTCAGTCTCTTTTAGAATACAAAAAGTGGTCTCTAGATCAAAAACAAAATGAGCAACCACCAAAGAGCTGGAAGAAAACTAATGAGAAAACCCCACAAGCAGACACCTAAGTAAGTATGAGAAACATGGTGTATGTTCTCCTACTACCTTTCTAATTATCCAATATAATACTTTTTAAAAGTAGTCTTGTTAAAAACTTAACACTCAGTCAATACTGGTAATGTGCTGAGGAATAGACTTCTGTGTGATATTTGAATTGGGTCCACAGTGTAATGGGGGAGGGAAAAAAAGCATGCAGAAAATCAATGCAATCACAAAATACAATAATCCCTATATTAAAGGGATTAAAATTTGGCTAACCAATAGACCACAAAATGTAACTCGTAAATGAAGACTCATCTTTCTGTTGAGGTTGCTTCTAGTTCAAGTATTCAGGAATCTGTCCTCACCCCACTGATCTTCAATACCTTTGTAAATGAACTGGAATAAAATATGGAAGCATTGCTTGTAAAATGTGCAGATAATACAAAAACTGGTGGAGAGAGAAGTTACAATGGCCATAGGTCAGTTACAAACCAGGCTGATCTGATTCATAGAGTGAAGTTGGCTCATTTGATCAACATGAGGCTTAACATTGCCAAATGCAAGGTCACGCAATGTACAAGAAAAGACTGTGATTACTAGATGAGAGATTGTATCATATAGTGCATTACATTGGAATGGCTTACCACAAATAATCAAATAAACATGAGCTTTTCAGTCTATACATCTACAAAAGAGTCTTCATAGATGTATAGACAATTACCATACAGAATACAGCCATGGTATGAGCTCTTCATTGTGCATAGAGAATAATACTGGCAACTCTGCTTGAAAAGGGAACATTAAGACATTCGAAAGGATTTTAGAAAGAGCCATGGAAAACTTTCAGAATAGAAAACTTGTCTATTGAAAGAAAGCTAAGACACTCCATGTGCTACATTTATCTAAAAAAGTTTGAGAAAGTCTTCATTATCCTCAATGTGTCTACATGCATATAAGTTTTCTTGCAGTGAGTGACCCTGCATTTTATCAGGACAAGCCACAGAATCCTAATTATTGGATAATAAAGCCAGGGAAATTAATAATGGACAACTCTTTAAATTCATTTATGATTTTTAAAATGCAGTTATTTTTGTTTTATTAGTAATTCACCACTTGAACAACTTTTTCAGACATGTAGCAAATTTTTATCACCTGAAATTCTGATATCAAATTATCACCTTTCTGAAATATTTTGTGATTAAGCACAAGTTACAGGGATGAACAAGTTATTGAAGAGAAAATTTTGTTAGAAAATCGGATTATTATAATTCTCCTTTCAGGCCTTTAAATATTTTTAACTAGTTGGAGTTTTATGCAGGTTTTTCTTCCATTTTGGAGCCAGTCTCATGTACTGCTGCACCAGCCCTGGGATGCTGTGGCTTCCCAATATGATGCCAAACACAGGATACAGGCATTATGAAATGACTGATAGATGGAGAGAAATGGAAGGCATGCTCAGGAGGGCTGACACTCACCCATTCCTTTTCACTTCACTGCATTAGCATACACAGTCAATTAAGCTTTAAAAATACTGATGCTTTTGAGATGTAAATATTTTTAAAAGACTAGTTTGGTTACTTCCCTGATGTTCATATTTTACATCTATCGCACACTAAATGAGATGTGTTCTCTGAATGGAACAGAATAGTTCATTTAGAACCATCTAGTCCAACCGCCTGGCTACTTCAGGGCAGAACAAAAGTTACTGCATAATATTAAAGGTATTGTCCAAATAGCTCTCAAACACTGACAGGCTTTAAGCATCAACCACCTCTCCAGAAAGCCTGTTCCATTGTTTGATCACCCTTTTGGCAAAGAAACAATTCCTAATGTCCAGACTAACCCTTCTCTGTCACAACTTTGCACAATTCCCAGTCATCCAGTTGCTGAATCCCAGGGAGAACAGATCAGTACATCCCCCTCCACATCCCCCCTAAGGAAGCTGTACAGAGCAATGAGGTCACCCCTCAGCCTCCTTCTCTCCAAACTAGACAAACCCAGAGCCCTCAGCCATTCCTCACGGGATGTGCCTTCCAGCCCTTCCACCAGCTCTGCTATTCTTCTCTGGACAGTTCAAAGACCTTCACATCCTTCTCACATTGTGGGGACCAGAACTGCGTAACAGGACTCAGGGTGAGGCTGCACCAATGCTGAACTCGAAGGAACGAATGTACAGCCCAAGGTCTATCAGTGTAAGGCAAAAAGCCTCACTGGATATCTCCACTCTTTCATGTTCCCTAATGACCTCCAGCACATAGTGGCCAAATGGCTTTCTTGGACTTCCTCTTGCTATTAACACATCTAAAAAAGATTTTCTTCTTGCCTGTTTCAACTCCATCTGAGCTTTGGCCTTCTTTTCCTTTCTTTCTGGATATGTGAACCACATCTCTGTAATCTTTCTGTGATGCCTAAATTTTTCCGTCTATCATAAAATTTCCTTTTCCTGTTGAGTCCCAAGAGGAGTTACCTGTTCAGCCAAGTTAGTTTTCTTCCTCTCTTATTTGACTTACAACAAAATGGGGCTCTGAATCATAGAAGTCTAGAACAGTGAAGGCTGAAAAACACTCTAAGATCAATTGTTTACCTAACACCATCATGTTCACCACTAAACCATGCCTCCCAAATCCACATGAATTTCGAACATTTCCAAGGATTATGATTCCACCATTTATTGGGCAGCCTGTTCCAAAGCCTGACCATCCTTTCAGCAAAGAAATTCTTCCTAATATCTAATCTAAACCTCCCTTGGTGCAATTTGAGACCTGAGCATCCCCAGGCTAAACAACCCCAGCTCACTCAGGCACTCTTCATCAGACTTGTTCTTCAGACCCTTCACTGGCTCCATTGCCCTTCCCTGGACTTGTTCCAGCACCTCAATGTCTGTCTTGTTATGAGGGGCTCTAAATTGGAAACAGGATTTGAGGCGTGGCCTCGCTAGTATGGAGGGACAGTGTCTTCTGTAGTCCTGCTGGCCACATTTCTGATACAGGCTAGGATACCACTGGCCTTCTTGGTCACCTGGGCACACGCTGGCTCATGTTCAGTTACTGTTGACCAGCACCCCAAGGCCCTTTCCTATCAGGTAGCTTTCCAGCCTGTCTGCCCCAAGTCTGTAGCACTGAATGGGGTCGTTGTGACCCAAAGGCAGGATCACCTTAAGCACTTCACCTTAAGAATCTCATACTATTGGCCTCAGCCCATCAATCCAGCCTGTCCAGATCCCTCTTCAGAGCCCTCCCGCCCACTATCAGATCAACTCTCCCACTTGACTTGCTGTCACCTACAAATTGACTCAGTCAACTGTTCATCAAAGTTGTTGATAAAGATCTAAGTAGGACTAGCCCCACCACTGAGCCCCGGGGAACCCCACTGTTCACTGGCCACCAGTTGGATGTAGATCCATTCACCAACACTCTCCAGGCCCTGCACTACAGACAGCTTTCAACCCAGCTAGTAGCACAGCTATCCAAGCCATGTGAAGACAATATCTCCTGGTGAGCAGGGGGGACAGTCAAAGGCTTTAATGGAGGCCAGGTAGACAACATCCACAGCCTTCCCCTCATCCAGTAGACAGGTTACCTTGTCCCAGAAGGAGACCAGGTTGATCAAGCAGGAGCTGGATTTCACAAACCCTTACTGGCTGGGCTTGATCCTCAGGCTGTCCTGCATGTGCTGTACAAGGGCCTGATTGTGATCTGCTCCATGACCTTTCCCAGTACCAAGGTCAGATTGACAGGCCTGTAGTTCCCTGGATCCATCTTACAATCTGTCTTGTAGATGGGGGTCACATTTGCCGATTTCCAGTTAACTGGAACCTCCCAGTTATCCAGTACTGCTGATAAATGACAAAAAGTGGCTTGTTGAACACTTTCACCAGCTCCCTCAATACCACTGGATGGATCTGTTCAGCTTTTTAGACTTGTGTATGTCTAAGGGTTGTAGCAGGTCACTGACCATTTCCTCTCGGAATGTGGGGATTTCTTTCTGCCCCCCTTCTTGTTTTCCAGCTCAGGGGGCTTCATATCCTGATAATAACCCACCTTTCCCTTAAAGACTGAGAGAAAGAAGGCATTAAGCACATCAACCTTTTCGTCATCCTTTGCCACTGTGATTCTCTCTGCATCCAATAAAGGATGGAGATTCTCCTTAACCTTCCTTTTGTTCCTTGTGGTACTCCCAAGTTGCCTGCCCCTTCTTTCAAAGGTGATCCTCTCTCTGTGTTTTTCTCTGAGTTCAAGCCAAAGCTCTCTGTTCATTCAGGATGGTCTTCTTCCCTACCATCTTGTCTTTCAGCACATGGGAACAATACCTTGCTGAGATCCAGGACTTTTTTTCCAGTGGAATCTGCTGTCAACTGTATTAAAAAGAGTTGAGGTTTGAAGCAGCTTGAAATAAAATTCAACCTCTCTTCTCTTTCGAAAGTATTTTTTTCCTTGTGTTTATAGGAGAATCATTTGGGATTTGGCATTAATCTCTGTTATATAAACCCTGTTCTACAGGCTATTTATGTGAGTGTCTTCACAAATTGCTCAATTATGTCCATTAGGTGCTGAGTACAGAACTAAAAGATGTAAGTGCCTTAAGTGCAACCAAAGGAAATTTCCAAGTCCTTGTGAGTTACCTATAAAGCTTCACCCAAGCACTTAGGTGCCTATGAGGGTACAGGCTTCTTTGAGTTTGGTTGGCTTTTATCTCTTTTTTCTCAAACATTTTTTCTTACTCTGCTGTATGATTCTTTAATGCAGGATGTGTAAGCAATCCCTAGAGGCAGGACTAGAAACCTAGGGTTTCCACATCTTATGAAAAAGGTCTCCTCAGGGAAACAGATCTCCCTATGTTCTCAGCCTTTCTGATTCACTGATAACTGGATTGCCACCGTTTTTTTAACTTCTGCAGAAGGGGTGGAAGGAGAATGCCTGCCAGAAGAGGAATGCCTTCCATTCATGTAGGCCACAGAATAATGTTAGGCACCTTTCTAGGAGCCAAGAAGTGTGCTTTGAAAGGCTTCAGGATGAAGGAAGTCTAGAAGCCGCATTTTTCACTTCTTGATACCTCAACGACTACCACTGCTCCTGCCGTCTCTTCAATGTAAAAAGTGGAACAATTCTGTTCCCAGCCATTCCTATTTCCATCCTGTTTCCAGAATGAATGGCATGAGAATCTTTGACCTGTGCGTGTAGGTGTTGTGCAGCCTCTCTGGAATAGGGGAATAAGATAAACCTTGAGTAACTTCTCTGTGAGCTGTGCTTCATGTATTTCCATGTATTAACAACCATGTTAACAGATTGCACTCTAGGGATCTGACTTTTCCCATATGTTGTGCAGGGTGTGTAGATGGCTTGATATTGTGACTTCTTGAACTGAGCAATTAAAGGGGAAAAATAGAAGGACAAACGTTTCATTGACAAACCTTCCTTTGTGAATCTGGACCTTCATGTTTCAAGGCAATATATACAGCCCAGACAAAAAGGTCATATTTCTCCTCTTTTTGATAGGGCTAGAAGAAACTAAAGAGGACTTACAGTTTAGAGCTGTTTACCATAAAAAAAAATAGAATTAATATCCTGATTGAAAAGGATAATTACCACATCATTCTGGCTATTTAGAAGTCATCTTAAAACTAATAACTTGATTCTTAAATATGTAATGGTGAAGAAAAAGTATTTGTGTAAATAAAATAATGCAGTACAAATAACTATAAATTAGAATATGGAAATTAAAAACTAAAATTATAGGCAGTACACTCTATAAAATACAGCCCGTAAATTTGGTTTACCACTATTATTGTCAGGATAATGTAACAAATGGATGATTTTATACAATTTGGTTAGTTAATTTTAACAGGCTTGGCTACAAGTGTTAACTTATTTTTGTATTTGATTTTTACTGTGCTTGCTTAGCCCAACTTGCACAATAAAAGCTCAGATCTGCACACAAGTACAGCTGGTGAGATGTTCTTAGCAGAATATCATATAGTACCAATTCAAAGAAATTATCTTTTTGTTGCCCCGTCAAAAAAGTATCTGGGCTTATGTTTTTGCAGTTCACAGGAATTATTGAAAGCCACCAGCTACATTACTAGGGGTCTAGAATCAAAATTGTATGCAAACACATGCATCCCCGAATGCTACTGCGCAAGAAGACGTACTAATTAGCTGAGTCAGCAGGTGCTATTAGATGCAATTTTTAAGTCTCCCTGTGGTAGAAAATCCCCAGAACCCAACAACAACAATGTATCCTTTTTTCTGATTAAGTAGTAAACCTGCATCATTTTCAGGTCAAATTAAGCACAGTATACTGTCTGAAAAATATGAGTTAGGAAAGAAAGAGCACCATTACATGACTCACAGAAGCAGGTATCCTGCAGTTTCTATTGAACTACGTGCAATGTGTGCTATATTACATGGGAAAGTTCCACTTTATCAACACTGGCATTCAACTAGTACTTATTTCAGAACCTATTTAGTAATAGTCACTAAAATTGGTTATTAACTTCAGTTGCCACAAGATTATAATTCTTTTTCATAGAAATAGAATGAATCCATAAAAATAAAATATTCTGAAGTAGCTATTACAACACCACGCCACTAGAAAAAGCTATTTGACTTCCCACAATGATTAGGCTCGTTACAGCTTATAACTGGAAGAAAGTTTCAGAAAATTTGGGCTCAAGGGCTGCTTAATCCAGGAGATAGGAGGTAGTCATTCATGCTATTCACAACTTGTAGTACGTCAGAGATTTTTGTCATTTTTACTAGAGTCTGAAAAAAACCAAAAACCAACCTGAAAATGTGTTTATGTATATTTGCATCAAGAGATTTATGTCTACTTGCACCAATAGAATTTCCTTTGATTGGTTCAACCTAAAAAACAAAACAAAATGTTGGCATAATGTAGGGGACAGTAGTCTTGCTTTCCTATTGAGTTTCTTTTACTGTTGTTTTGTTTTTATTTCAGTGGAAATCTTCTATTAAATTTTAGCCATAAAGAAGTGAGCAAAATGCTTTCATTTTAAAAATATCTTTTTCTAGATGGTTCTTTTTTTAGAGTCAAATAGAAGGTACTCACTGATTTTAGTTGGACATGGCACAGATTTTCAAACCTTCTTAGATTACAGTTAGGAGGTTGCTTGCTCTTTCTAGTAGTTTCTCTTAAGAATTATCACTAATATTATCTGGCAGACATTGCACTAATGATTTGCTTTAGCCAGTAAAAGGTAGTAAATATTTAACTTGCAAAATTCTTGGAACTCTGCAGCATGTAAATGATTTGTTGCTTTTTTTTTTCCATGAAGAAGTGAAAAAATGTCTGATAATATCCATTAAAATGTATCTCTATATATATATTAATATATTTACTACATTTCTGGAGGACATGAGTCTAACATGTTTTATTTGACCCAGAACTGAAGAAATGGTAATCTTTTTCTTTTTATTATGAAAATCTAACAAGGATGACAGTAAGGCTAATGATACAGGCAGATGAAACAAGCGACTCAATTGCTTCATATTAAATGAAAGAAAATACGTAAGTGGGAACCAAATCTTACAGGTTTTAAATGTGAAACTACAGTAAAAATAACTAGAAGAACAGGTAAAGAGGGAAAGAGTGTTTGCTATGATGAGAAAATGAACTGCGAAACTTGTCAAATATCCACAGGAATGACAATATTGCATTCATTAAGGCCACAGATCTGTTGTTTCTGAGATCAAGAAGAGTTTGAATGATGTTGAAAATAGAACTGTGGAATAAAATACGAGGATTTTTTGATGCTTCCAGAAGAAGGTAACAAAAACATGGTAACTGAAACATGGTTTGGTTATGAGAATCTTTGTCCCCAGCAGGCTGAAAAGTGGTTGGGGATGATCAGAAATGAAGGTGAGCATGATCAGGGATGGGAGATGATTGAGAAATGCGCAGTCTTAAGGCAATAGCTGATCATGAAGGGTTACTAGTACACATACTGGAGGAGAAACAGATATCTGAGCTACTGGCATAGAGAATTTAGGTGAATTTATGCTTGTGTGTGCCCCGAGTGCAGAAGTAAGAAAAGACAGAGACCAAGCATTGTATGCCATTCAGTCCATTGTAGAAGGGATGAGAAGCATTCCTTGGAGGAAGTGCTGAAGAAACAATTCAAAAAATATGGAAGCTATAGTCAGATACAAACAATTTCTTAGAGCACATATGAATTATGATTGTAAATTTGTTTTGATTAGGAAGAAGTGATTATAAAAATAGACCGGGGGAAAGTAGAAAAAATCAAATTGATTTTGAAAAGGTTTGAAATACACTGCTGTAGAACAGTGACATTATGCTTAAGATCAGTGCATTACAGTCAGAGGCTTACCACCTAAAAGTGTTATATATCACTGTATAATTTACGATAGTTGTTTTATGCATCATTATCTTAATAGCTATGCCCAGACCATTACAATTTATTGTAGGATAATTTATGCATGTTTCAGTACTGTTTTATGCCTCTACTCATTGCTAGATTAAGAATTAACCCAGCCTGAAATTAGGTTTTGCAGACTCCATCCTAAAGATAGGAATAGAATGAAAGAATCAACATACAGGTTTCTTTTAGTGCAAACATCACTATGACAATGAGCATTGTGACCAGTCAGGAGAAAGGCTGACCTAGATGTAAAGTACTTGGCAAATTGACCTTCAGCTTTTAGTTTAACTATTGCAGATATGATAGTGCATGATACTCCCAGTACACTTAAATTACTTTTCTGTAATGGAGAAAGAGCAGAACGTGGATCTGTCATCTTTTGAGAGCTATATTGACTTTTCAGACTGGATAACTAGTGAGTGATTGGTGTGAACACAGGGTCATTGAAAGGCCTTAACTAAAAGAAACCAGTCCAGAGTGATTGTCAATTGACTGTTCATTGACTGAGGAGAAGATACAGTACTGCAACATTTAAAAAAGTCATCAGCCCTATTCTGCCCTTAGCTATATTTGTGTAACTCTGGGAATATGCAGACAGTCTCATAATTCTTGAATCTCGTGCTTATTGTCTTAATTTATCATTCCCATTTACTTCCCTTCATCATTTCCAGATGATTTTTCCACCCATAAAAGGTGACTAGCAGCCCAAAGGTCCACATTTGTTATACAGTGGCCAAAAGCTAACAACTGCTTTGTGAATGTTCCTTGTCTCTTAATGCTAGACCCAAAGGGTAGGAATTTTTCTATTGATTTCAGAAAGCTATCCTGTCTCTTCAGTACGTGTCTGGAATCCCAACAAATATTAGTTTGACCATCCTTTTCTCTTAAATGGAAATACAAATTGGATAAAGTCCTAAAAGCCAAAAAGAAATGTCCAAGCCACACAAAGCATGTAGAGACTCTCTGGGTACACAATATTCTCTATTTTGCAAATGCCTCTAAAAAGTGAAAAGGATGGAAGGGACAAGAAATCTTTTAAATAATTTGGCTAATGTAAATGTTGTATAAACTCAAAGAAGAGTATAGAAATATTGTTACTAGTGAATAACAATAATTTGGTGGGTCATTTTGTTAAAGGGGACAAGGTACTGCACAGTACCTATACTGCAAGCAGTATTTCCTTCCTGTTACTACCAGAAAGAAGTTAATGTAGCACAGCTGGCCCTGGTATGCCTGAATAATTGTTTCAAGGCAAGGTATTGGAAGGCTAGGTCTAATAGATACTACAATTGAACTCGGTCAGAGAGCAGCTAGATGCATTATTGATTATGCATACGCTTCAGACTCTTGCAGTTTGCACATCAGCACTTGCACTAAGCAATAAACCTAGAAAAGTCTTAACATATCTTTTTAAACCATCTAAGCAGAAATCATTTATTCCAGCAATTAAAAATATATATGATCATGAGGTTACCACAATGAAGGATATTTATTTAGTTCACTACTTTAAGACTTCTATTAAATATTGCGTTCTCAAGATGACCTCTAGCTTCCACTCATTAGATTAATATCAGGCATTTTTTATTAGGAATTGATGTGTTTCTTTTGCACATCAGTGCACAGTGGATAATTTAAAAATAAAAAATACATTGGTTAAAGGAATAGAGTATACTATTAGCAGCCTTTGATCTGGGAAAGCTGCCAGTCTAGCTGGTGTTAATTTAGCTAGTATATAAAAGAAAGAGCCTATACCATCACATAAGCACTATTTATCTCACTTCTATTGTGATTTTCCTTTACAAGATATAGAAATTTTGACTAGTGAAATGCTTTCTCTTATTTTATTAGGGAATAAGATCCTCACCCCGAATTCCTTCATCCCACTGAATTATTTCAATAGTTTCAACTTTTTAAGAAGGCATTCTTTGTTGTTTGTTTGGGCTTCTTTTTTTAAATGCACTTCCTGGAAATTACCCTGAGGCAGTTCTTCAGTTGCTGTTCTTTTCTCTTCCCCATCACAAACCATTATCTTTTGAAGGAGCATATTTGGCCCTGATATGATAGCCATTGCCTAAGCCTACAAAGAGTACAGCATCCCTTGAGAATAATAGGAGCAGGACCTGAGGGATCCAGGATCTGAGGATTTTCAGTGAGATGAAGGGACATAAATTCAAGGAGCGTATTTGGATGGAGAGCAGACAGTAGAATTAAAAACCTAGAACAACAAAGTAGCAAAGACGTGTGGTCGTTCTCCCTTTTTATCTGATGCTGAAACTTTCAGGCAGCTGATTATCACTTAGTGCTCCTTCACTAAGAGGTATTCAGGGCGAGGTGATCAAAATGTCTGCTGTGTGGCAAGTCAGTGTAAGGATCAGGATAGAGATATAACGCAGTTCTTGTGCTCGAGGCACGAGCTCTGGCGTGCCCCAGGTCTGAGAGAGTCCAACTGCATTCTTCTGTGCGTCGCAGAAGCAACTTCGGCATCAGGAAAAGAGCTGCTGGCTGAGCTAGCTAGCTGGCTTCTTTGCAGAGGGAACACGGCAGGAGGCAATGGTATCGGCTCACGTTAGCTCGGAGACAAAGGAAGAGAGGGGCTGTTCTGGTCTGGCTCCTAACAGGTTTATTGTTAGAAGTTCCGCAACCCGAACAAGCTCAGAAGGGATGGAATGCGATGGGATGCTCCCCTGAGGCTTGTCCTCAGTTTTATAGAGAGTTTGAAAACCACAGTGAAAGGGGAAAACAACCAATGATTTACAAGCCAGGGGGAGGATACAATTTAACAAGAACCACTGGGGGAAACGGAGAGGTGGGTGTTCTATAACAGAGAACCAGTGAACAACCGAGAAACCGAGAATTTTCCCGAACCAGGGGAGGCGGCTTGTACCCGGGCATCGCCCGGGGGGTGTGGCTTAGGCTTCTGAGCCGCCCATCGACCCACCCTCTGAGTCTGCCTCTTCGGGAAACTCGATCCAGGGGATGGGCTGGGATTGATTGGCATCACGCTGCCCCAGCCCCGCAGTGGGCAGGGTCACCGCAACATCTCCCCCTTTTTTATTGCCTTGAAAAGAGGGGGAAGGCTTAAAGAATTTCAAAATCAAACACTTAAAAATGGGAAGGGCTAATAAAATTAACAACACTATAAAGAAACCCCATACCGTGTCCTTGATCATGGAAGGAATCCAGCTGCAGGAGCTTCTGGTGCACAGGAGGAGCTGCAGCAGCAGGTGGGACAACAGCAGGCAGGATGTCATCACGCAGTCAAGGGTGATAACTTTAGGAAAAGTATAACACAAATAAAATTAATACAAATACAATTAACTTAAATAACAATGGCTCTCTTGGACTCCCCCTCTTTCAAAACAAAACTGAGGGGTCATTTTGGGAAGGGAGACACATTCTAAGGAGACTAGGAGGTGGAGGGTTTGTTTTTCAGGCCTGGAGGAGGAATCTTTTTTCCAGGTGGCTTGGTTTTTTTTCCTTTTCCAGGCTGTGGCAGCTTCTTTCCTTTGCTTGGCATCCACAGGTAGTCTCAAAAAGGGTTTGATCCACTTCCCAGGGATCCATCTTGGACCTTCTGGGGTGGAAACACACCCGTAGCCTCTACCCTGGGTGACTAGGGGGTACGGGCCACGTATCTGTAAAGTATCAGGGTCTTTTATTAGGATCTCAGGTCTCTCAGTCAGTTTATGTTTGGCAGAGTTTGTGAAGTGTCTCAGGATGGGAGGATCACGTTCCTCATAGGAACAGTTTAAAAAGTTCAAAATGAACAACGCTTTGGAAAGTCTTATGGTGGGGGCAGCAATCTCACTGCCACCTTCTTGCTGTTCTAGCAGTCTTTTTAGTGTTTGATGCTTTCTTTGCACGATGGCTTGGCCTGTGGGCGAGAGAGGGATGCCAGTGATGTGATCCACACTCCACTCACTCATGAATGTTTTTAACTCTGCAGAGTTGCACGCAGGGCCACTGTCATTTTTTATTTTATTTGGTGTCCCCAACACAGCGAAGGCCTGTACTAGGCGGTTGATGACATCTTTGGCCCTCTCCCCACACTGGGCTGAGGCAAAGGTTGCGCCAGAAAGGGTATCCATGGAAACGTGAATATATTTCTGTCGCCAAATTGGGGGAAGTGGGTGACATCTGTTTGCCATACCTCACAACTGCCTAGGCCTCGGGGGTTAACCCCCTGACCTAATGATGGAAGCTGGTATTTTTGGCAGCTGGGGCATGTCGCCACAATGGCTTTCGCCTGGTCTCTAGTGAGGTGGAACATTCGGATGAGAGCTGGAACATTTTGATGGAACATTGCATGGCTCAGCTGGGCATGCTGGAATCTGTTAGGCAGATTCGCTAACTCGATGGGCATAGCTAGGGCATCTGCTCTCCTGTTCCCTTCGGCAATAAAACCTGGCAGGTCAGTGTGTGATCTCACATGGATGACAGAATGGTTGCTTTCGGTGGGAGATCAGTTGAATCAGTTTCAAAAGCCAGTTGTAAATTTTTGGGTTTGCAACCTCCTTTAGTACGGCTCTCTCTGCCCTGGAAACTACACCTGCTACGTAGGCTCAATCAGTTATCAAATTAAATGGTTCGCTGAACCGCTCAAATGCTCTGACCACGGCTGCAAGTTCTGTTACTTGTGGGGATCCTTCAACTACCTGCACATCAGACTCCCACTTCTGAGTGCGAGGATCCCTCCAAGTGATGACAGACTTGCGGGAACGTCCAGAGCCATCTGAAAAGATTGTCAAGGCATTTAATGGTTTTCTGCTTTGAATTTCTTTTGGAATCAGTTTGAAGACTGAAGTAAACAGTCTGTGTTTTGGATGGTGTATAGAAATTTCGCCTGTGTAGCTGTCTAGGGCGTATTGGAGGTGCTCATTGTTTTGAAGGAGGTTATCAAGTGAATCGGTTGCCAATGCTAAGTAGATGCATGTAAAGTCAGACCTGGCAAGGGTGTGGAGGCGGGATCTAGCTTTCATCACCAACTGAGCCATGAGCTCCTGTGGCATTGTGATACTTTTGGATGGCTGGTGCGTAAGGAAAACCCACTCGATGATTAACAGGGGATCACTCTGCACCTCATGCCATTGAAATATCAGTCCCTGGAAGTATGGCATTTCCCTAATACAATAAATTGAAAAGGCAGACCTGGGGTGCAGCGGTGTGCCTTCTGGGACAACAGCACTTCCTATACCTTACAGATGGACTGTCTCGCCTCCTCTGTTAGATGCCTGGGTGATGTGAGGTCATCTTTCCCTTGCAGGAGGTTGAACAGAGGAGTGAGATCTTCTGACATCAGCCTTAGGAGCGGCCTCACCCAATTTATGGACCTGCAGAGCTGGTGGAGTTCCTGCAAGGTCTTAGGGTTATCATTAATTTTAACTTGTTGGGGAACCACAGTCTGTTCATGGATTTGCAGTCCAAGGTACTTAAATGGGGAGGTTTTCTGGACCTTTTTGGCCTGGATCTCAAATCCATTTGCTTTGAAGGCCTTTACTACCTTCCCCAATGTCCAGTCTAAATAGGATTGGTTAGGAGCACACACCAAAACATCGTCCATGTAGTGGAGCACTATTGCCTTTGCTGCTAACTTTCTGATGGGGGACAGAATGCAAGCAACATACCACTGGCGGATGGTGGGTGAGTTTTTCATGCCTTGTGGCAAAACTCGCCACTGGTAGCACTGCATGGGAGCCTCTCGGTTGATGGAAGGTACCGAGAAGGCAAACCAGGGTACATCATCCGGGTGTAGTGGGATCTAGAAGAAGCAGTCCTTGATATCAATGACCACTAACTTCCACTGCCTGGGGAGCATGGAGGGTGAAGGCATTCTGGGCTGCAGGGGTCCCATGTCCTCAGTGACTGGTTTATTTTCCGCAAGTCCTGTAGGAGGTGCCACTTGTCTTTCCCCGGCTTTTTTATTACAAATACCAGGGAATTCCAAGCACTATTAGAGGGTTCGATATTTCCTTTTTTCAATTGATCCTCCATGAGCATGGTGAGCGACTTTAATTTGTTGTTTTTCAAAGGCCACTGATCCATCTAGATATTTTTATCAGAAATCCAATTTAATTTCTGGAGGGGGCGCTCCGCAGTGGCCTTTACTAAAAATTTTGGGGATGAGATGGAATTTCGACTCGAGCCCCCCACTGGGACATGAGATCCCTGCCCCACAATGTAAATCCAGAGTCAATTACAAAAGGACGGACTGATGCTATCTTTCCCTCTGGACCCTCAATTTGGACAACTGCCCTGCTTCTCTGGGCAGATATAGATGCCCCCACACCCATCATGATACCTTGTGCCAGCTGCAGCTCCCAGTGTGACGGCCAATTGTGGAAGAAATGACTGTCACATCTGCTCCCGTGTCCATCATTCCTGCTAGGCTGATGTCCGAGCCTTGGCAAGACAGTTTGCAGTTAAGCATGGTTTTGTCATTCCCAACTACCTCAGCTCAGAAGACAGAGGGGTTGTAGTCCTGTGGCGGACTACTGGGCATGAGAATAGCTTGGGCTACAACTTGGTTAGCAGCAAGAAAATACGGAGGGTTAACACACTGGATATTTACAGTAAAGAACCCTTGTGGCCCCACTTGAACAATTTCTGGTGTAACACAAATGTCAGCTGGTGAATGTACAACATCTTTTAACACAAACAATATACAGTCTCTCAGATTCTTGCAACTCATGACGATTCTCTGGGGTGTCACCGAGTCCATTTGAGTTGCAGCGGTCATGGTAACCATTTTCCTGGTGGCAGTTTCATGATTTGTTCCCCCATGTGGCCCTGCCACTCCACATGGTCTGGTCAGTTTTTTGGCTGCATCCCATCAGTGGCAGGCAATGTCGTTTGCCCTGGGGAGACAGCACGGCAGCCCTGATTAATTGGAGCCGGAGCTCTGAAGTTTCAGGCCAAGTGCCCTGGTTTGCCACACCTGTGATAGACCCAATTAGCATTTCTATCTCCCTGAGATGCTGTTGCATCAGCATCGGTTGCAGTTCCTGTTAAGTTTTTCCCCGTTTTTAAATTTAGCTGATGAATTGGCACCAATGTCATGCAAGTACTAATCATTTGACTTAAAGTAGGTGGAGGTTTGAATGGAAGACCCAAAATCACTCTTTTACAAGCATCACTGGCATTAGTTTTTGCAATTTGCGTTATAATATGCTCTCTTGTTTTCGGATCTTCCACTTGTCTTTCCACCACGAGCCTCAGTTTATCCACAAAATCAATAAATGGCTCATTTTGCAGTTGCTGAATCTCTGTATAATTCAATTGAGGTGCTAATTTAGGGGGCATCGTTAAGAACGCTTGCTGTGCTGCTTGCTTTACAGCATTCAGGACTGGCTCTGGTGTGTTTTGAGCCTGGTTCTGTGTCTTGGCCAATAACCCCTCACCGGTAAGGTGATCCATAGAAACCCCTGCATTGTTTGGATCCTGCAGTAAAATAGGGAGGACGTCTCCCAGTTGCTTTCTCCAACCTTCTTCCCACATCTGAAACTCAGATCGGGAAAGCAAGCAGGAGAAAATGATTTTGAGGTCATGTGGCACAATCACTGTACTGGTGAGAGTTTAAGAAGGTTCTTAAAATACTGACTCTCCCTCCCAAAATCTTTCTGGGCTTTGCAAAGCTCTTTCAGCCCTGCAGAATCAAAAGGTTTCCATGTGGGATTATTGCCAGTTCGATCATATGTTACAGGAGCAGCAAAGGGATAGAAGGAAGCTGAGGGGACTGCCGAACCCGATTTCAAGATGGTGTCGGTTCCGGTTTCTACCCCATGGGAACCGGAAGAGGGGGTGTGGGAACCAGGAAGTCCTCCACAGGGGGCGGGGTTGGAGGACCAGGGGTGTGGTCACAGGATGGGTGGGGATTCCCGATGCAGGGGGCGGTACCCAATACATGGGAGGAACCCAGTGATGTCACATCTGGGGGTGGAGAAAGGAAAGGTTTGGGGGCAGGAGGGCGAAAGGGACTGTGGGAAGGAGAAGAGGGGGGAGGGGTGGACTGTGCCATATGGTCAGCACCATTGTTCAGACACGTGGAGTGGTGGGGGGACAATGGCAAACAGCATTTAGAACAGTTTTCTGGGCTTACAACTGGGGAAGAGGGCGAGGGATACGAGGTTTGGGAAGAGGTCGAGGCATCCTGGCCAGAGCTACCCCAACAGGGTGGCTGAAAAGACCGAGAGGGGTCAGAGAGAAGGTAGCAACTCTGTGCCTCTGGGCATATCACCCCATTTGGTTTTTCCAATGAAGGGGAAGTGGGATGAGGAGCAGGAGGGGGGGAAGGAGGGATATGGGAAGAACTGCGAGGGGATTTGTGCTTTTCTTTTACTTTCTGACCCATTTTATGCAAGTCCCAAAGGACTAGAACTAGAGGAAAGACTTTTTCTCCAGCGAAGTCCCCTTTTCGCTTTAAATCAGTAATCTTATCCCCCACAGCCTGCCAGAAGGCAGGAGATTTTAAATTTGCAGGAGACATTTGAGGAAGGTAAAAGAAAATGCAGCGAACAAACCGTTTTAACAGACCCTTTGAAAATTTAAAACCACTAACTTGAAAGGATTTCGCAGCTTGGAGAAAAACCTCTCTTTGGGGCTGAGAGAGTTTTGATCCCATCTCTCTCTCAGCACCTCTTCCCCCCGCCACCTGCAAAATGAAAAAAGAAACAAAGTATCAGGGACTGGGGATACTCACACAAGTTTCAGAAATCAGTTAAAAGGTATCCGGTCCCAAACTAAAAGGCACAGGTGGGGTTCTCCGAGGCAGGGCTGCTCTCCAAAGTCAGTTCAATGCAGAATCAGAGGGAGTTAGCAGCCTTCTCTCAGGCCACTGCTCCTAAAACAGAGTGAACTGCACTGAGAGGCGTCAGCAGGTCCGAAGTCGCTTCTTTTCGCTGTCCACTGACAGCGACAACGTCGCAGGGATCCACTTGTGTGAGCCCAACGCTTGGTGCGCCAACTTAACGCAGTTCTTATGCTCGAGGCACGAGCTCTAGCGTGCCCCAGGTCTGAGAGAATCCAGCTGTGTTACTTCTGTGTGTCGCTGAAGCGACTTCGGCATCAGGAAAAGAGCTGCTGGCTGAGCTAGCTAGCTGGCTTCTTTGCAGAGGGAACACGGCAGGAGGCAATGGTATCGGCTCACGTTAGCTCGGAGACAAAGGAAGAGAGAGGCTGTTCTGATCTGGCTCCTAACAGGTTTATTGTTAGAAGTTCCGCAACCCGAACAAGCTCAGAAGGGATGGAATGCGATGGGATGCTCCCCTGAGGCTTGTCCTCAGTTTTATAGAGAGTTTGAAAACCACAGTGAAAGGGGAAAACAACCAATGATTTACAAGCCAGGGGGAGGATACAATTTAACAAGAACCACTGGGGGAAATCGAGAGGTGGGTGTTATATAACAGAGAACCAGTGAACAACCGAGAAACCGAGAATTTTCCCGAACCAGGGGAGGCGGCTTGTACCCGGGCATCGCCCGGGGGGTGTGGCTTAGGCTTCTGAGCCGCCCATCGACCCACCCTCTGAGTCTGCCTCTTCGGGAAACTCGATCCAGGGGATGGGCTGGGATTGATTGGCATCACGCTGCCCCAGCCCCGCAGTGGGCAGGGTCACCGCAACAGAGATATGCTGAGGAAGAAAGTCAGAGGACAGTTCAACCCATTATTTGGCTGCTCTGAGGGTTAGCATTTTATTATTTATGAGGCAGATGAAGTTCAAGACAGTCTTAAAAAGGAATTAAATTTATACCCTCAAAATTGAGATGTCTTAAATGGGTCACTGCTTTTACTCCTGTTTCTTTACTTTATATAAAATAATTTCAGCTGTCTCCCAGATATGTTCTTTATTCCTTTCTTCCAACTATTACACAGGCTGTCCCCAAAATTCAAAGTGCCTTTTTTCCTCTTATCCAAAAAAAGCTAGATGAGTAGTGGGATTCCAGGGAAGTGTGCTGGTCTGTCACTTGAAAGAGGTCTGTACGAAGAGAAATTAGAGATGTATCTTCCATCCTGCCACAACTGAGGAAACAGAGAAGTGGACAGGGAGAAACTGAATATGGATTTGTGTTTGAAATTGAACCAATTAAAAGTTAAGCATTCACTTCAGAACACTCTTCCATAAAGTGAAGGTGTTAGCTGTTTTTTTTTTTTCATGGGTTGAGCTCTTTCTCCCTTTTATCAGACCTATAGAAAGCTCCCAGAGATCTCTAATGTTGGCAGGGTCGTGGGGACAGGAAAGAGAATGCATTCGAAGGGGCACAACAGAGTAGCAAAAAACCTGGAGCATGACAGTAACAAGTCTCCTATAATGGCTGTGTTTGTATTTCAGACACCTCCTTTGATGGAACTTTCACAGTAAATGGTACAGCTCAAGACATTTAATCCCTTTGATCATGGTTTTTCTAAAGTCTTGGAATGAGGTTTTTCAAAATTGATGGGAATTTGATAAAATTAATGCATTGTTGGAGTATATAACAAAAAGAAATATTGCAGATAATCAGCATTGCCTGAGGTCAGAAGTCAGTCCAATTAGCTGAGGACTAGGAACAGCAACATTATGTCTGTTACCAGAGACTACTTAATCTTTGAAAAGCTTGTTACAAACATTAATTAATTCTGACTAAACGTGTTTGTGATATCTAAATATTGTGTTCCCATGTGAAAGGATTAGCTGAGACAAAAAGAAGGGCTTGACTTTCAAAGGTACAAGGCAGCGTAAGACCTAAGACACAAGTTGTCTCTTAGTGGGAGTTTGACAAGTGCCTAAATACTTTTAATGCCATTGAGGGTCTAAGGAAACTTTAGAAAATCCCATTTGGTACCATAGGTACTTAGATATTTTTGAAAGTCTGGCTTCCTGTGTCTTGCCTAGTGATGTGCCACATCAGAGGTAGTCAGACCGGGGCAATGTGTCTCAGAGCAGCTGTGCTGATAATGTTCCCTAGCATGCCTAGAGATAAGCTGTACCTTTTCCAAGCTGCCCTGAACTGTGCCACAGAGAGTATTAGCTCAGTTGGGCTCAGTACAGCTACTCTTGGGCTGCATCTACATGATAACTTAGACCACATTTTAATTTCAAGAATTAAATTGTGGCATATGATGTTAAAGAAAGTCTCAAAACCTGCCTCTCTATAACATTCACTGGAGTGAAATGGCCACTCAAATGGCTGACTTGGGTTTGTCTTATGTTTCTTTGCATGAATATACTGGGACTTCATTTTTTACAGGCCATGAAGCGAACAGCTGCCCACAAGCCCTGTTTTCGGTTGCTGTATATCTTATCAAACGTGCCCTGCAGCCCTTGCACAGGACTGCCATTGTCGTGTACTTAAATCTATTGAATCTTCTGTCTGAGATCCTGTTATGCTAAAATATGTTTTGTGTAATTGTATTTGATCTCTTCTGAATCCCATCAGAGAGACTCACAGCTGTTTGAGAAAAACAGGCAGGCAGATAGACTGTAAATGCTGGAATATGATGGGCCATCAGGAGCACCTTAGTGCTGCATTGCAGTCCTTAGTACACAGATTGCAGTAGTTCTATCCCAGACACTTGCATCTGTGTGGGCAGGGTAGCACAGCTACTCCACAGGGTGCAAATAACCTCAACTTCAGCCAGAAATGGAATTCCCACATTTGTTTTTTTCCCAGCTTCTGAGATTTCTGTTTCAGGAAAAAACATAGGAACAATAAACAACATAAAAAGCTCTGCCCAGTGTTCAGCTGTGAGTCAAAGAGGGCAGACAGCCACTTTTAACACATTTTAACAGAGCCTTTGGACAACATTTAATCCACTCTATGCAATTCAGCTGGAATCTGTTTGGTGTGACCCCAAATCAGCTTGATAATGAGCTCATAACAGTTTGTTGATAGCAAACTGGCTGATTCATAAGCTGCTTGTCACTGTTTCATAAGTGATATATGAGTCACAGATTTAAATAAATTCAATATGAGAAATATTGGGGAGCCAATAAATCTCGCTATTTCTTATTAATCTATCCAAACATCTCCTGCACTGTCATTCTGCTTTTTCACATTTTGCTAAGCCCATCTTCTTAGAATTTACTGTATATGCAAAACCAGCAGTGCAAGCAAGATGGTAATCAGAGCATAAAACAGACACATGCACTCTCCTATGTATTAATAAGTTAGTGGGGGTGGGTGGAAAAGAAATGGAAAATAAAACAGGCCTCAGATAATTCCAGAATGACAGAAGTGATGTAATGCTCAAATTATAGTTCTTTGAAGTAGGCTCTGGGTGAGCTAAATACCTAGCACATGGCGAAAATTGTGTGGCAAGTGCTGTGGTAGAATTTGTCTTGATTAAGGCTCCATATGAAAAGATAAATCTTTCTAAGTAGAAATAGGAGTTCAATGAATTGAAGCCAAAAATTCAGCATGCCATTTGAGTTCAGGAAGTGAAGTAAACATGAGCTTGCATAATGTGTTAGAAAGTACTGTATTGCATTAGGAAAATTCACAATGTCTATATACTCTCTGAAAATAAGATAGAGCAGTTGCTAAACTTGCTGTTTAAATTTTTTAAAATCAAGATCATATTTATTCAGACTGTGGTCTTAGAATCCCTAAAATTTATTAAGACCTTTTTGTTGTTTTCTAAGTCCTGGGTTGTGTTTCTGACACAATTTGTATCATCCATATCTAGAATACACAGTACTGTGGGGTCATGGTAGAGAAAGAAGTTTCCAAACTGGCTTTAGTGTGAGCTGCCTTGATCTTTCTGACCAAACTGTGAAACTCTGCTATTATTGACTGTAGCTCATAGATAGGTTAATCCTGTGTGAGTAAAGGATTTAATCAAAAAGTATTTTCATATGAAGTAGGTAAGTGCAAGCCCTTAATTAAAAAATAGCCAGCAAACAGAAACCCCACAATAATTCATCTACATACATTGAAAAGCAGGAACAAAGCAGGCTCAGCCTCATACCCAAGGCAAACCTCTGGACAAAAAGATTCGGAAAAGATTTTAGACCAGATGTTTAATACCCATAGCATACACTAATTGATACAGCTATTTTTCCTATTACCTGTTACAGTTTATCTAATAACTGCATCAACACTTTGTAGCTGATAATTACGTATGTAATAGAAGAGCTGAGGCTGGTCATACATTTTGCAGTCAGTTGTGTAGGCAAATAGAGCTGGATTTACCCTGTCACTGCCTCCAGGGCTTGACATTTCTTCCAAAGATTTAATTTTTTTTGTGTTGATGTAATTCATGGACTCTGGAACTTTTTCCATTTGTTATGAAGGAGTGATCATTCTCCCACCATCTATCGGCTGATCAAATTTTAATAAAAAGAGTTTGTTTTTAGTAGTACTGGAGGCACTTCATTTTCGAGATGCATAAATTCAAAATTTACATTGTTCTTCATCCGCTACAAAGCCAGTAGGACCATATTCTGTTTACGTATTTATTTGGTGCCTTAAACCATAAAGTTGGCATTGGTATTGGGGGAAACAAGCAAATATAAATGAAGAATATTTTGTGGTTTTCTATAGGGTTTTGGGATCTTTTGTGGTCACTTTTTTGCAAACTTGCAAATTTCATACTCCAAACCTTTATTAAATAGGGATGAGACAGAAGCAGAGCATTCATTAGCATATACTAGTAAAGATTTGAATTTTATTTAAATCAGAATATGCAGGGTGTTACTTGTTGTGATGTAAAGCAGTGCAGCTCCATTAAATTTAATTAAGTCACCAGATTTGAAGAGCCTAGTACTATAACCTTAGATTTTTCACAGAATCACAGAATATCTAAGTTTGGAAGGGACCAGTGGAGCACGCTTGCTATTTAATATTCTCTATGTTAGAATGTGGAGAATTGCTAGGCAGAGAGATGGTTCCTAGGCCCTACTTACCCATACAATACTACTCAGTCATGTGTAACAAAATCCACACAATTCGGCATCTTAACCAAACATTTTCCTAGAATTTCAATTGCAATATGACATTAATGTGTTTATTATCACAGAGGGAAGAGGCGACCACGCCATCGCTCCATGGAATGCAATGGATTGACTTTAGTCGTGGGGTGCATCCACTTCCCCTCCTCCTCAGGCCTGGTCTATGACCTCAGTGGCTCCTGAAAAGTGTTGACTGAACAAGTTGAGCACTCCTTTCCTGTACCAGGAGCTTTTACATGATAAAGGTAGGAACAATTCTGGCTGCAGCAGCTGCCTGAGCAAGATGGCGAAAAAAGGATAAGCAGTTGACTTTCTTAGCCTTGGAAAATCATTGTAGTGGGTTCGGTTTGTAACTGGGCGGAAACAGCAATTTAGTGTAGTGGTTTGGTCCAAAATACTCGTTACTGTTTACCTTCTGTGAGGTAAGAATTAGGAGAAACGCAAAGCAGGCACCAAACTTGAAAGAATATAAAGAAGTTTATTAACAGACCTAAAAGAGGGAAAAAAAATTGTACCATACCTTCAGAACTCTCCTCCTCCCCCCACCTTTCTCCCTTCTTCCACTAACAATGTAAAAAGACAACCCTTAAGATGTTCAGTCTGTTTACCACTTCCATAATAACCTTGTTTAGTCCATTTAGAAAGAGAAGTCTCTTCTTGCTCATGCTATGAAAACATTATCACAACGAGCCAGCCGCCCACTTCCAAATATTGTTCAGTCCATTTAGGAAGAGGAGTCTCTCTGCTCGCATGTGAGTCCCTTCCCCCAACTTGCAGCTTTTCCCACAACTGCTTTCAAGCTCCACTCTTGAAGTTTTTGGGGGTACAATTTTAAGGTTGAGCCGTTCAGAAACAAAAACAGAGGCCCTTCTCCTTCCCTGGGAGCAAAGGGTCTTCCTCAGCTTCATCGTTAGGACTATCTCTGGGAGCATCTCTAGGAACTGAGGTTTTCTCCTTTCCCATTTGGAGCAAAAGTCCTCATCGCTTCCATCTCTCCCTGTCCAAACTTCTCATGAAATTACAGCTGCGTCAGCATCTGCCTATCTCAGCACAGGTGCTTTTGCTCACGAGTTGAACACTCCACCCCCCATATCTTCATGAAATTACAACGGGATACTCTGATATATCATACCTTCACAACAGAATTTCAGCTTCAAGCATCTCCTCTTTCTCTTCCCTCAGGTTTTCAGCTCTTCACAGCAATAAAAGGGTTAATCTCACCTCAGCCTTGCAGCTGTGTGGCTTATCGCTGTTGGTCACCTGACCTCTGCCGGTCGGTGCTGCTTTGCTGAAATCTTGGCTGCAGTGGAGGTGGGGAGGTGGTTCCAAGCCGCTCTGGCTGCCCACAGCCCTGCTGGGAGGGGTCATCCTGGAGCCGTGGCCCAGCCCGGCCTGGCCCGAGCAGGGCCTGGGCCGGGCCCAATGGGCCCTGCTCAGGCCCCGCAGCCACCTGTCCCAGCGCCGGAAACGAGAGAGAACTTGGGGGGGAGTTTGTCTATTCTTAAGTGTGGATCACAGAGGCGGTCACAACTTTAAGTGGCTTAAAGAACTGTCCATATTCAAACTGGCCAGCTGATAGATTCTATCAGTTCCCAGAGGAAGCTGTAAGCACCCCTTAGCAAGGACATCCCTTCCAGGACTATGCTTGCTAACCTATGATAATCATTTACCTGAATCATAGTCCAACTGAAATGGCACCATCATTACTAGTTTTTTTGTTAAAAAACCCAACCCTCTGGTAGTTACTAACTTGAGATAGAGTAAGGATAGAAACTTATGGGTGACTAAAGCCAATCACCTTTTGACCCTGTGAAGAGCAGTCTTAAGTAAAGCCCTTTGAGTTTTCCTAAGCTGCCACGGCTGCACAGTAGCTCTAAGTGGGATGATTCTTGGAGCTCACCATCACTCCTGTTTGTGATATGTGAAAGACCGTCGCTGACAGTGAGATGTAGGCTGACTCTTCCAGGCACAACCCGTGCCAGTGGAGAAACATCAAGATATTTGACATGAGTATTTCACTGAACCTCAGGGAAATTTTTGAGGGGTACCTTTACGCACATACACATACAGATGAAGACATTTCTGTGCCTCTGTGTGTGTGAATTATGGTATGAATATTGTCACTGTGGATCTATAATTAAGTCGTTGTCATAACAGTAGTAAGTCCTATTGAATCACTTTGTAACTATTAAATTAATCAATGACTAAGTGCTGTTAAACCCTTTTGTAACCTCATATTTTTGCATCCATATCCTTTGCCCCTTCAACCTTTTGCAATCCCTGTCTCTATGTAAATCATTCATAGTTGATTCTAATCAGATTTTCCTATGTATGCTTCATCTATGTCATAAGCAACAGAGCTAACTTGTCCATTGAACTCTGTTAAAGTTTCACAAATTTATATTAAACTCTGCTTTTTGCCATTACCTCTGATGGTGTTCTTCAAGGAGGCTAACCACTTATTCATGACAATAGGCTAGCCTTTTACTCATATACCCCAAATAAAAATAAGCCTGCCTCTGCAAAGATCAGAAGCTCTGGTCAAGGTGTTTAGAGCTGCTGCCAGCCCATCAGTGTGGGCTTGGATGCTCTGGGTGTGCCATCAGTCATGATCCTCTTCTGCCCTATTCATGGCACTCAGGATGCAGAGGCAACATCCTGCTACACACCCCATTTCTCCTCTAGCCATGGTCCCAAGGAGGACCCAATGGCTGTTGCCATTCAGGAGATGACAGCATCTTTGGCATATAATATTATTTTCAGCCAAGATGGAGGAGAAGGATCCAAGGTTTTATGCCCCAAGGTCTTGCACAAACAAAAGAAAATGCTGTTTTGTTTCCAAATGAGCAGCAGCAACAAAGATTAGAGCCCAGTGACCATAGTGGCATGCTTAGTGGATATGTGTGACAAGAACAATATGCCAGCTCTTAATGAGAAGCAGAAATTTTTGGCTCTGACAGTACTGCAAGATATTCAAGACTTTACAGCCACTTCTAACATGAGAGGCACATGTGATGTTTTTCTTTGTCTATAGCTACAAAAGTACACACAGATATCAAATGTACATGTGAAAGAGAGGAGAAATGATGCATGTATAACAAAACAGACGGTGTGGTGATGACAATTTGTAGGCTACATATTGAATTTATTTAATTTAATAGACAATAGCCTGTCCTAATGTTTTAAGCGAACAAAATATTTCCTGGCTCCCAAATGTTTGCTAAAATAACTTTTTCCTTGTTAATTTCCAGTTCTTGGCTGCATTTTGTGCTAATTTCAAACATATGTCATGTACAAAATATGTTAATTTTGCAAGCCAAATCTGGCTTGAAATGATTGTTGAACTGGCATAGAGAGGTTTGAGACAAACAGACAAGCTCAAAGCTGGCAAGACGCATTTACAAACCACAGTGTGTATTTTTTTTAATCTTTTCCAGTTATTTCCATGTGCACATAGGCAGTAATAATGAAGGAAAGACAAATGGTCTGTAAGAAAATTTCAGTATGAAATGGACACCTTTAATTTAGACATCTGCTACATTTTAATTTATCCCATAAAGTTTAAAAAATCAGAGTTCAGTGTTTTATACAGACCTTCTGGTCCTTAAATACCATAGATAAAAATTAGGGTAATTGAAATGTGATGGTGTTTATGATGCATATTTACACTTTACTGAAACAACTGCTAGTGAAATTTGCCATAGAAAGGTAGGTTGTTATGATTTTTTGCAAAAATCATATACACTACTGTCAGTTCAAAACCATTGCACTTCACTTGTTCAGTATGCTGCTTTATAGAAGTGATATCTTCTCAAAAACACTCCATGAAATATTCGTATCAGTTAAAAATAACCTCTCCTCAATATTGACCTCTTTATGAGTTAAACCCAAAACTTACTCAGTTTCACAGTCAGTTCACAGTCATTTTTGTTTCTTCAACATTTTTATATTAAAATATTTATCTTTTTTTGTATATAAAAAGATATTTATATGCAGGAATAGGCATGTATGTTTAATTCTTAAACTTCTAGTGCACTTATTTGTGCATAGATATTTATTGAGCTGATTCTAGCAGTAGGACTGAGTATCATTTAATACACATAGGAATTTTGATAATGATGAACTTAATTCTAAGAGATATATCTTTAAATAAAAATAAGTATAGTTGCAAATTGAAGTGTAAAACTCACTCAAAAGAATACAATAATGCAGCATAAGACAGTGTTATAGGGAGGGACTGAATATCTGAAGATAAGAATATAGTCTTAATTCTGTTTTATTAGTTGGATACATTACAAACTCAGATTATGGGAGCACTTGTCCTTTAGCCTATATTTTCTAATTCTTTACTTAGAATTCTTTTTCTGTGTGATTTAAGCATATGAGTTTCTTAAAGATCTGAATTGGAACAAAAGGATGTGTTAAAATTTTCCTTGGTTGGGCACTCTGAAAAATTTTGGTAGGAAGTATTGATAATGCCAATCATCAAAAAATACATATCTGATGGTAAACTATCTAAGTATATTAAAAATTTTAGTATAAGAGTAAAAACAAGGAAACAAGATTATTAAGTCTAAATTAACTCATTTACAGTGAGGAAGCCACACTTTCGTACATTATAAAAATGAAAAGACTGAAAAATTTTTTTCTATAGACCAAAACTTTTGTCTGTCAGAATATTTTGACTTCACTAAGACTACGTTTTTAGGCAGAAAATTATTGTATTCTGCAAAACAATTGCTCACCTCTCACCTAAACTGAGCAATGATCTCCTTAGAGAGCAAAGTTATGAATAACTTCTGTAGGTGGGCAATTCCACATTTATTTCTACTTATAGTAGTTGATATCCTGCTGTCTCAGACAGACACATAATTTCCCAGAATGCTGAAGAATACCTCACTACAGATCTTCTGTCTGAACAAAGGCAGAAATTACAAAAGGAAGAACTGACAGAAAGATTGTCAGGCTTCTTTGATGATTTATCTGGATGCCGAGGGAAAACAAGCCCAGGTAATGCTGTGTCTTCTAACATAAAGCAATTTCTGCAAAAATTCTGTTGAAAGACGGTAACTGGAGTACAGTTACTTGTCTTGGAAATCTGTAGAAAGAATTACCTTGCAATCAGGTACTGTAGGATGGTTATTCGTGGATCATGCTCTATAAAATGAAAATAAGGTTATAGCATTGGACGATTAAAACAAACAAACAAACAACAACAAAAAAACCAAACCAACCAAACCAACCAAAAAACCCAAAATCACTGTAAGTAAGCTTTGATATATAAAATGTATGGAATATAGAAGTCTGATTGAAAAGACCTAAAATATACTTAAGTGCAACTCTGGATCTTTTAAAATTATACCAATAAAAGGCTCTCCCAGAAGACTGGTTGTCTGCAGTACCTTAAACTAGCAGTTTAAGTCTTTTAGACTCCTCTGTGCTCAAGGCAAAGAAATGGACCTCTTCATAAGGAGATTCATCCTGTCTCTCTTGGATTGCTATCCCAGATGCATGAATTCCCTCCGTAGTTTACATTTTATTCCTCAAATATAAAAAGAGAAATTAATAAGATAACAAGAAGAAAGGTAGCACAAATCAGACATTCACTGCTGAGATAATTAGAATTACTGAATTCCTGTTCAGAGGGACTGGTCCTTTGGAAGTGGGGTAAGAAGACATTTACATCCAGTACATAAAATGAGGAAAAAACTTTCCACTTGAGCTTTTCTCTCAGGACTCCAGAAAAAACTTAAGTGTTTTAGCATTGAATTTGTGGTGTGGAAATAGCAAGTTTGTGGATAGACCAGTTCTCTTTCTACAGATATTGAAAATGCACTTCATACTTTCACATAGTCTGCAAAACATGGCAGGGGACAGCAAAATAGAAAGAGTCAGCAGACAAAAGCACAGTGGCCTATATCATGAGAGCATGGGTAATACCTTTACTGTCCGCAGGCAGGGATTGAAGGGAGTGACATTCAACACTGAGAACAGGGAGAGCTCAGCTATTCTTCTCTTAATTCAATGTAAGTTTTGCTTTTTAGATAGGATTTATTTTTCTTTACTTAAATTAATTGATCTCTTGTTCTGCATTTTGCACTCAGAGCTAAATGGTAATTAAATGGTATCTTTAGCAAGAGATCCAACTCAAAGTGAAACAAACACAGCTTTCTTTTTGTTTATTAGATGGAAAACACATGAAACTTGAGAAAAGAGTAAGAATTTAGCGGACCTTGGTGATCTGACACTTTACAGAAGGAAAAAATATTGTAGAAGTCAGATTTATCACAGATTAATCAGATTTTAAGCTTAGAGAAATTTTTGGTTATATTTAAACTCTTAGATTTGAGTAATGCATATAATCTTATAAATAAAGTTCATTAAAGTCCTGTTGACCCAAAGAAAGAGTTGAAGCAGAAATTTTTGTTTACAATGGACTTAAAATAAAATCTTGATCCTATGTTCATTTATTTTAGAAGCTTAACCTTACTCATGGTATTGAAAATACTATGCTTTATAGACAAAATTGTCCATAAATTCTCATTACTGAGCTTTTCTTATTTGCTTATACATTTGTTAAAACTCAACCATGTGGGCTGAAATTTTACAAACTGAATGTGCATTGCAGACTGCTCTCAATGGTTTGTTCCTCATCGTTTCTCTGAAAGACGTTCAGATATTTGCATTATTTCAGAGGAGACATATTATCTTTCTGCCTTAAAAGAATGGTTAACCTTCCCTTTGAGAAGCTCCATTGTCTGCTTTTTGGGGCAGTTACTTGAATCTGGGATTCCAGAAAGCTTGCTATACCATGAAAAAGGCAAACTCTTACATTAGGGGTTTAAAGCAGGACAGATACGGATTGCATAGTCAGTTCTAAATCTGGGTCAGCATCGCTGTGTGTTTGACTTTACAGTCGAAATTATTTTTTTAACCACTAATATTGCTGGGGTTTATTAAATACATAGAAAATGGGGTTGTGTTCAACAGTTCCATTAGGAGTTCCTAGAATGTACAGCTAGGTCTTCAGGAAAAGGTAGGCTTTTGGGAAATATTTAGTGTGTATCTGCTTACAGATACACAAGGTATGATTTTTCCCCCAATCAGTCATCTTTCAGTAATGTTGAAAAATCATCTGTTAATTTCATAGTCATTTAGGACCTTGCCCTAAATGGAACACTACCCTCTTACTTCACTAAAAACACAAACTTAAAAAATAAATACAAATTATTATGCCGCAATAAGAAGATAGTTCATAAAATAAGAAAGAAGAATATAACAGTCCAATCTTTATTGATTGAGACTTAACGTATTTTTAATCCACTGTGAATATGTATCAAGATTAGTTAGCATGTGAGAATATATGGAATGGACAAAATTTTCCATTCCTTGTCAGTACCAACATTGTTGACAGAAGACCTTTTCGACAGTGCAGGGCAGGTTTTTATTTGAGGAACTTTAAACACATTTAAATGTGTAATTAAATTTTTGTCATGAACACATTTGATATCAATATAAATATATCATTATAGAAAGCAATCAGTGATCCTTGAATTTCAAAGAAGTTTTAAGCAAAGGTGACAGACTTTCTATGTACACTTTTTGCATGTTACCCTCTTTCAAAAACACTAGATAAAAAAAAATAGTATATACATTCCTTTAAAAAAGTGAAGAAAACAATATATTCATAAAGATTCAATTAGAATGTGAATAGCATGTTTTTAATGGTGCAAAACATTTTCCTATTATGAAGTTCTCACAATATATTGTATCAGCATTCTATCAAAACAACTTTTACCTGCAAACGTGTTGAAAATTTTGACTCCTGCTGTTTCAAAAGACCTAATGAACTTCTGAATAGTGTGCTGTATTTGGCATAATATAAATGCATATTGTATACAATTTTTCAAACTGCACATATATATATGATGCATTAGTTTGTCAATATCTGTGCATGTGCAATATTATTTACTTTGGCAATTACTCTTCTAAAAAAAAGATGATACTTATAAAGACTCTTCCAACTTTTATCTCTGCCATTCTTACACTTTCACTTCTTTAAAAGTCTTTCTTTTTTTTCCCAATTCCTGTATGTCTTTTATCCAGATAGTATTATTGATGTCTGATAAGTGGGAAGGGTACAGAAAAGTCTCATTTGAAAATTAGGAAGACTGTAATTTATTTGGCTTAATTCTTCATTAGTAAAGGATTTATTTATGTAATAATAAATATCATTTACTAGTTTGAATAAAACCAAGATTCTGTGGAAATTTTATTTTAATTGGTTTTTAAATTCTCTTTTTCTGGCAGCTTTTATGTTCATAGGTAGCTTCTGTAATACTTTCAATTAACTATATATTATGGTTATGCCTTTTTGCACAGATTTCAGCTTGCTGTGCTACACAGTAGCATGGGGCTACTTTTACATAGTACCAGTCTAAAATATGTGTTTATATCAATTGATTTTAAGGGAGCCACTGATCGTAAGTGTTTTTTATTAAGTGAAACACAGAGAGCAGAAGTGATATTACTATATCAGAAGAAGATTTGATTTCAGCATCCCAATTCACAGACCATCCTATTTTAAGGTACATTGTCCAATTCCTGCTAAAACACTGTTTGCACTGTGGAAATTTTGGGAGCAGCACAGTACTGATAGTGCAGGATTGGAATTGAGAATGGTATTCCCTTGGTTCTCTTTTTCCCAGGAGGAAAACTCGAGATTTTTCAGCCACTTTCTGTATGATTTTATCACATATGGAGGTGTGTTTCTGCCTAAAATTCTGTAATTATGTTCTTTATATATATTAATGCAACTTTCTTATAAGAGTGTTACTAACTTTAAGGGAACTAAACAACTTCTTAGAATTATGCATGCACTTCAATTTCTGAAGCATTATTAGATCCCCAAACTTCTTTACTATTTTACTAATGTCAATTAGAACCTTATACAGGAAAATGTCAAAACAGCCTTATATAAAAAAGTCAAAATCACAGCATTATTAAGGTTGGGAAGGCCCTTAAGGACTCCAAGTCCAAGCTTTGACCGAACACCAGCACACCAATTAAACCCAAGCACCTACTGCCATGTCCAGTCATTTCTTGAACACTTCCAGGGATGGTGACTCCACCAGCTCCCTGGAAAGCCCATTCCAATGCTTAACCACCCTTTCAATGAAAAAAATTATTCCTGATATTCAGTCTGAGTCTCCCGTGGTGTAGGTTGAGACCATTTCCACTTGTTCTGTCACTAGTTGCCCTGGAGAAGAGGCAAATACCTGTCTTGCTACTCTCTCCTTTGAGGCAGTTGTAGAGAGCACTAAGGTTTTCCTTGAGCCTTCTCATTTCCATGGTAAATATCCCCAGCTCCCTCAGCAGCTCTTCCTAGGCTTTACTCTCTAGACCCTACACCAGCCTTGTTATCCTTCTCCAGACATGCTCCAGCAATATGACCTTTTTTTCCAAGACTGAAAACTGAAAGATATCTTGCAAATATGCTCCTGCTCATTGTTTATGCTTGCTAAATGAAGTAAGACTAAAGAACACCACAGAACAAATGGAAGTTTTGAAGCCTTATTTTTTAGGGCATGCTTTTGGGAACAGTGACATTAAAATGTTTCTTGATGACAAGTTCAGTTTAGCGGAGCCTTGCTATTCTCAGAAATAATACTAGCTGGGTTTGAAACAGGCCTACTATTAGATGTACAGAATGTAGTTGCTGATAAAAGAATTGGAGTTCACTCGAGTCTCTTAGCTTCTTAAATAAGTATGCAAAGGTAGAAATTTAACAGATTGTATTTTGCTTTTAGGTATAAAGCCATGGAAAATTTACTGAGGCCAGTAAGTCCATACAGTTGGATCTGAGGGGGGAATTTGACTACAACCTCCCCATGCACCAAAACAATTGAAAATTTGTTTTTATTGGACGGTAGGAAATGTTTGTGTAAGTAGTTCAGCTGCCAGTTCATGTTCACATACAGTGCTGGTGTTTAGAAAGCATACAGAAGGATGGAGGATGCTACCAAATGTGTAACAGAGGCTGTCATTGAAGATGAAAATTCAGAATTTTCACACCAGTTCCTACCTACCAGAGGTGAAAATTATGTGTGCATAAGGGAGGGCTCGTCACCTTCGTGAGGCTCTCTTGAGCTCTGCTGAGTGTGACAGGTGAGGTATAAGGTGTGCAATGAGAATGTCCCCTCCTTACTCTCAGAGCAGGGCATGGCAGCCAGCTGCATGTCCACGACACCGTACTTGGACTGGGGAGCTGATGCACTTGGGCTTGCATGCCAATTGACTGCTATCCTCACACTGCTTTACCAAGCTGGTAAATTACAGGTACTTTACTTTTGTCCTAAAAGCCAGAGAAAATGAAATGTGTATCATCTGTGAGCTGAAATCTAGGTTGTCATTTTGAAAACAGTGGGATAACACAAGGCTTCCACTTTTTTTGCCTTCTTCGGTGTTCTACATTATGTTCCACATATATGGGGTCTGGTGGTGAGCTTCAGTAGAGAATTTTTTGTGCAGCTCTTCCCAGATTCCCTCCACCTCTGTCACTGTCATTCATTAAAACATATATACTCAAATCAAAACAATAAATAGCAAACAATCAGCTGCAACAATTTAACATGTGCCTCATATTTCTTTAATTGGTAATAGGATTGCTGAAGCTTGGAAGATTGTTTGGTAAACAAATTTAGATTTAAAACCCAGGTGTTCTTGAGAAAATTAGATGTCTAAAATTCCATAGCTAAGAAAAAAAGTTCACTTTTATTCTTGAAATTAAAAAAAAACTTCACCTTGTTCAAAGTTTTTGAAAATACTGTGTTTTGATGCTGATTTCTTGGAGTTCATGTATTTTGCCTTTTAAAAGTAGGTCATTGCAAAATTAAAATGGAAATTGAAAATTCAGAGTGCTAAACCAAGACATTTCTCAGGCAAATAATTTATTTGTTCTTATGTTTTACCTTGAAATAGAATTCTGATACAGTATCTGTGACAACTCACAGAAATCCACTCCTTTAAAGCACTCTGATAAAGGTTTCTCTAGTAATTTTGGTGTCTAAATTTTCTATTGAGGTAAGTATGAATAGTATCTATATCTCCTGCAATGCATTTCAAAAAATTATCATCCATATGAAAATTATCACATTTATCTTATTCCTACACTCTGAACCAAATCTTTTCCAACTCTTCATCTACTGTTTACATAATATTGATTTGAATATTTCAGGAGCGCTCCTTTGTCACACATATCATACTGATATTTTCCACTTCCCATGTGAACACTGAGAATGAACACTTAAATAAACTGAATACATCCTCTAGCTTCAAGGAGAAATAGCATCTGTCTCCGACATTAGTAATTTTTAAAAAACAATAGATTTTGCTTAGCTTTAGCCAAAGCGTGAAACTCCTTGTGAGTCACATTTATGTCCTGCTACTGTAGTGAAGGAAGAATAAATGTTCCATATTGAACAGGTAATTGAAAATTAAAAGCTTTAAAAGTCTGAGAACAAAGAGGGATGAATTTCTGTATGCAATGAGTGTGTTTTACATCTGATTGTGGTTTAAGGTTGCCAGTTTTCAAAGAGAAACACTGTTAGGTCACTGAACTCCATAGAAGTATATGCTTTCTTCAAAGTGAGTGGAAAAGTCTCACTCTTTCTCCTGTTATGTCAGTAAAGGAAGTTGGTCAAGAGCTAAAAGTTCTAGCTAGTGGGGAGAAGTATGCTTTTATTATGCCTGTATTTTTCTGACACAGTGCAGTGAGTAAGGGATTTGTACAAGAACTGTAGTCACTAAATCTAGTTTTCAAGTTCTACTTTAAATGGTTTCATACGTTTGCCAGAATTTGGGTTACTTAAGAAATAACTGGAAAGGAAATAATCAAGGACATCATAGATCTCATTGATTTTCCTTCTCCCTGGCTTCCCTTCTGATGTTGGGATTCATTTTTTCCTTATGCGTTCATTCTCTGTAGACTGCTAATAATAACTGCTTCTTTCATTTTTCTTTCCTCCTGATTCTTTCCGGCTATCATTCTCTGAATTTAATAGCTGCATGTCTACTAGTAGTTCCAAGGTAAAAAAACTATGCCTTTGGACATTCATAAAGATGATGCGACCCTTTGGAATAAAGTCTACAGTTGCTCCTTAGTTTTAAAGAACCAAAGGATGTTGGAGGGAAGGCATGAAAAGTATTACACAATCTTTCTTTCTCTACAATTTTTGCAATATGTGCATTTTGGTGCATTATACATATGTAATACATAACTATGTACAATTAGAGTAGTATTATATTGTTACTTATATGTATATGGTATTGTATTTGGTGTATGAGCTGTTTAAATGTATAAAATATATTCATATATCTATCCATATATACATTGATAAAAACAATTCTGTATTTGTCACAGATTTAAGGAGTGGTTATGCTCAAAATTGTGCAAAATCTATTTCTATATTTTCCTAGATCTCAGGTGACATGGCACGCTGAAGGCTTAGTATAGAAGCTCAGAATAACCATAAAAACAGTTAAGGGAAATATACTTAAGCTGTACTTGGTAAGGTGAAGTTCATTGCCATTTTTTGCAGGGATACCATTTATATGAAGCTCTTATGATTCAGATACTGAAATAAAATAGGAAAATATCTGTTAACTGGGTCATATGCATGAACTTCCCACTGCAGGAACATTTGACCAACGCTGTAGTAAGTTTTGCACCTTCATTTCCTACCCTGTGGCTATGACATTTCCGGATAGCATTTCATTAATTGTTCTGCTGTTATAACACCATTCAAAATTTTTTGTTGGGTTTTTTTTGGGTACCAAAGACAGAAATGTGCACAGGTTTCACCCAGATTATTTTTTTCAAGTTACGTTTAAGACCAGAGGGATGCAGCATTATTGCTAAATGTACTGAGTATTGCTGCAAAGTGGGTAGCAGTGAGACAAGAAACACAAAGAAAACTGTTAAAAAAACCCCTACTAAAATTATCAAGAACCTTAGGGTCCACTTAAAATATAATTTTGAATACTGCTTTTAATCTATTTTATGTGCCTGCATTACAGATCTACTTCAAACATTAATATTTTGATTTAAAAAGCAAATGGGGAGAAAAAGTGAAAACAAGTCAAATGCAAAATTGAAGTACAAGAAAATGTTGTTTAATGTCATTTGATTTCATTGACTGTAAAATTGCTCTTGGCTGTGAGATACCTTCCATCTAACTTTATTTCACTGCCTGTGTCACCAACCTGACTGCATTCTATGATGACACAACTAGCTGGCTGGTTGTGTACCTGCACTTCAGTAAGGATTTGGACCATGTATCTCATAACATTCTCATATGCAAACTCAGGAAGTGTGGCCTGGATGAGTGGACAGTAAGATGACTTGAGAACTGGTGGAATGGTAGATCTCAAAGGGTCATAATCAGTGGCACAGGGTCTAGTTGGAAGCCTGTCACTTCCTGACACCACTGGTGTCCCCCGAGAGTTCTATACCGGGCCCAATATTGTTTAACTTGCTCATCAGTGACTTAGACAAAGGGACAGATGCCTCCTCAGCAGGTCACAAAGCTGGGAGCAGTGGCCAACACCGCAGAGTGTTGTCTTGACAGGGTGAAGAGATGGGCAGAGAAGAACTGTCAGAAATTCAACAAGGGCAAATGCAGCATGCTTCACTGTGGAGGAATAGCCCCAGGCACCAGCACAGGCTGGGGTCTGATCTGCTGGGAAGCAGCTCTGTGGAGGAGGACCTGCAGGTCCTGGTGGACAACAAGCTGTCCATGAGCCAGCAGTGTGCCCTGGGGGCCAAGAAGGCCAATGGTGTCCTGGGGTGCATTAGGAGGAACATTGCCAGCAGGTCAGGGGAGGGGACCCTGTCCTTCTACTCAGCTCAGGTGAGGTACAACTGGAGTGCTGTGTCCAGTTCTGGGCTCCTCAGGGCAAGAGAGACATGGAGCTCCTGGGAGAGAGTCCAGCGGGGGACTATAAAGATGATAGGAGAACTGGAGTTCCTCAGGTATGAGGAAAGTCTGAGGGAGCTGGACCTGTTCAACGTGGAGAAGATAAAATTGAGAGGGGATCTTGTCAATGTAAGCAAAGTCTGAAGGGATGCTCTTCTTGGTGGTGCTGAGCAATAGGACAAGAGGCAATGGACACAAACTGTTGCACAGGAAGTTCCACCTGAATATGGGGAAGAAATCCTTTACTTTGCAGATGACTGTGCACTGGCACAGATTGCCCAGAGAGGTTGTGGAGTCTCCCTCACTGGAGAGTGGTGTTATAACTCAAGAACTGTCTGGACACGATCCTGTGCCATGTGCTCTGGGATGGCCCTGCTTGAGCAGGGAGGTTGGACCAGGTGACTCTCCTGTGGCCCCTTCCAACCCAACTGATTCTGTGATTCTGTCTGTCACTAATAATCAGTGCATAAATTATTATAACTTCTACAAGGAAGAAATCACCACACACTTCATATATGTTGTTAATAATATTAACTTCAAATTATAATAAATAAGAGAGAAAAAGAGTCTTGTGACTGAAAGTTTACATCTTGTTATTTTATATTTATGCACTTCATAAGTGAAGAAGCACTTTTCAAGTAGGAAAATCTATTAAAGAAGCATAATTTTCTGTGTTCTGATTACAGTTAATTTCTTACACAAGAAAAGATGAGATCAGATCAAAATTCAGTGGAATCATTCACCCGTCCGATCAGTTTTTATCTGTCATAAAGTTGTAATTGTTGAAAGAGAGCTTTGTCTACTTGTAACAGGTAAAGAAAAAGAAGAATGAAAAAAGAGAATGAACACTGCCAGTCATAGCTAAAATAAGAGGGCATGGTTTTGCTCAGGTAATTCTTTTTTTTTTTTTTTTTGGTACAGAAATGGACACTGACATCCCCTGGAATTATAGTGCATAAGCCAAAATCTGCACATCTAAGCAAATTTGGATTCAGGCTTGATTTACAAAACTATACAGACAAAAAGGATATGTATACTTTATTACTCAGCAGTGAATGGAGGGAAGCAGGAGCAAGACTAATGCTGCAGATTAGCCAGAAACAAGTTTCTCAGTTTGTGAGTCATCAAACTTGAGATGATGGATACTCACTTTAGTGGGAAGCAACTTCTTAGGCCTCCTGAATGCTGGCTGGTGATGGTTTTGCCACATCCACATGTGCTTATAACTCTGTGTGCGTTTGACAGAGAATTCATAGGGATTGATTAATACTTATTTTTAATATTTCCTACCATAAATTCACTGTCTAGAAAGCATTTTCTTGAAGAATCATCACTTTGTTATTTTGAGTTGTAACTACCTCAATTCTCCCTCCAGAAAAAGTGAAGATGTTGCATATTTTACAATACACTGGTGGAAGACATGTAATTTTGCCTAGCCCAGACATGTTCCCTGTACAGACAGAAATTTCTGAAAGGAAGAAAGAAGATTGGGGTAGGCCTTTTTTTATTAGAGGTAAGAGATCTCTGGTGCACTAGTTTATGTCCAGCTCCAGTGAAATGATGGTAAATGTTCTTTGAAAGGACGGTAGGAGTAATATCAAGACTGAGTGGAAGAGAGTGCAACTATGTCAGGTTTTGCTCTTCCTATTTCTGATGCCGTAACCAAAAGTTAAAATGTAATATTGTTCCAGGTAGATACCACTAGTATTTTAAACTGCTGACCTCTGTGGAGACTGTACCTTTCACAATCACTGTCCCCATATGGAGCTGGGAAGTCCTGTTTTCTTTCCTTCACAGCTGTGTACTTACCTTCTCTCATACACTGTAAAGCATAATAGACTAGACAGACAGTATTAGGCAAAAGCATTATCACTTTCAGCTGAATTTGGGTTAATGTTTAAGTTATCCAGACAAACTTCTGAAGGATTTTGTTCAGAGTGTTGTCAAAGTGAAACATTAGCAATAGATGGGTTAAAGAGGCAGTAGTATTTTGACCCTGGCTCGACTCCAGGCATCCACCAAAGCCTCTCCATCCCTCCCCTCTGCAGCTGGACAGGGGAGAGCAAATGTAGAGTCCATGAGCTGAGATAAGGACTGGGGAAATCACTCACCAAACACCATCACAGGCAGAACAGGCTGGAATTAGAGATATTAACTGAATTTATTACTAACATCAGCAGAGTTGATGAATGAGAAGTAAGTAAGACCTTAAAAACACCTACCCCCCACCCCTCCCTCCTTCCCAGCTCTTTCTCCTACCCCCAGTGGTGCAGGGAGGTGGGAAATGGGGGTTATGGTCAGTTCATTACACACTGTTTCTCCCACTGCTCAGGGACAGGAATCCTTCCACTGCTCCAGTGTAGGGTCCCTCCCACAGGAGACAGTTCTCCATGAACTTCTCCAATGTGAGTCCATTCAGTGGGCAACAGCTCTTCATGAACTCCTTTACTTCAACATGGGTCACTCTTCCACAGGGTGTTGTCCTTTAAGGACCAAGGACAGCTTGCTCCAGTATGGGTCCCCCACAGGGTCACAACTCCTACCAGGAAACCTGCTCCAGCATGGGCTCCTCTGTCCACAGGTGTGCAGGTGCCTGTCAGGACCCTGCTCCACCACAGGCCTCCGACGGGGTCATAGCCTCCTTTCAGGCATCCACCTGCTCCAGCATGGGGCTCCTCCATGGGCTGCAGGTGGATCTCTGCATCCTCATGGTCTTCCATGGGCTGTGGGGGCACAGCTGCTTCACAATGGTGGAGGGAAATCTCAGCTCCTTCTTCACTGACCTCAGTATATGCAGGGTTGTTCTTCTCACGTATTCCACTCTGCTATTCTCTGTCTGCAATTACATCTAAGCAATAATAGGGTTGTTTTGCTGTTTTTCATAAATAGGTTACCACAGAGGTGTTATCACCATTTCTGGGCCCAGCCTTTGCCAGAGGAATGTTCATCTTTGGAGCTGTCAGGGACTGGCTCTGCCAGACATGGAGGAAGCTTCTGGCAGCTTCTCACAGAAACCACCCCTGTAGTCCCACCATTACCAAAGCTTGGCCATGTAAACCCAATATAGAGGCTCAAGCTTATCCTTAATTTTCAGCTTATCGATTTGTATACCAAGAGTGAGATATTTGATTATGCAGATATTCTGCTTGGAATTTTACAAATGTTCAGAAAGTCTGGTATTACAGGCTTGATACTTTTGAAGTCATGTCATCTGGCCTCCCAGGAGTACTGGTATGTCATTTTTGTGAAATCAAATTCTACATTGTTCTACTTGTCCAACAAAAATCTCTTGCAGTTGGTTTGCTGTTTGTTTGGGGTTTTTTTTTAATAATTTTTCATTATTTTCTTGGAAAGCAATTGCTAAAATTTACTTTAAGATGACTAGTTAGAATGTTTCAAACATGCTGCATCAATACATGTGTTTGTTTTTCCTAAACAGAACAAATGACTCAGACTAGTTTGTGTGAGATGATTACACCAGAGTTTGACTCAAGAAGGCCTACAGTACGTCTGACATATTTCAAATAAAAGGTGGGAGGCATGAATTTATAATTTTAGCGGTTGCTGAAACACATTACAGTAGGCAGAACTGCAAGGAACTGCAAAGTGATTAACTGACATCAGGAAGTATGACATTTATTTAAATCTACTACTGCATTCACAGTTGCCTTGCACAGGGACTTTGATGCATATGCCAAGGTTATAATAATAATACTCCTAAGGTCCATTTAGTGCAAGGCTGAGCAGTCACAGTTCCTATTCAGTTTACATCAAACTCAGATTTTTTTACTAGCAATGAGAGAATTGATGTTGCTGACACCATGAATAGACAGTCCTGCTAATTGCTTGCAGGCATTTTCATCAGTCTTCTTTTACAGTAGAGAGGCTGTTCAAAGACTGGCAGTCTTAGGCTGTGGACACATAAATGTAAAACTTGATATATGCAACAGGTGCTCTAAGTTGGGGTGAATAAATGCAACTGTACATCAGCATGGAGCAAATTCTAAAAATGTGACATGGTGTGCAAAATACTGGTAGCAGATTATTTGTTATCCTTGCTCAAAGGGTGAGACTGACACTCATTTCCTGTTCAATCCATACCCGATTGAATTGCCTTGAAAATCCAAGAAATTAATGAATGTAAAGGAAGATATCATGCAGGGTAATGAGTCCAGAATTACAGTGAATTCAATATTGCTTCGTTTTATATTGCTTACCCCTCTCTTAGGACACCCCAAAATAAATTCTACTTAAAAATCCTTACATTTATAAATAACTAATCGGACATCTTTCCTTATTTTTGACTTGTAACTTCTAACATTAGCTTTTTGAACTTTTATCCATAAACCTAGAAGGCTATTAACCTGTTATATTTTTAAGCCATGGTTCTGATACAACAGATGTGATGTTTAAAAGATCCCCACTGTATTACAGCACTAGTGATAACTGTGCTGCTGATGATCTGATGATATGTTAGCAATGAGTTGGTAATGCCATGTATACATAACCTGCAGCTTTGCGCTGCAAAGCCATGTGAACAAAACCCCAGGTGTGTGGTAGTTCACCAGAGCTAACATGGCAATAGGTTACTGCGAGCCACAGAGTGCTTGGGGTCTTCCCAATGACACCTGTGAGCACATTCCCAGGGACAGTTCCCCACCTCTAAACCTCTGCCTCTTGTGTGAATGCTCATGCGATATTGGTATCATCTGAGTCACATACATACTCCTTTTGGCAAAAACTTCTGTTTTCTTTATTGTCATTCACTTTTTTTAAAACAGTGTCTGGCCACACATCAGGGAACATCTTTATCCTCTGCCTAGTATGTAAGGGGAATATTATTATAGAATCACAGAACCATTAAGGTTGGAAAAGGCCTTCAAAATCATTGAATCCAACCCTTGACCAAATACCACCATGTCAACTAAGCCGTAGCATTAAGTAGCACATCCAGTCATTTCTTGAACACTTCCAGGGATGGTGACTCCACCACCTCCTGGGGAAGCTCGTTGCAATCCTTAACCAGTCTTTCAATGAAGAAATTCTTCCTAATGTCCAATCTAAACCTCCCCTGGCACAGAATAAGGCCATTTCCTCTTGTCCTGTCGCTAGTTGCCTGGGACAAGAGACTGACCCCTACTTTGCCACACCTTCCTTTCCAGTACTTGTAAAAAGCAGTAACGTCTCCCCTCAGTCTTCTTTTCTTCAAGCTGAACACCACCACCTCTGTCAGCCATTCCTCACAGGACTTGTGCTCCAGACCTCAAACAGCTCTTTGCCCTTCTCTGGACATGCTCCAGCACTTCAGTGTTTTTCTTGAATTGAGGGCACGGGAACCAAACACAGGATTTGAGGGTGTTGCCTCACCAGTGCTGAGTACAGAGGGACAATCACTGCCCTGGTTTTCGTGGCCATACTGTTTCTGACACAAGCCAGGATGCCATTGGCCTTCTTGGCCACCTGGGCACACGCTGGCTCATGTTCGCTGCTGTCAACCAGCACCCTCAGGTCCTCTTCCTCCAGGCATCTTTCCAGCACTCTGCCCTCAGCCTGTAGTCCGGCATGGGGTTCTTGGGACCCAAGGGCAGGACCTAGCATTTCACCTTGTTGAACCTCATACCATTGGTCTTGGTCCATCAATCCAGCCTGTCCAGATTCCTCTGCAGACCCCTATCAGTCTTCAGCAGATGAACACTCCCACTCAACTGATCTGGTAATTGCACTGCAGCTGCCCACTGTGAACGCATTAATCTATTGTACATTTCCTTCTTTGTGTTTATAAATTCTCTTAAGTCTGCCTACCTACCAAATTCTAAGTGGATTTCAAAGTGGGATTAATTTGTAGGTTTAGTAGCCCAATCAGTAGCAATCATCAATAATTCTTTCTCTACCATGAACCACAAAGTTGGGGAACTTGTGATCCAGAGATGGAATGCAGCCCATGCCTATATTTCCTCAGACTCATTGCCTCTTCTTTTTATGTATATTTATTGGTTATTACTAGAGAATGTGCTAGGGTAAAATATCTTTGAAAGGCTTATTTGGCCCTGAGCAGGGAGAGGGTTTCACTCCCCACCCACTGGTAATGTCAAAATAAATATCGAAGATTAAATGAACAGTTGAAAAAAAAGAATTTGATTAGTACAGGAGGATCAAATTACAGTGAACTTTCCTCCTGGGTTCACTGCCCATAATAATGACTTTATTTAGAACCAAATTACTGAAAAGTGTCACTTTAAAACGTGCCCCGTATCTATCTCCGGGTCAAGTTGAAGTAGGTGCTTTGTGGAATGATAGGATGGTTGAAGTGGATGTATTTCAGAGTTAAGATAGGCCTTAAGTGTTCTTTATAAACTAGAAATTTTATCTGGTAAGGCAGCTTCCAGTCTATTTGAACATATTCTCAAAAGTCATACAAACTATTTTCAGGGGAAGCAGTACTCTACCAGAGGGACAATGTGGTCCTCTTCACCTGGACCCTATCTCTGAGCCAGGAAACCAGGCATATTTTACAACTGCAAGCAACTTCACAGAGATTCTTCTTGTGCCTATGTGTTTCTTCCTTACACAAACTGTTCTTTTTTGTTCTTTAAAGAAACCCAGTCTGCCAGCTGGGTTCCTCAGAACAGTTTTGGCAACAAATTGTGCCTAGTGTGTGAGCACTTTCCTTCACTTGTGGCACTACTTCACGAGGCAAATATAATGCAAGTAGGCTCACTGCAGATAAATGATGTGTTTTATTGCAAAAGTTCTTTGAAACATCAATGACATTATCTGTAAAAGACCACAGGCTGGCATTTTTCCAGGCAGTATTTTGATCTAGTGCAGAGTAAGCTAAGTTTAAAAGAAGAAAAAAATAAACTCTAGCTGCTGCTATTTGCCCAGGCATCTAAGCATTACTTACCCTGTTATATCAGTCCTGTTAAAGTGTCACATTAATTTTTCCTGCTTGCTCCTGGTTACTGATTTGCACATGTTCCCTTGTAAAAATGTTAAGGGATAGCCATAATAGAATAATTCCAAAAAACCCATGCACATTCCACTTGGCCTTTTTTTTTTACATAGAATTAAACAGAAGTAGGGGGTTTTTTTTTTCTCTTAATTCCTCTGGAATCCCCACATACCTACTCTTGCATTAGAAAATGTGTACTGAAATAAAATTAATACTTGATTTTTACTTAGCATATAAAATAGACAGAATATAATTTCCAGATAAATATTCCATGGAAACATTGAAGAACAACCTGCATATTTCAGTCTTTGGTTGAATCTTTGTCATTTTCTCTTGATTAGTCTGCATGCTGCTTTACTAGCCAATGACCCTGAGAGAGAAAAGCAAAGCTTAAGGCATTTTCAATTTTGCTTTTGGAAAGATTGTAAAGATTGGTCAGATAATTGCTTGCCTGGGGTTAATTCATAGAATCATATAATCATAGAATGGGTTGGGTTAGAAGCACCTTGAAGATCATCTATCTCCAACAGGCTTGCTGTGGGCAGGAGCACCTTTCACTAGCTCTGTTTTCTCAGAGAGCCATCCAACTCAGCCTTGAACACTTCAAGGGATGGGGCATCCAATATTTATTCAGTGCATATGGACAGGGCATTGTCCTGACTACAATGAAGGGGCAGAGTTTAGCACTGTGTGGTCACCATAGTGCCTCTGTCCGGGGAAACCACATGGACCTGACCTGAAGGGACTTTCAGTCATCTTGGTTTTGTTCCCAGTGGTAAATACATTTCTGAGGGTAAAACACCTTATATATATATTTACCCTCAGAATATATATATATATATATATATACACACACATATATATATATATACTTTTTTCTATTAATTTTGCTGCTGTAATTGTGTGTGTCTTATTCCAATTTGTGCTTTTCGTAAACTGTTATCTCAACCTCTAGTCTCTGCTTTTTGTCCCTCCCTTACCAGAAGGGGCAGGGTAAGGGGAATGGATTATTTGGAGTTTGATTTCCTGCTGGTGTTAAAATCAGCACAGGCATCCCTATCCAATTCATTGAGCTCATTTAAGAACAAGATTAAAAAGCATAAGAAGTGCTGTGTCACTTTTAGTTGTGTATCTCCTGTATATCTTTTCAAGAGTCTACAAATCTAAGATGAGATCTCTTTGGTATGAATAACTTTGTGTACAGTGTTTCAGAATAATCACTTTGACTTGCATCAGGCCTTAGGTGTTTAGAAAAATTAACAGACACTTTGATATCTTTCTGCTTGAACATCAGGCCCAAAAAATTTAGGAGACTTATTCCAGTTGGTGTATTTATGGTCCATCTTCTACTATTCCACTGAGGACAGTTCACAGTCTTTTCCAGCTTTATTTCTGGATACTACTAAGACTATTTCCCACCTCCAGAATGGACTCAGAGCTCTGTCTTTAACCTCAGTCACACTGTGATAAAACCAAATAAAGTAGCATTGTCAGATCAGAAGACATAGTATTTGGGGACCTGCTGTGTAGCATTATGATAGAAGTGAGCTCTAAACCAAGGACAGCAGCATCAGTGCTGCGAGAGCAGAGCAGCGCACACAACAGGCGAGCTGACTCAGCAAAGAAGTTGCGTTTGCTGTACTTAGCACTGGGATGGACAAACTCAAACAAGCTCTCATTTGTTGCTGCTCTGTGGTTACTGCTCACACACAGATAGTTCTTTGCAGCTGCAGAGTAATTCAGTTCAGCTTGACTGGGCTAAATCAGCTTAGACCACGTCTTGTTTGCATGGGCTGACAGCAGGCAGAAAGGTGGCTGTCATGGCTTGGCTGGCATAAGCCTCACATTTTCCCACCCCTCACTTCTCAACATGTACTGAACGCTGTTGTATTTTTATGTGATTTTTTCTCTAGTGAGATCTTTTTACCTACTAGCTTTTTGAGTTGTACAAAGACATCTTCTAAAATTATTGTCTTGATGCAGCATTGCACAAGATTTGACTAATTCAAATGCAATTACCAATTTCCTCACTTTAGTGAATGCATTCAGTTTTGACAATCTAATTTGAAAAAATGTACTGGAAGTAAAAGGCAAGGGAAGAGAAAAACATATAGAGGAGAGGTGCAGTGAGAGCAGAAATCTAAAAAGAATTGTTTCCTGTTGTCTCAATTTGGGAAAATTAAATAAATTAGTGAGAAAGATATTCAGATATGCTGAGCAGAATAAAGCAAATCAGGAGAAGGCCAATACAGGGATGATATTTGAATACGAAACCTAAAGAACTTTGAATAAATTAAAAGCAAGTTATATATATATATTTCAGTATAATTTTTGGTAATGCCTTTATTTGCTGAGGAACTCATTCCCACCGGAATTTACTTGTGAAATAAGTATTTGCAGAAATTTGCACTGGATTTTGACTAACTTTGATAAAATCAGGGGAATTATCATCACAGGAATAATAATCACAGGAATACCATCTTCAGTTTTGAACTGGAATTTGAGCACTTCATCTCTGGAAAACACTTTTTCATGTCGTAAACTACTGCAAAATTAGTTATCTTTTGTTATGTGCATACCTTTCCCTCAGATATTTATAATTAGTTTGAGATCACCAAATCACATGAACCACTGTTTTTTAAGGTTGTTGGCAGATTCACTATTACTAAATCATTGGAATGACAAAGTCACAGAAAGCTAATGCTACAGGCCATGACAGCCAGTAAAATAATTGATTAAAATATTTAATAAGCTTATGTGCAAGATGGAACTCTAGATGGAGCAGTTCCCTTTGTTTGAACTTTGCTTGCTGGGCTGATGATGATTTCACTTAGTTAGTAATTATTAGAAAAATGACAACACAGTTCTGTTGAAACATTCAAACTCAGACTGGATTTCATAATAAGAAGCTTGTACATTAGAATAGGAGGAAAACCTGAAGTGAGTGCTCCCTTTCCTAAATTTATTATATCAAATAACAGCAAAATGTATTTTATGAAATATAAAAATTAGTGTAGTGCAGCAAAAAGTAATTAAATGCTTCATATCAACCTTCTTGAATACATGATTTGCTCTAATGGCGAACTAACATTTAAAAAGGAGAAATATGGAAAAGGTCCACGAAAACATGGGATTTATGGGAACTAAAGTGTTGTGTCATGTGCCAGTGTTACCCGATTAGTTTAAAGTGCCTCAAACATCTGCATGTTGTGCCATTTAGAGAAAAGCTTCATGCAGTCAATTTTCAGTCCTATCTCATGGGAGAAAGATGGAGGGTGGCCAGTGGCCAAGCTTTCCCTTCTAAGTCCTTGTTCACAATGAAGATAGCCAGGAAAATATAGCCAATTATCTCAGAGTACTCTGCTTGGACTTCTGGAGCCTCAAAGAGCATGCACAGCTGCTTAGCTCCATGAATACTCCCAGTGTTCCCTCACCTGTACTTCTCTAAACTTTCTCAGACAGTACACTTCCCTAACATGATTCCAGAGAAGTAGTCCCATTCACCTAGTGTGTTTGTCCCCCCTCAATATCTGTAACAGTACAATCACTGCTGAGTTAGAGATACAAACTACAAAAACCCAAAAATAAAAACAAAACAACAACAGCAATAAAAACCAAACACACAGACAAAATAACAAAAAACCCGAAACCAAACCAAAACCAAAACCAAACTCAAAACCAAGAAAGAAGACTAACCTCCTCTGGTTGGATTGCCTCTGTTCCCCATGCAAAGGAGACTCAAAAGAGTAGATTCCACTTAAGTTCCTTTTCCTTATTAAAATTCCCTCCCAGAAAATTAGATGCGAAAGAAATGGCCTTTCATACCTGATCTCCCAAACCAGAGCTGATGCTTGAGGTAAAGCTGTTCGCATTAGCATAATTCTCTTTTCCTTCAGAATAAAACTTCAAGGAAAGCATCTGTTGGAGTCTTGCATTTTGTTAATAGCCATTCCTCATTTTGAAATTAGCCTCAAGCTGAGCAAAATAATATCTAATGTGCACAAAGACCAGATGATGGGAAATTAAAGGACTCAATTCCAGAGAATATAAGGTTCTTTGCGCACATAGAATAATGAACGCTAACAAAAGGAAAGTTCTTGTGCCAATACGTAAAAACCTGCAACTGAGACAATGACAGTTACAGGTCTTTCAGTTCTTTCATTTGCTTTCTGTGTCCTCAGCCCTTTACACAGTTGGTATCATGGGCCAAGTTTTTCTAATGGAGGTGCGGATTAATGACCTTTTTGATGGTTTAAGCCAACTGGCTGTCATTCCAGCCTGCCTGACATATACTCATTGACTGTTGATAAATGTTCCCCAAGATTTTCTGCTGAACTGTGATCTATCAGTAGAGTACATATTCAATGAAAGAATAGGATTTGTTGAGCCTCTGGCAAAAAAAATTAGATTTGCAGATACAAGATGCTGAGCCACATTGCTAAATGTGATGCCATGACAGAAGACAATCTATGGAACACTATTTGCCAGTGGTTGAAGGTCTGAGTCAACAGAAATATTCTCTACCTCTCTCTTGATCTAGATGAATAGTGTCATTATGGAACAATAAATTATATGACCTGATGCTATGATTTCAGCACATTAGTCACTCCACATTCACATGCAGGATAAAACAAAGTGGGATACACATTTTCTAATTGGGAATTTCTAAATCAATAGTCATTCTACAAAAGGAGCTATGTTAACAAATGAATATGGGTGGTTGGCAGAAAGCAAAATTATGCCTGGAAGAGCTTACAAATCACAAAGGAAAGCAATCACTTAATTTCTGTTGAGTGAGTAGCAGTTAGCAAGACAAACACTGCACTGTACCAATTTATATGTGATTAGAACAAGGCAAAAGATGAGAAAAATGCATGGGGTTTAATGAAAGGTTATGAAACACTGGAATATTAATTCTAGGGTAAATAAATAGTGGATTTTTCTCAGAGCACAGTACCTAACATCAAATTAATCACAATACGAAGAGTAAAATTATTGTCCAGTTCCTGTGAAAAAATGTCACAGTTTTGTCATTTACTGAATGGCAGTGAGACAGGTGTCTTTACTAAATTTTAGTATACTGCCCAGCTGTGAAGTGAATCCACAGCTGAAAAGATCAGTCTAACTTTGCTAGATAAATTAAATCCACTGAAGATTAAGCAAGAGGTGACTGAAAATGTTGTTTCACAGACACAGGTGTCTCTTGCACAGTTCATGCAGACAGGGCAGCCCATTTCAAAGAATTACATTTCCATTGTCAAATTAACTATGAGCTGAAGATTCAAAACTTCCACAGTCTTATTACTTCAAAAGTCTCTTTGTTTTAAAGCCATTCTCATTGTTAGAGTGATTTACTTGTCCTTATACTCACACAGATACACATTTGCACAAATGGACTAATATAACTTTCCTTAATTCTGTAATGTTTTTAGGTAGAAAATAAATATGAAAAAAAATAAGAAAAAGGAACACTTCACAATAGGATCAGGATCCCAGAGCTGTGAAGAAAAACATATTTTCATAAATCAAGTTTGGATATTGATTTAAAGTTGGAATATTATTTTCTTTCATTGAAACCATATCCAGTTTTTTAGTGAAGGTCCCAAATTCCGATGTAACCACTGAAATTTAAAATAGTTTCCTGAAGGAAAACCAAGTTTTCATCATTTTACTTCAGGGTTCATAGACTCTCTAAATAATCACTTCACACAATACCTACTACTCTCTAAAACAGAGACCTACCTCATAAAAATGGGCCTCTATCTTTGCAGCTGTGTTTCTGTGCATCTTTATCTCTCACAGCAACCACAGTGTATACAGGATTTCTCAAGGACAGATGATGTAAAGAGGAGCAGCATTGTTAATCTGAGGGTTGTGGATAAAGATACCTAAATTCAGTAAGCTTAAAAGACCTCTCACTAAACTATTTCAATCATTCTCTCACAAAATGCTTTCAATACACAGAACATGCTCTAAAAAAAATGCTATGAGCCCCTAGAGGCCACAGTGCAGTAGAAGCAGAAACTAGATGTTTCGCCTAAGCAGAAGAGTAGACATAGTACAAAGCAAGAAGGTAAAAAATCATAATTAGCAAACGTCAGTTTTCACACCTTCCCGACTCTGAATCTCTGATGAACAACTTCTTGTATTTTCCAGTTCTGGTATGATGACGGAAAGTGAAATTATCTGGATTTAGTGCTTTTCCTTTAATGGCAATAAAGGAATTTCACAAGGATAGACTTCTTGTAAGTGTTTGAGCTATCCTGTCAAAGCTAATCTATCTAGTTTTATGTCCCAAAGCCAGGACCATGTCTACATAACTTTGCACAAGAATGCTCATGCTTTTCACCATACCAGTAGATATTTGAAGTCTGTCCTGAGACTTTTAAGCCCTGCTCTTCTGTGCTGGACAGATTCTGTCATGGTCCAGTTTAAGGCATCTGACTGAAGGAGAAAATATAAGGAGGTAATAGCCCTTAACTTAAAGTTGAGAGAGGGCTTGGCCATGGGATTTCTGCTAATTTGAGCACAGATTATTCCTAAGCACTTGTCTGTTACGGTCACAAAAGCCTGGTGTCTGCACAGGAAGAAGAAGCAACAGTTGAGTGCTACTGACAGTTGAGTAGTTAGTGTTTTCTCTGCTAGATGTCAGCAATGGTTGCTATTTGATTGCTGCAAGCAATGTTTTCCAAACAGTAGGCAAAATCCTGCCTCTGCAGATTTCAATGGCAAAACTCAGCTGACTTCAGTGGGCTCCGAATTTAATTTACTGACACTGTATTTTAAAACTCAGAATTTGCCAGAGGCCAACAGTCCTTCAGAGAAAAATAATTCTTAAAAAAATACAGAACAAGAGGGAAAAATCCATTTCTTTCCTAGCAGCTAAAAATCTTTCAGTGCAATGAGTACAAGAGCAAATATTCTTTCTCACTGTATCTTAAGGGAGTTTTTAGTGTATATGGAATGTAATCTCTCTTTGGATCACAACAACCTGTTCATTGCATTCAGCCAAGGGCCACTATTCCTACATATGCAATTGGGTGATTTGTTATAAATGTTGTCTTGGAGTCTGATGCTGCTGATAGCTCCACTTCCCACCAGTAAAACTTCCTTTAATCAGGGAGATGAAGATTTTGGTTCTCTCTTTGTGAAAGTGCCTTTGCCTTTTTTTAGTACCTCCAATTTAACTAGAAAAAATATTAAAATTATCAATAATGATTTAAGACTAAGTGAACAAATTAAAAAATACATCATTCCCACTGTCACTAAATGCAAGATCCAAGACATTGACAGTCTCTAGTAAGTCCCATGATGACTGTTTAGACTGGTTATAGATGCTGATAGTCTGGAAAAAGATGTATGAACATATATCTCAGCAAAACTTTTTCTTTTAGATGTTGCAGAAAGGATTGGCCAGTTGGGGCTTTACTGTCATCCTTTGATGTAAGTTTTTGTATGTTAATGGAATTCATGCAAAAGATGACTAAATACTTCCTCCTCATTCTTCTTCAAATATCACTACATCATCTGTGATTAAAACAATTTACCCTGCAGGCACCCGTATTTTTTTTATATTAATGACATAATATCATCCATTACTTAGCTTTAAAATGCCTATATACTTTATAAAAAGTTAGAGCATGAGAAAAGGTAAAAGGCAGAAAAAAAGCATTAAAGTTTTCTTCATTATGTTATCTGTATTTTGCATCTTAGGTTTTGAGTACATTACAAGGTAAATACAAAGAACTTACCACTGAAATCATACTGTTTTCCAAAAAACTGTATTTTAATAGCCCAGTATTTTGTTTGGCAAATAGTTTCATGTAGTGGGATGGGAAAAGTAGAAGAACACATTTTGTTCCCCTCTTTGAATACAGTAGCATAGATTTTCCTGATTTTTAAAAATAATTTTTATTTTCATGCAATAAATATTAATTTGTTGCTTAACGATGTTAGCATTGAATTATTTCAAATTACTCATTACTGTCATGTACAAAAATTGATCAATTATTAAAAAATATAAATAAAAATACATGTAAAAAAATTAACAATTTTCACATGAATATTTCTGTTGCATTTCCTGTTAAGATTTTCATGACTTAGGTGTATACTCATAGGCACCTAATGCAACAGTTTCACAACTAACTTTAGAACGTATGTTAGGATGCCAGTCTTTTTTGTAGGAAGCACTTAACATTATTTGTTTAATTATTTTCCTCTCAAGAATTCAATTTTCTTCTAATTTGTTAGTTTATTTATACAAAGAAAGCTAGAAACAAATAAATGCATTCAATTTGCTCTTTTTTTTATTTGATCTACTCTGATTCCACAAGTCAAAACATAAGAAAATGAAACAAAACAACAAAAGAGAGTAAAATCTTTATCATTAAAAGACAGGAGGAAAAATGAAATCATATGCATGGCTTTGGGAGAATACAGCAGATGTTAGTTCCTCCAACCATAATCCTCAACATCAAGTAGTCCTTAAAGACTCTGTGGGGAAGTGGTTTCCAAAATGCCTGGATTGTCATGATACTGTGTTTGAATTCTAACTATAACTCATTTCAGTTAGGCTCAGTTTCAGGAAATCTGAGAAGCTTTGAAACATATGTGTCTACATTGCTAACTGTTTTTCCCCCCACCCTCCGCCTCTTCTTTTCATTTTCTTCTCCACACAACCTTTTCTTCATTTCCCTTGACTTCATTCAGCTTTCTCATGCTGGCATTCATAATGAATAAATTCACTGGTACAGCTAGGAATATATTACTGTTGAATATTCCCTGCAGCAAAGTTCCATCAAAATTGCTTATCACTGACAGATGCCCACTCAGAGATGCAAAACTGCCTAACTCAGTCCTCCCCTTCCTATCCAGTTTTATGATATGTGAATGAAAATGGACGTGGGAGGATGACAACCTTTGCCTCTAAGGTACAAATCTCTTAAATGTTCTAATTATTTTGATTCCCATCCAGGCTGCTGGAAGTTTACCTATTTCATGTGTGCTGGCTTTCACCAGCCTGCAAAAATAAGGCCAGCTTGAATAACCTCATTGTTTGAACTGCTTTCCAAAATTAATACTCTCAGGACATTCTTTCAAAAAACAGGAAGGAGATGGGAAATAACACTCTCAAACTCTATGAATAGTTCTTGGTTCACTCATGTTCACACACACACACACACACACCTTGTGCAATCCCAGCACTTCCTCTAGTGATGGATTCACTTCTTTGCCTCCTCCGGTTTTTTCTGTAAAGATAGGAAAGTGCTTCTACTGTTAGTATCACTAAATCACGTTATTGAAAATTTGGCCATCACCCCACAGATGCAGCGTTTCAAGTGTGACACTAATGTCAAAAGACCTGTTGCTATTAACAGATGGTGAGGCATTTGGGATGTGCTGGTGAAAGCTTGCTCATGACTTCTGCCTCTGAGAAATCAAGAGGGTGGATGTACCTTTGCACTCTGCTCATTTATGACTGCAGATTGCGCTTGGATGCCTGCCTTGGGTGTATAGAACATTCACCATGTTATCAGCAAACATGACTAGATGGACTTCTTAAACAGTTATTCATGCTAAAACACCCAATAACTGGAAAGGGTTTCAGGCACTGTCTTCCCAGCATTCAATGATGTATGACTTTTGACATGGTCCCCTACAACATCCTTCTCTCTAAATTGGAGAGAGATGGGTTTGATTGATGAACTGTTTGCTGGATGTCAATTGGTTGGATTGTCGCATCCAGAGAGTAGAGTTCAATGGCTCAATATCCCACTGACCTTCAGATCCACATGGAGATCAGCGTCAAGTGGTGTCCCACAGGGGCCTGGACTGGGATATCTTAATAGCTGCTAAATATCTTCATCATTGATATAAAGACTAGGATTGAATGCACCCCCAGCAGTTTCCAAATGACATCAAGCTAAGTCATGTAGTTGACACTCATGAAGGATGGGATGCCATTCCAGAGGGGGACTTGAAAAAGCTCAAGAAGTGGGCCCTTCAACAAGAACAAGTGCAAAATCCTGCACCAGGGTTGGGGCAACCCCTTGCTATCAGTACAGGCTGTGGGAGAAATGTATTGAGAGCAGCTCTCCCAAGGACTTGGACATACTGATGGACAAATAGCTGGACATAACCCAGCAATATATATTTGCAGCCTGAAAAGCCGATTGTATCCTGGGCTGCGTCCAAAGCAGTGGGGGCAGCAGGGCAAGGGAGGGGATTCTGCCCCTCTGCTCTGCTCTGGTGAGAGCCCACCTGCAGTGCTGCATCCAGCTCTGGGGTTTCCAACTCAGGAAGGACATGGATCTGTTGGAGAGAGTCCAGAGAAGGGCCATGAAGAGGATTAGGGGACTGGAGCACCTCCTATGAAGACAGGCTGAGACAGCTGGGATTGTTATGCCTGGAGATGAAAAGGCTCCAGAGAGACCTTATTGCAGCCTTTCATTACCTAAAGGAACCTAAAAGAAAGATGGGAACAGAATTTTTTAGCAGGGCCTGTTTGACAGGACATGGTGTAATGCATTTAAACTAAAAGAGGGTAAATTCAGGCTAGATATAAGGAAGAAGTTTTTTACAGTGAGGGTGGTGAAACACTGACACAGGTTTCCCAGAGAGGTAGTGGACACTCCATCCCTGGCAACATTCACAGGTAGGTTGGACAGAGCTCTGAGCAACCTGACCAAGTTGAAGATGTCCTTGCTCATTGCAGGGGGGTCAGACTTTATGTCATTTAAACATTCTTTCCAACCCAAACTATTCTATGATTTTATGATTCTGTGTGTTCATGGAAGGACAATGGACATCCCTGCTGTGAGGCACAACCTAGGCTCCACTTGTAAGTGAAGTAGAGATATGAAAACCTGGTTTGTTGAAACTTAGAGAAGCTCAATCCTGCAAGTACATCGATAGAGTCTGTGCCGCTACTTGGCAAATTTGAACAGCTTTGTATTTGTTGAGATGGAGGCTAACAGAGTGAGACTTCTACCTGTTTTTGTTATACACAAACCACATGAAATCTGCTCAAGTTTGATCCATTTCTTCCCCAGATACAGAAAGCAACCACATACTGTCTATCTTATTTTATATCAAGACTGCAAAGCATAGAGCTATCTCCAGAGAAGACAAAGTGGCAGTATTTTCTTCACTCTACTACAGAGGCTGAATCACAGTAGGAAGTATCCTTTTGCACTGAAGTGTTTTGCACCGTCTCCCCCTTTAACTAAGCATTTCTAGGAAAGTAGACAGGACTGCTGAAACATCCACAAATCCCCACTGCAAGATAGATCCCGTCTCCCCTTTTTTTCTCTTCCAAATTTTTCCTCTTTCTTCAAAGCCAGACATAAGATGTAAACTGAAGCAAAAAACCCTATATGTATTCTACATCTATCTTGTGGAAAGCGCGGAATTCTGCACACTTATAACACTGTTGGTTGCAGCATGCTGTGTACCTGGGTTCAAAGTGAAGTTTGTACTTTTGTTCTCTTGCCAGTACTTTTGATATGTTCCAGAAGACTACTGCATCCTTCTTTACCACTGTATATCTCCAGCATGCTGTGTAAATTTGAGCTTGGAAAAAAATATAATTTAATACAAGTACAGAAGAGAGAGAAAAAGAGACTTTAAGAAGCATTGTTCTAGGCTTACAGTACTGAGGAGACAAAAAAATAAACATGCATGAGCTCTTGTGTTGGTTATAGTAAAGACAGTTTAAAACACAGTCCTCCAGACTCACTTTTTGAAAGAAAGAAGTGTTGAAAACTACTGAAAACAGCTTTCTCTTTCCCGCTCCATTTCTCTCCTTTCTTCCCCTCCCCCACTGGCACCCCTATACTATTAATTCAGCTCAGAGATATTTTGCACAGGTGTTTATGTAACTGTGATACACTGGGAAAATTCCAACTCAAATTGATTCGGCTCAAAGACCTCCTAACCGCACTTCCATCAGCACAGTGGGGTGGTCTAGATCCACAGTAAATAGCCAGTTCAAGAAATTCTGCAGGCTTTCTCTAACCTCCTAAACCAGGCTCCTTAGCACTGGTGTGTATCAATGAATCCATTGCTAGTAATGAATTTCCTGTTACAAAAAATATTGGACTGCTGTAGCAAGCAGGGTAAAAGTCTAAGTGACCGTCTTGCTGTTTCTTTTCCCTGTGGTTTGCTTGGAAAACACATCTCCAATTGTTTTACCATAAGCTAAGTCGGTTCATTGAGTTGCCACTAGACAATTTTAAAATGGCTGAGGAGGTTTTAAGTCCCAGCTATTTCAAAACATTACTTTGCAAGGTTGCAAAAAATTAATGTTAAGAAACAAAGTTAGCTTGTATAGAAAAGGTATTTATTTAACATAATAAATGCTAAATGCTGAATCATTTTTTGATGCGGAATAAAAAAAATATTTGGGGAAATTGCCCTCTTGGCAAAGTTACATACATTCATTTGAAACAAAGGATCATTTAAAAGCAAAATAAAGGAATCTGTGGTGCACATAGTCATTGAGAGTCTTTGGCTGTAAATTCTCCTCCCTTTTCTCTGTAGAAGCACATGTCTTTGCCTGCTGTTCATCAGCCTTGATTTTGATGGGGTGATTTTTAGTCAGCTGTCTCTATCATTTTGGCACAGACAAAAATCCTTTAAAAAATGTTACACTTCATCAAAGTGTATCATGAGACTTCACGGTCATTATCTCAATGGTTGCTCTGATGTGCTACAATTGGCAGGGCCACAGACAGTGGGGGGTGTATTAGAAGAAAGCCAGTGTTTCATGTGGAAAGCTGGCAAGCCTCTCCAAGCTTCTGTCAACAACTCAGCGGTCTGATCCGATGCACTGAGTGCTGATTATGCTCTTGTTTCTGTAGGAAATAAACAAGAAAATGAATTCCACAGCACAACACAGCCTCTTTGTATCTTTAAAATGGCGTGGCTGGAAGCCAGCCAGCCTCGTTGAAAGTTTGGCCATTTGTGTCATCAGGGCCCTGGTACTGATGGAGGCTTTGATTACAGCTTGGATCCAGCACGGAGACCTTTCATGGACAACCACTCAGCAAATAAAGGCATTGATAGGTTGTTGGGTCAATTTAGCCATAAGGGCGTAGAGCAAGGTCCTTTTGAAAAGACTAATGGATTAGCTACACAACCAGTCCCACTGTAGGGCCTTATTTCTCAAGTAACTTCATGACTGCTTTCCAGCTTGGCAGCGACTCTCTTCCTCTAAAGCTAGCTCCAGTGCGTTCTTGTTATCAATAGTGTAGCTCAAAGGATTAGACACAAAGAGCTTTACAATTTAATGGAAACAGCTGTTGAAACAACAATTAAGGCAAACAATAGTTTGCATGAAAAACTATTAATTATGCGAAGTTATGCAGAAAGTAGAATACTCTTTTATTCATAACCACCTAATGTGACTGACAGAAAGTTAGACACCTTCTCCACTGTTGATTTAAATGTTTCAGCAAGTGGTGTTGCTTATAACAATATTCATCATTTTTTGCTTTGTTAACATATCAGCAGCTAATGGGTCAGAGCCTATGAATTCTCTGTGGCATGGCTGCAGTAGGAACAAGTAAAACAGTAATCTAAGAGCTAATATTTCATGTCGAGGCAGTACTGAGCTCTAAAGTTTACAGCGCTACTTTACTACAAACAATGCCTCACAAAAGCAGTATGCCATATTGCTACTTCCATGTATTCCTCCCTTTTCTACCTTGATCCCTTTACACAGTCTCTTCCATCATGTGCCTTTGTGGTGATGCCTTAAAGGCAGGCACTTGGTCAGATCACTCACCACAGGTTGCTTCAGCAGTATCCACTTGATACCCCGTTTCTACCTTCAGTGAACTGCTAGTCCCCTGCCTCCTTTTCTCCCTTCTTACTGACTCTCAGAAATTCATTGCTTCTCTATTTGCAGTCTCCATCCTTGACTAGCAGTGCTGAGAATTGACTTACAGTCTTTTGAATACAGTATGTTCCACATCTTGCCTCCTTCCAGCACCTTGAGCCACCGTACCAAGAAGTCCCATTTAAAATGTTATTAGCTTTGCAGATATAAACAGTCTTATGCCTCCAACTACTGTTTATTTCAGCTGCCAGTTAATTGGCATGCTCTAACACCCTTATTAAGCCAACTTGAAAATATTGCTTCAGAATGCCTTGGGAATATAACTAATTTCATGCTAGAACCTAATAAGTAGGATCTGACAGTCTTTCATATCTTCAGTAATCCATTAGGTGACTGTAACTTCTTTCAGTGACTGGATGAAAGCTTTATTAGTCATAGGGTCTCTACTCCAAACACATCACCAGAATTAGTACAGTATCAACACTAAAATGAAATTTCTGACTTTCTGACTAAATAGACTTTCAGTGATGTCTCAGAATGTAGTTTCAGATATCCACTTTAAAAGCTTTCTGCTAAACAGGATTATAATCCCATTCAAACTTTTTTTTTTCCTTGAGCAGTTTTAATTTAACAACAAATATACAGCAGTGACATAAAATAAAATAAAATAAAATAAAATAAAATAAAATAAAATAAAATAAAATATTAAGTCCATACTGGATCAGCTCCTCAAATAAGGCAAAAAGGATTGTGCCACGTTATTTAGGAATCTCACACAATATTTCAATGTCCTGTAAAGCCACTTCCTTCTAAAATTCAGAGCATAAACTTGCTTCCCTCCTCCACCTAATCTGCTAAATATCTTCCTTTTTCCCTTTTTTCCTTTCAGTTGCATAAAGTAAGGGGTTTTTTATCCATGCTGGCTGATGCTTAAAAGTGGGATCTTCTGTTATCAGTATGTCTCTAGCAGCCTGTGGAAGTTCATTAGCACATTTGCTGGCAATAATCCAGTTAATGTATATTTGTTCAAAATCTCAAAAATAATTTTATTATGAGAAAATGCAAGCTCATTTTCCATTGTAAAGTTAGACAGAAAATAAATGTCCTATACAGCATGATGCAATTTATATTTTTCACTAGAGACTTCTAAACAGCATCTGAAATTTGAAAGCAATTACACCAGTTATCCAGATGTGATTTTTCAATCATTTCGGGTTTTTTTTAATTTTAAAAAATTTCTTCAGCAGCTCTTATTCGGTGATACTTCTCATAGCTGTCATGCTGGCACAGCGTTCCCTTCTCTTCATTAGTCATTCAGCTCATGGAGCTTAATTGGACAAGGCTAGAGCGAATTTGACAAACATCACAGCAGCAGAAAAAGCAATCACTCTTTCAAGATGAAAATTTGTTTGATGTCTTACTGTGTAACTCATTTACTCTCCTTGGGCATCATGTGACCTGAATGTTAATCAGCCATTGATTGGCTTCTCTCCGTGGACAGTCACGTGGCAGGAATATTAATGGACTGGGACCGGTAGCGGCACTGGTAGGCAACCTTTGGATTGGCTGCCAGGTTAAGATAGGGAGATAAGTGGGTGCTTGATGAACACTTGACAGAACTTCACAGAAAATTAAGGCCCTAAAATAGCATGAGAAAGTCTTGTCAAATCAAGCATGATTATCATTGAATGCTTAAGGAATTCATCATCTGCATGAAATTGATACACTTCAGTACCACCAGGCCCTGCAGTCAGCAGGGACTCATCAGACTTTTATTTATATGTGTTCACCAAATCACATTAATTCTGAGAGCTAAAACATGCTAAGGATGAAGGTTATTTTCTGTTCAATCTAATTTATCTATGACAATAATCATCACTAATAATATGTCAAATTAGATTGCAGTCATTTTATGCATGCATGCTGATTTGGAAAATAGTGTTAAACCATCCCATAGTAATTAACAATTGCTAAAGGTGTGCAGGGCCTAAAGTCATCAGCCTATCTAGATAGGAAATTACATTTTATAGAAGGGATTTATAGATATGTATCCTTATCTGACTCTGAATATTAAAACCTGTAAAAGTAGATGTAAATTTTGATTAAATTTTTATTAAACAATTAGGGTTAATAATCTTTGAAGGAGGTGTGTCCCTCTCACCAAATTATTTTGGGCTAGATTCTGCTACTCTAGAAATGAAAAGGAATTATACCTTTGCTTTGTTAGAATGAATGATTCTTTGTTGTTCGTATTTTCCTTCTTTTTTCCTTTTTCTGTGGGTTAACTTTCTAAACATTTACTAACAGCTTCTAGCTTTTAGTACAGATTTAGCAAGGTTTTGCAAGTACTTATACACAAGTCTATTCACCATACAAGCATTAACAGCAGCAGTTGTACTGTAATTACATGTATTATAACAATGCACATTCCACAACATCTGCCAGTGTTATTAATTTAATACATTCTGATCTTGATGTGATACTGGTGGGTGGGGGTTGGTGGTGGTGGTGTTATTTGGTTTGGCTCCCATTTTTTTCTTTTAGATGAAAGCAAGTTCAGAAATTGTGCAGATTAACCCATCCAGAATCCCCTATTCTTAAGGAATCATTAAAGCAAAAATTGCTTCTGCTGAAATGCTGTTAATGGTTCATTTTTTCACTGTAGGTATTTCATGGTACTGATTGCTTTAATAATACTTTTACAGTCTCTTGACTTATTTAGTATTACTGTATTGCAAAATACTTCATTTAAAACTGTCTGCTTGGTAATGAAGTTTTAAGGGAGCACTTATATCTATTTTGGCTGTTTTTTGCACACACACATACACGTATACACACAAAAGCATGCTTTGGCTTACAGAATTACATTTTAAAAATAAGAGGAAAATAATCTGTTGTTTCTTATTTTCCCTACTCTAATCTCTCATGATCCTGGTACTGCCTCTCTCTCTCTTTGGAGACCCTCTTTATTGATTAAATGAATCTGCTCGAAAGGCTGGTTCCCAGGCTCTTTGATCTAATCCAATCTGATCTTATCCGATCACTTCAGCAGGACATTGGGGAATTAACAATAAGCAGCTTTACCACAAGTGTTTAATAACTCAACACAATCTCCTTATGGCTCCGAGCTGCTCATGTTCTCATCCAGTCAACGGCTCGCGGTGTAACAGATTGGACATCCCTCTGAACCTGAGGAATTTTCATGCACTGTGAAACTAATCGCTTCAAGTTCCTTCATAAATCACACAAAGCAGATTTCAGCATCTTAACAAATTGAAAAAAAAAAAAGGAAAAAAGGAATAGGGGGAGGAATTCATCCACTGAGCTAAGGACTTGGAAGGGGCACGAGGAGGGGAGGAGGTATAATCTAAATTCTGTCATCTTATTTAATGTGTTTCTCATCTGCTTAACTTTCACATGCATAAAATAATTCAGGCAGGCTAAAGCTTTACAACCCTTCAAGCCCACACTGACCTTATTTTTTTCCCCGGTATGATAGAAAACATGTGGTTGATGTAGCAGTTGCCTTATTTTGTCCCTGTAAAAATCCCTGAGTTTGCTCTTGGCATGAAATTAGGCAGGTAGCAACAGCACACAGACCGGCATGGTATTTTAACTTCCCATTGCAGGTGGCTAACAGTGAATGGATGAGCAGATGGGATGCCTTGATGCTGACAGGAGAATCAAGGTTACTTTTTTGAAATTCAAGAGCAGTAGCGTCTCCAAAATGGATCCTGTGTGAGATTTGTTTAGCCCTTACACCTTTTCATGTCACAGTCCTCCAGACAAATAGAGTTTTACTTCTACTTTCCATGTGCCAAAAGGACAATCACATAGCCATTAACATTTGGGCTAACTCTAAACAGAAGAACCTGAGTTGGAAGAGACCGACAAGGATCGTTGAGTCCAGCTCTGGGCCCTGCACAGCACTATCCCCAGGAGTCACACCACATGCCTGAGAGCATTGTCCAAAAGCCTCTTGAACTCTGTCAGGCTGGTGCTGTGACCACTGCCCTCAGGAGCCTGTTCCAGTGCCCAACCACCCTCTGGGTGAAGAACCTCAACCTCCCATGACACAATTTCAGGCCATTCACTCAGATCATGTCACTGGTCACCACAGAGACGAGATCAGTGCCTGCCCCTTTTCTTTGCCTCACGAATAAGTTGTAACTGAGATGAGATCTCCTCTCAGTCTCCTCTTCTCCTGGCTGAGCAGACTAAGGGGAGTCTTCCCCTCAAGGCTCTTCATCTTTGTTGCCCTCCTTTGGACACTCTCTAATAGTTTAATGTCTTTCTTACATTGTGGTACCCAAAACTGCCCCCAGTGCTCGAGGTGAGGCTGCCCCAGTGCAGAGCAGAGTGGGACAATCCCCTCCCTTGCCCAGCTGGCGATGCTGTGCCTGATGCACCCCAGGACAGGGTTGGCCCTCCTGGCTGCCAGGGCACTGCTGACTCAGGTTCAGCTTGCCAGGACCCCCAGGTCCTTTTCCATGGCACTGCTTGCCAGCATCTTGTTCCCCAGTCTGTCCATAAATCCAGGGTTGCCCTGTCCCAGGTGCAGAATCTGGCACTTTCCCTTGTTGAACTTCACATGGTTGGTGATTGCCCAGCCCTGTGGTTTGTTGTGGTCTCTCTGCCCTCCAAGGTGTCAACAGCTCCTCCCAGTTTTGTATCATCTGTGAACTGGCTCAGAATCCCTTCCAGTCCTGTTGTGCTGGCTGTGACTGATGACTGTGTTGTCTTTCAGCATATCCAATATTTCCAAGAATAATCTTCTCCATAACTTCAACAGGCACTGAAGTGAGACTAACAGGCCTGTAGTTTCTGGGGTCTTCCTTCTTGCCCTTCTTGAAAACTGGGACAACATTCCCCAGCTTCTAGTCAGCTGGGACCTCTCCAGATTCCCAGGACTGCTCAAAAATTATTGAGAGAGGTTTTGTGATGACACCAGCTACCTTTTTGAGGATGCTTGGATGAATCCCATCATGCCCCATAGATCTGTAGGGATTCAGCTCAAACAGTGAAAAAGATCATTAGTCAGACATGGGAACCATGCCTTTTAGACCCGTGAAGAAGTCCTTAAAAAATCTGGCAGTTTTGCTGTACAGCCAGCTCATGTGGCCAATGCCTTTGGTATTCCACTGGGCAAGCTTAACATTTATCCAACGCCTCAAAATTAAGTTCACTAAGTCCTTTTACACAGTTGCGAAGACTCCTACACAGTAAACAAAAGGTATTAACAATGCAAACGTACAGATCAAATTAGATTCACCTGAAATATATGTAAACCTATATGTAAACCTGATTTCAACAGTTTTGTTTGTTTTAAGGACACATGGAAGGTGTTTCACAATTAGTTTTTCTGCCAACATATTTATCAAAATATATCAAAACCTGGGTTTGTAATAAAGGTGCTAAATAGTACCAATTTTAAATGTAGCTATTAATTTCATGATTTCTTTTGAATGCAGTTATCTACTGTCAGAAAGTTCCTTGCTGGATTTCTTAACACTTCAGGTTACTCTACAGTATGGCTATAAATGAGAATGGATGTCTAACCAAAGTATCTCATATTGCTTAGATCTTAGATCAATTAGAAATTCTAAAATTATTGAAACTGCAGCTCATTTTCAGCTAACATATTTGAAATTCAATTTTAAAATTCAAATATAGTTATGATCTTCAAATACAATTCAATTATTCTCTTACTTTATAAAGTATCTTACTTATAAAGACTACTCAAAGTATCTCCATAAAGGATTTAAGGTTAATTGCAAATTCTTCTATCTGTAGTTCAATCTAGAAGCATTAAGGAATGTTTGAAGGCTGCATATGTCTAGCTGAGTTCATCTGAATCTTTCAAATTATAGCAATAAATGGAAAAATCTCCTGTATCTCTTTGATACATATGGAATTGCTTGCCTCCTATGAACAATTCTTTTTGTCTGGTTAATATCATGGGGCTACCGTTTAAGGGGCATTTAACTTCTCTTTCTTGGTCAGTAGTAATCACCAGCCACTAGAGACTTCTTTACTCTGTATTCACTCAACTTTCATATTAAGCAGTGATGATGGCAAAGTTATGGACAACTTTGGTGAGAGTTATGATGTGTGGATCATTTGAAAACCAATCACAGTAATTCAAAAATATTGTGGGCTAATCGTGGATGATTTCTGGAAAAAAGTCCAAGGAAGAAATGCCCAGCATACCTTCTTAAATTAATTTAGATGGAAATATTTTCCTAGCAATGAAACAATATATAAAATTGATATACTACGCAGGTGCTCCAATAGGGGGACTAATTTCATTGCTATTGTGCTTGGAGTTCACTGGGATTTAATGTTGATTTATACCATTTACTCCTAAAAATTTTCCAGAAATGCTGTTTCATTTGGCAACTGGATTTTTCAAAATTCAGCAATTAACAGGGCTGACTTGTGTACGTGACCATATGAGAACCACTTTTCACCATCCCTCTTCATCCAAATAACCACAAAAAGGCCACTAAATTTGGGAAATAATTCTGGAAAATATTGTTGTATGACTGACAGTTTGAGGCTTTCATGACACTGGCTTAACATTTTCCAACAAAACAGTTTTTTCAGAACACTTTTGATTGAGGCTTTATTGTGTCACAGGAAGCACTAAAGTTAATTTTAATGAACTTCTAATGTAATAGTCAGCATTTCTTCTCTTGCCATCACAACTTTTGTGGTTCTTTAAAGCCTAAACCCCAACAAGTTTGGGTAGCATACCTGTTGTACCATTTTCCCCTAAGGTGCTGGATTGTGGTTCTATAGACAGCTCAATTTGTGAACCTTGTAGTATTGTGAAACCAGAGCCTGGAAACCTGAGAAAGGCCAGCAGCTCAATAGGAATCTTGGAGACCTCAAGAATGAAACCTTGAATTGTTGTTCACATTACTTCCATGCTTCCTTACAGAACTGAACTGCAAACCTCTTTTGTGTTTACATTTTCTATATAAAATATTTTGACTAATTCAGAAATAGTATAACTTTATGGATTATTTTCCCATCCATGTTTTGGGTTTTGGTTTTTTATTTTTTAAAAAATTAGCCCATCTATTTTACATTTCAGAAATTGAACTCTGTGTGGTCGTTTTCAGGGTTAGCTTTTATTTCTCAAAAATTCTGGGGATTTTTAACACTATGTTTGTAGCAGTTTGATGCAGCATGACTGCATGGTTATGTCACTTTTATGTTTTTCAGAATCATAGTAATCAGATCTTTTTTGATATTCCCATGAAGGACAATAATGGGAATGGATGCTTGCCTGTAGCTGGTTTCCCTCTTAGCTTACTGCAGATGGGATGAAGGAAGATCCAGAATTTTGCCTTAGTGTGAGAGCCAAATATTACTTGGAGCATTACACTCCAAAATTATACCAAGGTTAAAAATATCTGTCTATGGGTAAATCTGCGTACTTAGCTGCACAAGCTGACATAAAGATAACAAACACACTCTACTCATAAAGCTGATTTTTCAGAGAATGTGGAGAAAGGATAAATGTTTAGACCTTTATCATGTTCATTTCACGGTCTCTCTGTATCTAAGAGAAACATGCCACAATAAAGACCATGACTGACAGCCAGTGTTCTGAAACAAAACAACTTTAAACCCTATTAGTCATTACAGAAATCTGCTTTGTATAAAGTAGTGTAAGAGTAGGAAAGGAAACTAAAGGTCTTCACAATTTTTACCATTTCCTGTTCCTGCTTCCAAGACCAGGTGTTTTGATTGCACTTTCATATGGGTACATTAAAAATAAATAGAACCCTAACAAAACCAAAGAATGCATTTTTCATATAGGATGAAGGCTAAGAGAAAACCACAGATAGTAGATATCAGTCGTAGTTGTTTAAGGACCAGCTGAAGGCAATATCTAAGGATGAAAAAGGTATGAGAAATAAGTGCAGAAGTGTTAGGTATTTATCCAACTGTACTGACTTTATCCAGAAGGTTTCTGTCCTTCACCTATGGCTGCACACCAGTTTTTTGCAATGGATAGGACAAATCATGAACTGCAGGTATGAAGCAGTGACATGCAGCAATATTACAGCTGGAACTGAATTGATGCAGTGCCGTCATTCCTTACAGCACAGCCTGTCAATAAGCAGGTTATCTTGTGAGACACCATATTGTGCTGTGTTGGCACAACGCACCTTTGATGGCATGGGTTGTCGTTGCATAGCTTACTATCTCTCCATATGAAAGTAATAGGGTATAAAACCCAGTAATATTTCATGTTCTATATCAATAAAAATACATTTTTTATAACGTAAATTATCATGAAATCAGACTTTCTTCAAAACAGAACACCAGGCTTCTTGGTCAATTGTTTTAGTTTTAAAAATATAACACTGGAACTGTAAGATACCTCCTCCTTTCAAGGTCACCACATAGGTACTTTCAAAGAACATACATGGTAATTATGCAATGAGTAACTAAAACCTAAATTCAAAGAAGCAACTCTGCTCGTATCAGAAATGATAGTGAATTGTACTTAGGACTTAGCTCTGAGTATTTGAGAAAACCATGAACTATGCCACTATTTTTCAAATCTTTTTCTCCAGGCCAGGCTAGGACACTCTGAGTACTATGTTATGTTAGTTTATATTTTCATTTTTTATTAACTGTATTCCACTACTGACATCAATGAGCTCCAATATTCTCAACTGGGGCATTAACCTGTTAGTAAGTCCCAGCTTCTTTAGTCTTCAAAAGGACAAAAGTCACAGTACTTGGGTGTTAGTCTAATGCCTGTTTAGTTGTCTAAGCAAACTCCTTGGGAGTTGGAGGCCAGATCTTTTAAAAGGTGTCTAGATGCCTAAAAATATGGTAGAAATAATATCCTACAGGGATCCTGTAGTGATGGATTTACTCTGTCCAACATGTCTACAGATAGGTTAGTTTCCTGTGCTTTCCATATAGACAGCACAGAAAGGCAACTCTAGGTTGTCATTCCTTTCACTCTAAGGCATTTTTTTGGCAATAATTCAGATGACTCCTATTTTAAAAGTTCCAACTTCACTCCATTGTCCCTCAGAGGTTCCCAGATAAGACTCAGACACTTGCACAGTAAGCCACCTAGGGTGAACTGCGTCTTGATCTTGATGCTTGCTTGCATCACTTTGTGTAAAAGAAAATCTACAAATCATCCCACTGTGTTTACACACTCCCAAATTCCAAGTCTTCACACACCAGGCAAAAATTGTTGCTACTCTGCAGTGTCCCCAGTTAGAGTACTCTCAAAGTTCAAAACTTATTACAACAACAAGTAAACACATTCTTGACATCAAATACTGCAAAAAAGCCTTCGTTCCTTGCAGGCTGCTGCTATTCATATGTAAAAGGGCATACTGTGTTAATAAAAAAAATGCTTCCCAAATGAAAGCCACAAATTGGAAAAGAAGACTTTAAAATAAAAGTGCACACATTTTGTTTGTTTTTGAAATATTGCCAGACAAAGTCATTAAGTGTGGATCTTGTTGCACAAAGTCTGCAGAATTCAACCACGAAGCCACCACACCAAGGCTGTTGTGCCAAACAAAACACAGCAAACTAGTTATGGTCAATAAAATCTCTAAATCAAATAAATGTTCTTCGTGCTTAGAACAGTTCCTGATGTCAGGGAAAATACATATGAGTTTTCTTAGCTAGGGTGAAATGTTCTGGTGTCAATTTATTAGTTAAAAAAACCAACCAAACAAACAAACAAAAAAAGGTCACAATTCAAGATTGAAAAACAGAAAGGCCAGGTAATCCTCTATCCAGCCTCATGGATTTTTAGTGGATAAGTTTGCATCAATCGAGGTACTCACAGGATTAAGGGTTTTTGTTGTAGGCCCGGAATCTTCTTCTTTTCTGATGAAACTACGAGGCAGGGATGTAAGAATTATGAGCAGCGTGACTAAATAGTTTGTTTGAAGATACGTTCATTTGTTTGTGTGAGTGAGGTTTGGGAAGAAGGCACATAGGCTCAAACTTGAGAAAGGAATCAGGTAGTCTTCATGTGCTATGACTCGTATCAGAAGTATGTCGCATGTTTTCAAAAGACAAGCATTTGCTATTTCTCCAATAAAAACACAAGCCACTGAGAGTGCAAGAAAATGATTTTGCAGGTATAACTCTGTGTTGGTCTGTCCCTGGCAGGCAGCAAAGCACCCACATGTGCTCACTGGTCCTTGCCCAGCAGGCCAAGGGAGACAGCACAAAGACCAAAATCAAGAAAACTCATGGGTTGAGGAAAAAACAGTTTAATAAATGAAGGAAAGATTAAAAAAAAGTGATGCAAAGGTGATCACCACCTCCCACAAGCAGACTGATGCACAGCCACTCTCTGAGCAGCAGTTATCCCAGAAAACATAAAACCCCCCAACAGCACATCTGCTACACCCGCTTTATTGCTGAGCATGACAATACATGGTATGTGTCATAGGTTAGCAAGCATAGTCCCGGAAGGGACGTCCTTGCTAAGGGGTGCTTACAGTTTCCTCTGGGAACTGATTGAACCTATCAGCTGGCCAGTTTGAATATGGACAAGTCTCTAAGCCACTTAAAGTTGTGATCACCTCTGTGATCCACATTTAAGAATAGGCAAACTCCCCCTCCAAGCTCTCTCTCGTTTCCGGCACTGGGACAGGTGGCTGCGGGCCCCGAGTGGGGGCCAGCGGGCCTGGCCAGGCCCTGCTTGGGCCAGGCCGGGCCGGGCCACGACCATCCTGAAGCCATGGACCTGTTCCAGCCGTGGAACCCCCCCCACTGCCTTGCCGTGGGCAGCCGGAGCGGCTCGGCTCTCCCCCCTCTCCACTGCGATAAGAAAAATTCAACATTCCAGCTGCAAAGCTGCAAGGCCGAGGTGAGAGTAACCCTTTTATTGCTGTGAAGAGCTGAAAACCTGAGGGAAGAGAGAGAGGAGATGCTTAAAGCTGAAATTCTGTTGTGAAGCTATGATATATCAGAGTATCCTGTTGTAATTTCATGAAGATATGGGGGGTGGAGTGTTCAACTCGTAAGCAAAAGCACCTGCACTGAGATAGGCAGATGCTGACGCAGCTGTAATTTCATGAGAAGTTTGGACAGGGAGAGATGAACCAGATGAGGACTTTTGCTCCAAACGGGAAAGGAGAAAACCTCAGTCCGTAGAGATGAACCAGATGAGGACTTTTGCTCCAAACAGGAAAGGAGAAAACCTCAGTTCCTAGAGATGCTCCCAGAGATAGTCCTAAAGATGAAGATGATGAAGACCCTTTGCTCCCAGGGAAGGAGAAGGGCCTCTGTTTTTGTTTCTGAACGGCTCAACCTTAAAATTGTACCCCAAAAAACTTCAAGAGTGGACCCTCGAAAGCAGTTGCGGGAAAAGCTGCAAGTCGGGGGGAAAGGACTCACACGCAGGCAGAGAGACTCCTCTTCCTAAATGGACTGAACAATATTTGGAAGTGGGCGGCTGTCTCGTTGTGATAATGTTTTCATAGCATGAGCAAGAAGAGACTTCTCTTTCTAAATGGACTGAACAAGGTTATTATGGAAGTGGTAAACAGACTGAACATCTTAAGGGTTGTCTTTTCACATTGTCAGTGGGAGAAGGGAGGAAGGTGGGGGGAGGAGGAGAGTTCTGAAGGTGGTATAATTTTTTTTTCCTTTCTTTTAGGTCTGTTAATAAACTTCTTCATATTCTTTCAAGTTTGGTGCCTGTTTTGCATTTCTCCTAATTCTTATCTCACAGCAGATAAACAGTAATGAGTATTTTGGACCAAACCACTACAGTATGGAATACCCCTTTGGCCAGTTTGGGTCAGATGGTCTGACTGTGACCATTTCTAATTTCTTGCTTGACCTCAGCCTACTCACTGTGGAGTAAGAGAAAGAAAAAAAAGAGAAAGCCTTTACGTTGTGCAAGGACTATGTTGTAATAGACAAAAGATTGCTGTGTCATCAAGAGTGTTTTAATCATAAACCCAAAATACAGCACCATAATGCTTGCTAACAAGAAAGTTAACTCCATCCCAGACCTATACAAATTGAAGCAGTTACATGGCATACTGTGCAATGCATTCAAATAATTTCTCTCTATAATAACTGTATCCAGTTGCATTGCTTTTATCAGCAATTGTAACTATATGTCATACAATACGTCACTCAAAAGGGCTCTGGTTTTCTTCAGTGCAGTGATACTAGAAAAAACTTCTTCAACATACTGCTTTGCAATACATAAGCCTTTATCAGTCTGGTTAAAGGATTGCTGCCAGTTACCCAAACTGTAATGATTAAAAGACTATATCACATTAAATACTGTATCTGTCTTTCCATGGTCAGCTTCAGGAGCACATTAAGACAATAACATTGTCCTAATTTGGAAAGGAAACAGATCTCAATTCACCTCTTTGTAAAATTCCTATTCCTGGCAGTCAGAAAGCTGACCTTCCTACCTAAGCAAGATATTAAAATGGTTAACAAATTTGTTGAAAGCGGCTGGTAACAGAAAGCCTACAATTAAGATGATCTTCTTCAGAAACCTATTTGCTATTCTAGCCACAGTAATCAAGGTTGTCATGTCAAATCAAGTTCTTGATTATCCTTGTATAATTTTATGCATCATCGCAGGTCCAAAACCAAATGGATGATAAAAGAGTTTTGTTAAGCAAAATTAATTTTATTGGATAATTCATGCCTCTAGCCCCACCTCCCTCCCCAACCCTGACACAGAGGTGCTGCCTTTTTCTATACTGACTTAACAGTTTAGAAATCACAGACTTCGTGGGTGATTATATTTTCATCTTAGGAAAGAAATAATCAAAGACTGACTGTACTTTTGAAATTATTGTACTTTATTCTATAACCAGCATTTTTAAACTTCTTCTCAAAGGAGCACTCTTACAGAAGCAAATAAGCTTTCACCGGCAGGAATTTGGAGGACCAGGCTTTACTAGATGAATAGTTTTCATATGCATGGTACAAAGATCAATTAGCATTTCTTAAAAATCTTCAAAGAGTTAGTGACCAAAACAGATTTTTACAAGCATTTATGAAATAAAGACTACTTTATTTTAGGATTTTAAGGATTTTTAAGGATGAAACTGCTGACAAGCAGGGAGATCGAGCTGTTTTACTCAAGCTAAATTTAATCATACAGCAGTGATCCTTTTATCGACCTCAGGTAGATTATTATGGAAAAAGGCTGGTATAGCATTCTTGAGTATGAAAACATGAAAAAATGTAATAGCCAATCTTAGAACATCTACTTTTTAAGAAAAGTGATGAAAATGCTTGTGAAAAATAGTATAATTTCTGCATGGTGCTGGGAAGATAATTCCCACAAGAATTTTAAAGTTTTCACTTCTTTTTGCCTTCATCTTGGAATGAAAAATAGAAATTATGTAAACATTTATGACCTAAAAATCTGAAGAAAAAAAAACATTAGTGTCTGGTCTGCAAAATATTCAAATTAGGCTCTGTTCCTCTGGTTATCCATCCATCTGTTATGTGTGGTGTCTTTACAATGGTTTCTACTGAATGGTCATTTCGACCTGAAAATAAGGATATTTCTGAGGAAATCTGTCATCAAATTTCGATGAAAAATCTTTAGATTCAAAATGAAAATGATACAGAGAGGAGGAAAAACCCTCTACTTTAATGCCAATCCAATTTTATCCATCAGAGATTTGCAATGGACATTACATTAATGGCATGATAAAGGCCACTATATTTCAACTGCACCTCCTTGCAAGAAATTACCTTGTGTGAGCATATATTATAAAAGTTCTTCAGAGGTTAGTAAAATTCATATAGTTTTAAGCATATCTTGTACCTGCAAACCCTAAAACCAAAACCTGTTCTTTTGTGACAGTTTCTGTATTCATAAACTTAGTCATACACATAGTTTGCAAAAGACACACAGAGCCTTTATACAAGCTAATGCAGCATATTTTAAAAATAATTTCAAATACATTTTGTTTTAAAATAGTTTGTGTAATAACTTCTGTTAACTGTACATATAATGTACAGTTAACTGATGAAGTAAATGAGAGAATTTTTCAAGGAAGACTCATTAGAAAAACTGAGGATCGTGAATCCCTTTTTCCAACACCTTACCAAACCACAATCTTCTGTAACTAGCTACTAATTCTATCTATTTTAGATCATCCATGTCAAATGCTGATGTGCTATAATCTGGAGAAAACATCACAGCTAGAGCTAAGGTTTTATCTTCCAATTACCCTTTCGAGAAAAAAAAATCAGAAAGCAATGAGTACTAATGTTTTTACTAAAAGCCTAAATAAATATTCTGTCATCTTAAGCTTGTCCTTACCTCTATTCAAATTGTACCAGAGGAAAAAAAAATGTGGTTTGGAAAAGTTATTTCATTTGCTGCTTTGCAAAAATCAGGAAAGGTGAAGAAGTATTAGTAATTAACTTTTCCTGCAGTATGTTCATGCATTTAGTGGGTCATAAACTTCTAGACAACTAGAACTGCAGTGGAATCTCCTGGATCTGTTGTAATCTCCCTTTTGTATGTGGAGGGGAAATAATTCAAATTACTTTCAGTAGGATGAATTGCTTGGACATTTTTCTGCAAACTTCCATCACTCTGTCTGAGGTGGTATTGTGATCAAATTCATCATCTGGTCATAACTTCAGCATCTCTTGGCACCATATTCTAAACTTTAAGTGACTCCAATATTTTTTTTGATTCCTGAGTGAAGGGAATTATGTGTAAATCAGCCCTCTAAGGAATCCATAGCTATTACAGAAGTTTTTTCTCCCATTATTCCAATGCAATAACTTCCCTGCTGTTACTTTAAACATTGTAAATAATTTTAGTTCTTTTACAGTAATTGGAAACTTATGCAATTTTGTGGCTTAATATTGCATATGTAAATATAGGCTAATTGAAAGTGCCAACTAATAAATGTTCCTAATATAATATTCATAAACCCAGGATATTTCATACAAATATTTGGCTGCATATGAGATATCTGAATTAAATTTTGCTTTGAATTAAAAAAAAATCCTTCATTTTATTGAATTAAGCTTAAAATGTCATACTAGACATTGGAAAAATGAATGAATTCACACAGAAAGATTAAGATAACTATAATATCAGAAGACGCATAATCATATTGCTCTTTCTCAGTCTTATTAACAACTTATACTATAAAAATTTACCTCTGTGTAAGAAACTGCAATGATTGGTGGTGGCAATCATATTTTTCATGCCAAAGTTTCTAATTCTGTCTCTGTTTCATGGCTATCTCTTGCATCCTCAGCTTGCCCATGGTATATTGCTGCACACAGCTTCTGAAAGGCAGCAGGTATGGCATGGGACCAGTAAATTCGCTAGTCAAAATAAGAATTATTTGAAAGTAGGAACATAACCTCATGAAAACGCAAGTCCACTGCACTCTTTTGTGTACTGTATGCTTAGGAAGAAATGCTGTTTCATGGCAACTATCAGGCAGCTTTATCGATAAGCAGAAAAAGCCACTAACACACTAACAAGTGTGCCATATGGCTTAAGACAGCCTTTCCACCACTGCCCACAGGTGACTGCAGGTGTCTTCTCCACACTGACTGCCCCAGGTGACAGAGATCAGGCAGACTTTCTGCAGAAGTACTAGCTGAAATACCTGGGTGAATAAGACATTAACCAGCCAGCTGAAATGGTGAACGGGATGGTGGAGGAACTAAAATGAGTGTAAAGTGGAGTCATATTTGTGTCAATACTGTTAACTCTTAAGCAAAATGACAACTGTGACATAGCTTTATACATTGTTTCCCTGTTGTTTCTCATGTCAAAGTAGCCTGCTGATGTGTTGAAGGGTGATACAGATCCTACAGTATTAACGTAATTATGAAAAAATTAAAGAGACCTGCTAGTGATCTGGAAAGCACACCTGTGAACCAAGAACATATGGTTTTATAGAAACTCTCCGTACTCTCTAAATGGGTTACAGTATTTGGTGGGTAGGTACTTCTAGTGAACCAGTTGTTGACATCTCACTGGGAGGTGCAACATGCCTGGCTGTGAGTTTGCAATGGCACAATGCTTCTGGTCATACACCCACTGGTGTTTCTTCCCCATAGCCATCAAAAAAGTGGTGAAGAATGATTTCTCTTTTCTCTGAGACAGTTTCTATGACTGAATTCTGTCAATTGGATCAGTTGCTGGCTCTCAGGCCACAGAAAAAATTAGACTTACATCTGTACAGACATGAGGGTTGTGTCTGTGTACAAACCTTTTTCACATCCTTCTTCCCAAATAGCCTGACTTTTTTCTCCTTAATGCATATGGCTTTGAGATGCCAGCTATCTGCGAAAAGCTGAAGACTTGCACAAGCCGACTTTGGCTAGCAAATTAGTCAGCATGTGTTTCTACTATGTATGCTATTGGCTTAATTAGGTTTAATTAACAAGTGCTTATGTCTGTTGTAGGGGGCAATGGCTATCTAGCAAAGGCTTATTTATTGGCAACATATGGTATTTTGGTGAATGATTCTCAGAACAACTATAATGAAACAACTTGTTCAGTTCAGACTTGGAACACTGAAAATGCACAGTTCTTATTTCTTTGAAAATGGGCCTGGTGCTTCTTTCAGCATGTTATGACCTAAGGAGATGGGAGGTGGGAGGAAACTGTCATAATATTACATGATTTAAGCAAAAAACTTACATGTAAAACAGCAGAGGTACCTGAAAGCATAATGGTTTTATTTTAAAATAGCATCATTTTAAAAACGTACTAAAATTCCTTCTTTGTATCCTAACGCAGTAATTATGTCCTAGACTATACAGTGATAACCAAATAAGTAGGATCTACATTAGACACAGAAATTTAGCATCAACTTTAAGTAACTTGTAAAGCAGGATACAAATAGAAATGTGTACTCATGGACTCTATACAAGCACAGATATTGACACTAGTTAAAAAGATTTGCCACAAAAAAAAAAAATAGGCAAATCCCATGTAATAAAAGATGCTGGTCTAAGCAAACAAGGACTTTGTAATATAATGCTTTTTAATAGGATTGGCCAGTAAAAGCACAAATTCAGAACAATAGTTTGCCATTAAAGTTAATCTTCTGATCCAAGGTCAATGCTGACAGTATTTCTGCCTGGATTTTAGCTAGGAGCTCATTGGCAGTTTAACTGCCTCTGAATAAAAATCTTTATTCTTTCATGGAATTATCTTGAATTTTGCTGGAAACAAAGCTCTTTTCTTTTATTACATCTTTGAATTCCTGCTTTCAGGCCTGTACTTGCAAACCAACAATGGAAAAAAGAGCCACGCCAGTTCTGGCATCCCTTTGGCATAAAGAGGCATGCAAACGAAATTTACAGGCTTCTGAGGAGGTTGCCTTTATAAATGGAAATTTCCAGGAGCAAATTTTCATTCTGAATTAGTGTTCTCACCATCAGTCCCACCTCTAACATTACTGAAGGGACTCTACACCATACCCTTCATCACCCCTCAGATAAAGAATGATAGATCTCTTGTTGGTAGGCAGCTTTCATAGCTCCTCTCTCCCTGGAGGAGTCAGGACTGGGAGGTTATTCTATACTACCCCGTGTTATTGCCAAGGATGGGGGGAAGGGAATCTTTTCCAGGGAGAAGTGTCCCTCTGGTTGAGTAAGTGTGGCAAAGGGAGCATTGGGGGACCCCGGTTCCAAGCAATTACATGTGAATTTTTTGCCTATCCTGTAGATTTCATGACTGATTGTGTTGCCGTTACTGCTCCCTGTCTTATCTCATTGCTGTTTCCAGTAAATTGCTCTTATCTCAACCCGTGATCTTTGCCTTTCGTGTCTCCAGTTCTCCTCTTCAGCATGCCACAGGGGGAAGGGGGAAAATAGAGGGGGAGAGAGATCAGCAACACATGATTTCAGTGGGAATGCCATTCCTAAACCATTACAGAGACAAATAAGATCTATGAATTGTAAGGGACTGCATGGTTCATGGTTACAATAGGACAAATACTCAGCCAGTCTAAAGTTGAAGTGTGGAAAAATACAAGCCATGGGATCAGAAATCCTGTGTGATTACTTCTGTGGAAGAATTTTATCAGTATATAATTAATAAAGAAATGTCAAAAGGCCTCTAAATCATTAATATTTTACCAGGACTGGTGGAACCAGATGGCATTTCAGCTTCTTGTTCAAAGAAAATATTATTAAATAATTAGAGTGTGTAAAATCTCACAAAATTAAGTTTTATAATGCTGGCAATATGCTTTCAAGAGGAAAAAGGAGGAACTATTTTTGACTAATTGAAATTATATTACTTAAATGTAGTTTGTAGGAAAAAGCTGATTTAAAACAATCCACAGTCCTTCGGTGCCTTAATGATTTACATGAAGTTTGCATAGTCAGGGCAAATGCAGCCCCAGTACAACCCCATAGGAATCAGTGATATTATACCTCTTACACTAGATTTGATTTCAGTATGTACTTCCTTGTTTTAACAAGCAGACCTACTGCTTGGTTCATACTGCAGTCATGAAAAATATAAACAAGCACATTTAGAAAGTTGAACAATGTTTTTTGGAAGAGAGTATTTCCATCATTACCTTTGTAACTGGACCTCCATAGTTACTGTTGGTGAAATCCTGGAAGATCTGAAGCACTAGTTTCTAGCCAGAAGATGTGGATATTAGACAGGATTTCTCATCAAAGTTTTATGAGTAGGCTTATAACAAAACACAGTCTCTAAAAGTGTGCTAATAATACCGTAGATATGAACAGCTCACCAGCTCTGATACAACAGTTTGTTTGTTGGCCAGAACCTATGTGAACAGTCTGGTGAAATATATTCTTATTTGTGGAAGGGTAAGACGCGTCTTCTGAGAAATGCTGCTGTGGTTATGAAATAGTATTTCATCAGAAAATGCAGAAATACTTATAGAAGTTGAAATGTAGCTAGGATCTTTTTTAATCCACTCCAACAATGGCAAGGTAGACTGAAATATGTATAAGAACTATACTTGAAAGCAACATTACAGCAACATTAGAGTGGAAATTCTGTTTGTCCAAAGAAGTAAAGAAGATCCAAGTCAAGCTTCTCACTGAAAGCATGACGGTGTCCCTCATTACTTCTGAAGCACATGACTGTTTTAATTATTTATAATTGCCCGATATACACACTGAGTGGCGTCTCATAACTTGATGATTGAAAAGGAAAAAAGTTGTTCCTTCCCTACAACCTGTGAACATTGTAGCACACAGCCTTTTTACATATGCTGGAGCAAAGGAAAAAATAAAGTATACTTACATGAGAATAGATTTGAAATTCTGATGACTGGTGCTCAACTGAAACAGTGCTCTGCTGGAAAAACAGGGAATGAAATTCTGCTCTTTCTGTCTGCCCTCTATTCCTCCAATGCACTTAAGAGACTCTGGCTTTCCCAGCTGCCTAAGGAAAAGGCTAGTGTCCTGAGCTATGGATGTAGATGCTCCTTGTGAGAAATACATCCCCTCAATCCCAAACCTAAGCAGAAGACTGAGATAGAAACTAAGATATCAACTGTCCTGAAATTTCCCTATGTCCAGGATCAGGCAGCTCTGTTTTCTCTCTAGGGTTCTCCATGGGCCTTACTCTTCACTTTCGTTGTACCACTAGCTGGAATGCTAACACCAAACTGCATATTCACCAAGTGCTTAAGCCCAAGTGTTGCCAAAAGTCCCAAATCCCCACATGAACCATGGCCTCAGTTCAGGGCCTGGCCATATCCCTACACAATTCAACAAGGGATCGCAGTGCAGTATGAGTAAGGCTTCAACTTCACTTGAAATGGTGGAAGGTGTAACTGAAAACTCTTGGAACAATTTTTAAACTCAGAAGGCCCTTTAAATTATCCTCTTTCCTACATTCTTCAAAATCCCTGTAACTGTGGCCTTCATCTTAGCACCATGCACTACATTGCACAGAGCCAAGATTAGCCTTGTCATAGTGAAAAATAACCATCTGGCAGTCCTGGTACAGTGTAACAGTGTTCTACTCAGAAAAGAAGCAGTGCATTTTAACTATGGACGGCTAGGGTCATATCTAATACTGTTACTGTGTTTAAAAGTAACTTTAATTATTGTCACTTTCCCTAGGAGGATCAACAACATTTTCCATGAGAAAGTGGGTGGTGACAAAATTGAAGAGGTGTGTGCAATGACATTTAAATTTTGTCCCTCTATTCAAAAGTCTCCTTGCCTGCAAAAAATTATAAAAAATATCTATATTTTTTATAGCATCTGCCAGAAATTCATTCCCAGGTGTCATCTTTCTGATTCAGAGCAGTATTTCTATTTGCCACTCCTCTTCTGAACATGTCATACAGTAAGAAAAGCACTGTTGCTGACATGACCCTGATAGGCTGACATACAAGCAGAAATGAAAATTATGATGTTCAGTCTCCCGCTCATTGCCAGAATGCCCTTACAATGACACCACTCAGACTGTTTACTACGGAAAGGAAACAAAGGAGTTTGCTCTGTATGCCTTCCATGAGACATTTTCTCTAACATAAAGTGACTTTCAGAAGTTTTTTTAAACGGGATGAAAATTAGGAAACTACTTTCCTTCTATGCACTGAGACAAATCAAAACTACACAAGAAAAAAATCTCTTTAACATTCTTAAGCTAGTTCTTGTAGGCCAAACAATGAAAAACATTCGTGTGCATATAAAAAGGAATTATGGAAAGAGACATTTATTATATTATTCATCAGACAGTATACTATTCAAAAGATGTTTGACTCCATAGGCCTTTAATTTCCAACACAGCACCTACTGCAGGAAAAGCTGGTGTTAAAAAGCAATGACTTTTAGTTGGGCAGAGCTTTAGGCTCCATGCAGTAGATGACCAACTAATGAAAAATCATCAAAAGGCAAAGTCAGAATAGACATAAGAATAACTCAGAATTTCTTTTCCTCTCCTACTTCTTTCCCATTTTAAAATAATTGCACTACTGCTAAAATCTTTTAAAGATAACATCCTAATTACATAGTAGCTATACACTTTATGTTTTGCCACTGGATTTCATAATAATGGTTGATCTAGATGTCAACAGTGTTGTCAATTCAAGTAGAGTTTACCCAGTATTTCTTCATTATGTGCATTGCTGAATTGTCCATGACAGCACGATACGGAATTTTGCCATGCATTTGGTTTGTGCAGTTCATGGAAAAACTCTTAGGACAATAGTACCTTTCCCTTTTCTTTCCCTACCTTGCATCTTTCACACTGATCAGATTTTATTTATTTGTTAGAAGAGAAAAGAAGAGAAATATTCTAGATGAATATAAGTCTAATTTCAGATCATGAATCTCTGAGGCAGAAAGTGTCTTGGTTTTTCTTTGTGGTGTTGTGTTTATCATAAAGGAATGGATCCCAAGCCTCACCTCAGTTCAGTACAAAAAGGAAACATTAATGACTTTCTGTGAAAGGCGCATAGAAGCACAATTATATGAGCACAGATTTTGCAGCATAAAATGTCAATTATCCACGTAAGAATCTATTATTTTTACAGCATTAAACAATTGCTATTTTTAGAGAACAACAAGAGAAGCCAATGGTAAGGAAAGTTGTAATGCCTGCATAATTTTCACAACCTCATGAATTAAAATGTGAAAGTATAAATTAATATAGGCAATCTCAAATCCATGAAAAATGGGTTCCATGCAATTGAAATAAGCAAACAAGATTCTTTTAGTAATTATTTCCAAATGGAATCCAAAACTGAGTCGCAATATTTAAAAGTATTTTTAAAAGTATGATTAGGAAAAATATCTAAGGTAAATACAAGGTTCATAAGAAATCTTTAATTTATTAAATTTTTATTATAAATTGAAGGATCTTCCACTCTCAAAGACTTCCTTTTTCTTTAAGTAAATTGAACTAACTTTAAGTATCAATCAAAACTCTACTGTAATATACCATAATGAAGTCCCATGCTGTAACAGTGATACTCAGAACTTAAAGTTGTACATGGGCAGTTTGTTTAACTATTAAGTACAGAATTCTCAAGACAGACAATTTAATCTTATTATTCATGTAAGGTACTTCTAGTGTGTGGTATAAATGGAAGCAGGGGACTCGTTGATCCAGGCAGTCCCTTTCTACCATCTTTTCTCATTTCCCTGAGCACCACCAAAGTTTCTTATTCCTGCTCCTCTCCCTCTCCCTCTCCCTCTCCCTCTCCTCCCCTCCCCTCCCCTCCCCTCCCCTCCCCTCCCCTCCCCTCCCCTCCCCTCCTGTCTTCTCCTCTCTCCTCACCATCTCACAACAAATATAAACAGATATTATTGCTAATAAAAAGCTTTGAGCAGCAAGTAAGTTAATTCTTTTTGTATAAAGGCTGCGTTTTTTAAAAACTGTGTTTACTCATAGAAGCTGATTGCTGGAAATGAGAGACAGGTAATTGTTTCTCTCAGTGGTAAACATGAATTACTACTTTGTTTCCAAAGGAGTTTCACACACCCTCTAAAAGCTGAATGGCATGTAAGGTGAAATGCAAGATTGAAAAGATAGAACAGCTCTTTGTTGATTTTAAGCTTAGTTGGGAAGACAAAGAGAAAACAGAACCATGGGTTGGCATCAGACATGCATGATTCAGGAACATTAGTCATGTAAACAAGGCAACTTGAAAGGATTAATAAGATAAATTATACCCTAGTAATCACCATCCGAAAATCTGAAAGAAAATATTCTATTTAAACATCAAATCACATGTTCCACAAACAAGGGATAAAAGTTGACAATCTAGACAATAAAACAGATTCTTATAGACATGCTACTGGTTTAAAAGGAATTGAATCCATGCTCCAGGTTTTGCAGTAGCAAACAACTGCCTGTTTGCCTACTTGCGGACTTTTCTCTTTTAATTGAGAAATAATTATTTTCCTTGCACTAACCAACAGTTTAGGCCAGAAATGTCGGCACAAAACCTCCAAATAAGTGATTTTGCATAGTCATAAGACTTGTGCTCCAGACCCTTCATCAGCTCTATTGCCCTTTTGTGGACACTCTCTAGTTCCTCAATGTCTCTTGTCATGAGGGGCCCAGAACTGAACACAGGATTCAAGGTGTGGCCTCGCCAGTGCAGAGTGCAGGGGGGTGAACCCTTACCTAGTCCTGGTGGCCACACTATGTCAGATGCAAGCTAGGAACCTCATATAATTGGCCTCAGCCCATGGGTCTATTCTATCCTAGAGCCTTCCTGCCTCCAGCAAATCAACATTTCTGCCTGACTTGGTGTCATCCACAAACTGAATGAGAGGCCACTTAATCACCTTGGTCAGTAGTTCCAATCTGACAGATCTACCACAAGAAACGAAGGCTGTTTTTTTGCCAGCCACGTGCCTGAGTATGTACTGCTCTTAAATATCCCCCAGCACTATGAGAAATTCATCAATTACTTTTTATTTTGATGATAGACATGAAATTTTCCTGTTGTATTTCCACTTTTTGAGGCCTGCCTACACAATCTCCAATTTGTCTTTTGGTCTTGCCTGCCCTCTCTGCACAAACTCTTCTAAGTCTTCTTAAGAGATGTTTCCACCTAACAGGCAAGGCCTAAAGGCACATGCCTCACCTTGCCCATTCAGCCACCAACTGTCTATGGATTTTGGGAATGCTTCTTATTTTTCATAGACTTCTTTCTTGGCAGCCACTGCTTTGAAATTTTCACAGAGATCTGCCCCCTAGGGGACTGGGAAGCACGCTTGTGACCAAGGAGAAGAACCGGGCACTATGCTTTGTTGAGCCTCATACCACTGGCCTTGGCTGTTCAGATCCTCTGCAGAGCCTTCTGACCCTCTGGCAGATCAACACTCTCTTCCCGTTTGGTGCGATCTGCAAATTGACTGAGGGTGCCCTTGATCCCCTTGTTCAGGTCATCAATAATGATATTAAACAGAACTGGCTTCAACAGTGAGCCCTGGGGAGCCCCACTAGTGACCAGCTGTCAGATGGATGTAACTCCATTCACTAACACTCTGGGCCCAGCCATCCATCCAGTTCTTATCCAGCAAAGGGTGCACTCATCCAAGACATGGGCTGCCTGTTCTCCAGGAGAATACTGTGGAACACAGGACCGAAGGCTTGACTGAAGTCCAGGTAGACTACATCCAGAGCTTTTCCCTCATTTACTAGGCAGGAATACAGCATGCTACAAAAGAAATGTGGTGTGCTTTCTCAGAAATACCTTACTTTACTCTTTTGTTGCTTTTTAATGCTTCCTTCCTCTCATAATAAGAACAAAGAAAAAAAGAGAGACCTTTTCTTTCAAGTTTAAAGCAATCTTTTCAACTGGATCTTTTCAACAGGAAACCTTGAACAATGGCAAAGAAGTCTTCAAGAATATATGGAAGCTATAGAAGACCATTTGTTGACCAATCTACTATTTCCAGTTGACACTACTATAAAAAGTCTCAGTCCTTAGGAAACATCATATGTGATTGACAGAGGGGGTTTTTCTGCGCACTAAAAAGAATCAGACTTTCTTAGGGACAGACTAGGTCTTCGCTTTTTCTCAGTACACTGCATTTCAGGTGTTAGAATCTAGATGAAGAAGGAAACCTGGTAGATGCTCAAAAGAACATCTGGTAAATAGAGTATTGTAGAAGTGAAAGATAACTTAGTCTGACTTCTACCAGCAACTTACAGCCACTGGGTTTTGTTCTTTGTAGGTGATGCCCAGCCCCTGCCCTGGAGGGATGTCTGCTGAGATAAGGAGATTGCTCAGTCTCCCAGCAGGACTCCCTGGGAAGGCAGCTAACTTTTCACTTATGGCGAGAAAAGACAGACCCAGAATCCTCTGGGAGACCCTCTGCAGATCCTTTGTAACCCATTGGCCTTTACCCTCTGGCACCCACCCCCTGTATCCCTATAAAAGTTAGCCCTCTGCCCCTGCGAGACAGAGAGCCTTCGTCCCTGGCTTTCCCCTTCGACGGAGTACGGACCAACAATAAAGCTACCTTCTGTGCGGAACCAGCCGCACGAGCCTCTCGTCTCTCCCTGGTCTGGCCTGGAGGCTGCCCTGCAGAGCTGAACTGAAATCACGAGCTGATAATCATTAAAGAGCTGACAGCTTTTGCATGGGCCCTCCTAGCCAGCAGCTGAGGGAAGACACCGGACCTCGGGAAGGCAATTCCTTTCAGGACCATCTCCCCGGACTGGTCACCTCTTCCTCGGTCAGAGCTACTGACCCATCACCAGCTGCAATAGTTCTTATTTAAGAAAAGCTTATTAATTCTCACTAAGATACATCACAGGTCTGAGAAACCTGAGTCAATATTTATAAAATGGATAATATTAAAAAAAAAAAAAAAATCCAGAAGTTGCTTTTATAAATAATGTAGGACCTGAACTACAGCATGAAGAGAATCACATTAAATGAGTTTTATTATTTCAAACATACATATAAACATGTAGAAATGCCTGGGACTTGCTGCTTATGAGAAAGCTCAACATATATTTGATTTTAAATGTAGATTGATTGACTTTTTCATACTTTCCATAGTTTTTATCACTTAAGTATAGATAAAACAGAGCTTTAGTATACATAAACCAAACCATGCATGCTGTAGAGAAATGTCTGCTTATATTCCCCAAACTGCTATCACTTCCAGCAGAAGATTGTTTTAAAGTTGTTTTTGGCTAAAGATTAGGAGAAACTCCACCAGAAAAAAGACAGGGCTTATGACCACACATTATCAATGTAGCCTGTGGTGGCTAGCATAAAATCTGTTTGTCTGTGGATGCGGCTCCTTCCTTTGGAGTTACTGCAGCTCTATTAGATCTAGATGTATAAGAGCACAAAGCTGTGATTCATGTTGCTTGGAGTTCTTTCTTCTCATATTAGCTTAGTTGCTAAATCTCTGGGTACACCAAATGCCTCTTACTATTTTTTCAGTTGCACCTCTTTTCTGTCATGAATTTCTGACTAAAATCTTAATATTTGACAAAACCAAATAAATAAAAGGTATCTTCATGGTCACATCTGACTACACACCCCAAATTTTTCATGAAGTAGAGGAAATTGGGGCAGTGCAGGGGAGCCTACACAGAACTGTTCCACGTCAAAAGCACCGTTATGCAGTTACCAGGTGAAAGTATCTGATAATAGCACCCCCCTTGACACAAGGAGAATGGAACCACTGGCAGTGTTTCTTTAAGAGGAATGTCGACACCACTCTCTTCTGAAAAAGCAGGCTTCTCCTCTTGATGTACCCATTGGCTATCCCTATATTTTGTGGAGAGCTAAGATAGTGTTCCCAATGGCTGCTGTTGGTCCTCTCTCATAATATGCCAATATGTTGGCATATTATCCTGCTGTGCTAGTGCCATTTTAGCAGTTTGCATTGATCAATAAAGTATGGTTGCTATTCCTGTATTTCAGCAGTTGCAAACGACAAATTAAAAATTCAACTAAATGAAAAATTCAATGTTTTGAAAAGGCATCATTTTGACAGTTGCTTTTTTCCAGTGGAGGTCTGAGTGTGCTCTTTGAAAATTATTTTAATATAACATTAGCGCCCAATCATATTTCTTCAGTTCTTCAAGGTTGTTTTGTGGTTATTACAGCAACTTCCCCATTGCAATGGGTTGAACTACTTCACCCTTACTCCAGAAGGGAAGTCAGTGTACTGAAAAATTACAAGCAATTACAGAATATTTCTTCCTTGTAGAAGCACTTCAAGTACCAGTTTCCACCAAAATACCCAGCACATGGTTGATAACAAGCTCTAAAAGAGATAGCATGGACACTGAAAGTGACCTAGCTGGACCACTAATTGCAAAGCAGGTCAGTGCCCCTTTACTGTATTTTGGCATGCTTCCAATTCTATCTTAAAATTTTTCCACAACTGATATGAGCATAGACCCAAATATTTTGAAAAAGAATCTTAAATAGGGTTTGTGGAGAACAGTTTGGTCACATGAATCTTTGTTTCTGCCCCTTAAAAGCACATCTTTGATGACATGAAAGAAAAATATAAATATCTTCCTACAAATATTGCACAATAATCAAGTAATTGAAGCTAAAACCTAGGCATTTTGCAAAATACTCCAAAGCAGTTATTTAAAAAGTACTTTAAAAGAAGTACTCAGGGTTTTTTAGCCAACGTTTTTATTGTATTCTAGTTGAAACCGATAAAGCCCTAAAATGAAATTCTATGAAGTTTCTTTAAGCAGAAAAAGAAAAACCAAAAGGTATAAACTCCAACCTTGTTATTGTGACTGCTTCCCTCTAATAACCTTCAACACCTATGGAACCGTGATACTTAACTTACATATTACAGATTTCTTCCTTTTGAACCAAAAGGAGAGGTCTTTCAGCAGTGAGCTGTAGCTGGATCTTTAAGCTCTTACTGAACTGGAAAGAATCACTAGACACATAACCAGCCCCATCCTCAGTGACAGAACTCCCTTAATCCTTCAGATACCCATGGATAAAAGCTTGGGTTTACAAATATCAGAGAAATGAGTGGGCCCAACCTACTTGCAACAAAATAATAACTCCACTTTACTAAATTCTTTTTCTTAAAATATCCCTGACACATGAATATTCAGCAGATTTATGAAAATATTAGTTTTAAGTGATAACACAACAACAGACACTTTGATCTAGACTGACTAAAACAAGATTTTGAATTAGAATATTTTTAATATAATGGAAAAAGTTATTTGACTAATTTATTCTCTGCTTCACAGAAACATTCTGACTTCCCTTTAAAGTAAATGGGATAGACACCAAGCCAAACTTTTTTTTCCAATCTGGAATTACAAGACTGGATGAAACAGGGTTTCATATTTGTGGCTGTTTTTATCCTGAAACCTGAGGGTGTTACTTGGTATGTTAAAAAAAAAAAAAAAGCCAACCAGTGATTATTTTGTGGGACCAAACCAACACCACTATACACATGAAGTGGTGTAGGAATATCTGAATTGATTGGCTCCAGTGCTCTTTCATAAAACCTGAGGACTACATCACAGCGGAAGCTTTTGGATTCCCCTAGTGAACCACTGACTCTTTCATTTTGTTGTGCAGCAGCTGAAGAGCAAGATGTAACTTCTGACTATGTCCTGCCATGATTTTCTGCAGCCTTGAAAGACACATATTTTCCCCCTCTCACCAGTAAGTAGGCAGTGGGGGTAATTCAAATGGGAAAAGAGAGAATGGTGTGTGGAAAAGAGTATAATGTATTCTAAAAACAGTGTTGGAGAGTTTTGAATTAAAATAGAAAATACAGACATATCACCATCCTATATGAGCTCCAATACATCATTCTTCACTATACAAAAATCTCAGTCTGGTACTGAGTACAGCTTTGCTCTGGGTGACCAGATCCAGACTGAACCACACGTAAGGTATCTACATGGTCTCACAGTTTACCCTTTGTACATAGACAAAGGGTATGTCTATTCTCATGCTCTCCTTTAACCAGACTCAAGGATGAAGATAAATTCACAGCTTGTTTGCTTCCTATCTATAAATGTAAAACATCATGTCAGCCTCCCATCCAATAAGCTAAGGGACCAAGTACACCTATCAACTAGAAAACCCTTTTCACCAACACACAACCAAAATACTTTTATAATTTCTTCTATTCTGCATAAATTGATCACAAATCCCAGCAGCTTTGCATCTCCATAGTCATGAAGCATCATTTTACTTGTGATGTATTTTTTTGTGTGAATGTATGTGAGTGTGCAGACTTGTGTATACAGAGGAAGAGAAGCTTGGGACAACAGAGTCTCATATTTAAAAACATGGGTGTTAGAACCCATCTGAATGAGTCATACAGCCCCAGAAATGGACAGAGTGACTTTTAAGCAAAAAATCCACAAAATGTCTAAAGCACAACTTTGAATCAGTTAATATGGTGTTACTTTTACATCTTAGTTTGCATTTAATAAAATCAGACTGTTTAATAAAAGGAGGAATTACATTTTGCCTTGCATTTGTGTAAAACTTTGGAAAAACAAAAATAACAGGAACTCAATCTGCAAGAAGAATGTTCCACCATTTTCTTATCATATGATAAAAGGCCAAGGTGTTTTGGACTCTTGATTACAGAATTATCTTCAGAAGCTTTTTTCCTCCTAAGATATCAGCAGATATTTATGATTTAATTTAAATTATTCTCCATGTATTTATTTTGTGGTAAAATCTATATTAATATGCCTGTTTTCACAGATATACACATTTGCAAACAGATGATCTAATTGAAGGTGATATTCCTTTGGGCAGGCTGTTTGCATTTTTCAATGTCACGCCAATACTTTCAGTGCATTTTAACACTATTTTTCAGGTGCCAGTAGCAGTTTGCCATTTATATTGAAGAACAGAAGATCTAAAATGCTGACAGCAAAGACAGCAGCATTCCCTGGCATTTGATGCTCTTAAGAGGGACACTTTTAACCAGACCGTATGCATTTTGCATAATCATTTCGAATGGGAAAAGGGGAAAAAAAAAAAGTAAGGATACTTTGGTTTGACTTCAATGAATCATGGCATAAACTGAAAGTTTAACACTTCTGGATCAGGTTCTCTTCACAACCCTTCATGTTCGCTGAATGCCTTGCCTGGGAATTAAACTGATCAGTTCTTACCTCATGGTGTTGTATATGTACATGTCTACATTTACATGAATGTAATCACATGTATGTGTGTGTATATATATATATATATATATATATACACATGCATAAACAACTTTCTGATTTACCAAGGAACAGTAAATTGTTTTTTGAAAACAATCAAGAAACAAAATTATACCCTGTATCATACAATATTTTGTGTCTTATCCATAATTTTGTATATATCACACTTAGTGATCTAAACAGTACCTGTGAGTTTCCCTTTTTGCTCATCCGATGCAAGAGAAATCTGGGAATAACATTTATACATTTTACTATTATTTCATATGTTCAGGATACTTATAAAATATACTTTTCCAGAAAATTTGGGAAAGCATTAATATTCGCTTTTTCATTCAAGTAACACATTGATATATCTCATTCATAAATGGGCAACTAATAGTCACATACTAGATAGAAGATGGAGTTCAATCAGAGGCTTAAGGCAGTACAATCTGCCTTCTATAGAGGAAAAATCTTCCTGAGTCGGGCCAGATGCTAGTAGTCCAATTTTCTGTAATAATCTCCCACTCATTAAGAAAATATCTAACTAGGCCCAAGACATCATGTAATGATTCCTCAAATATTTTCAATGAAAAAAAAAATCTAACAAAGCAAATGTCTAAAGCCGCACTTAAAGACAAATTAAACTCTATTTTCCACTCTCTCATGCTTTTCAAATACTTATTATGCCAATAAATGTTTTCTTCATTTTTACTGGAGATTTAGTATAGATGACTTGCAATGATATAAAAAAAGTTGAGGGCACTATCAATATAATCAGCTGATGGATATGAAGATGTCTGTTTTTAAAGTTCTCCTACATTCCCACTAGAAGTTAAAAACTCTGTGGAATAAAAAAATCCAAACCACTGAATAAGAAACCAAATGAAACCAAACCAAACCAAAACCCCCAAAAAACCCCAAATAAAAGTAAGTGACAGAAGGATAACTTGAGAAATAATTTTTTTTTTCTGAACTCAACAGCTGCTTATAAATATTTTCTAGTTGTCTTGGTTGAAAGACAGGTGTCTGCTAAGGAAGGCAGGAGCCTCCCTCTGAACAGAAAATGTAATCCCCCTTCCCTCTGAATTATTATACTTTTGAAATTAAGGGGCTTTCAGGGAAAGATATGAGAAATAGGAATAAAAGCTCTTTACTAATATATATATATATGCATGTATGTATGTATAGCAAGTCAAACAAAACAACAACAACTATGGCAGTAACAGCAATCACAAACCCAGTGCCAGCCTTCTCGGCTGTCGGGCCCTTTCCCCTCGGGTGCAGTTCCGCTCGCAGCCGGCAGGGGCGCTGGCGGCTCCCGGTGAGCAGGGCAGGTGCGATGGTTCCCCCGCGGCTGCAGGGGGCGCTCCGGAGCGAGCTCGGGGAGCACGCGGCACCGGTGCCCTGGGATCCCGGGAGGGATGGGACAAAGGCTTCGCAAAGCCCTGGGCAGCCGATCTCAGTGCCCCAGCAAGACCTCTGGGAACAGCAAACTGGAACGGCAGGAATGAGCACAAAAAATCCTGGGTGGCAGGCGAGATGCACCAAACTCCGGAGCTGCAGCGGAACCCCCCGGGACATCTGGCCAGGCAGGGCATGCGGAGCTGAGTGTAGCGAAGGCTCGGACCAGCAGCAAAAGAACGGCAGGGGCATGGCAGCGGCGGCCTGGCCTCTGGCAGAGCAGGGAAAGGCGGCCTTGGCATCCCGGGGTCCCCTGAGGCACCTGAGCAGATGGTGAAAAGGTCCCTCTTTTAGTGAGGTAGGGTGTTAAATAGGATCCCAGTGCAACAGCCGCTCCAGTGAGCAAGCTCCAGTCACAGTAGAAGGAAGGCAGCAAAGGGCAGAACCCCGCAGTGGTGATGAATTCTCCCCACAGCGACTGAAGCCTCTCCTGCCTCCAAACGCAGAGAGAACAAGAGCCCTAGGCGCACCACCCAGCCCCTTTTTCCCAGTCCAAAACTCTCGGCATCCCGGCCCTACACAAGAAAACCCCAGGTAAGAGTGGCCAGCTAGACCCCTCTGTAGCTGTAGCCCGATCTTTTGTCTCTCTTAAGTATCCAGTTGTTGTTGTCTCCTAGCAACATGTATGGGGAAAATTCTTTAAGAGAAAAAAAAAACAAAAGGAGAACTCCTAAAACCCCAACACTAGTACTGTATTCCAGATAAAGTCTATTCTAGCACTTCTTTGTGCAAGTAAACCAGTCCCACGTTCTTCATAGGCAAAAGAAGATATTAATGCAGAGCAGCAAAATTATGAAAGACCTTAAAATAAAAAGAGTGGGCAAAGAGGGACAAATCTTCCCTATAGTGAAATTCTACACCCAGAAATATTTCCACAATTGCCCAGGTTTCTTGAAAAGAAAGCTTTGCTTGACAATTAGGGTAACATAGGTGATTCTGGATGGTTGATTTTCTCCCTGAGAAAAAGGAAAACTCTCAATGTATCTTAGGGCATTCAGTATAGTTTACTAAACTATATGAAATCCTGCCTCATCTGAAGTGAATGGGACCTCTTGAATGCATAGAACCCTATAGTTAGCTCTGTACCTCATTCTTTGAGGTCTCTCATGCTTTTATGACTGAGGGGATGGGGGCACACATCAGCTTGACTTATCCTATTAAACAAGGTAGGATAATGTGTGAGGCAGAGAAAAAGAGATGAGGTTTATGTCCCACATTCAAGGGAAACCATTAGAAGATGACCATCCCTGTGCAATACTCCGTAAATGACCTGTTGCACTTCATGGACTTTCTGTGAGGTGTCCAACAACTTGGGATAGAAGTAAATTGGTATAGAAGTAAACATGCTTCTCTTTCCTATTGTTTTCAAACACAGGGGCAAAATATGCCAGGCTTTGTTGAGCAATTTGCTCGTGGGGAGTTTTGCTCAATTGTGAGTTCAGAAGTTGTCTTGTGGTTTGGCTGGCTAGTTCAGAGAGAAACAACAAATACTCAAAACTTATTTAAAGACATGTGGGACCTTGTCTGCACCATCTGACCAGTTCAGCAGGAGCCCTATGTGAACCACTTAAAGAAAAATCCTTTAGAACACAGTCTTTTCTCTTCCCATAGTATCTCAGACTAAGACAGACCTAAAGGTCAACAATCATCTGTGATTTTTTCTCTCCCTACATTTATTTGCTCTATTTTTCCTGCCAATGAAACTGATAGTTTAATAAAAGAAAGTGTACAACCCTCATGTTCAAACTAGGTGTGATTTCAAAATAAAAAATCTACTTTCTTAAATGGAGACTTGAGATAGGCATCCAGGTGTCTATATACATTCAGACACATCAGAATTTTTAAGAAACAGAGGCAAAATTAAGCTCCTAATAAAATCATGTAAATAAAACCAAAAGGGACAAAGCTTTGCCACATTAATTAAATGAATTAAGTACCTCTGCTCTTTTAAAGGAGTTGCATTGAAGTAACTGCTCTTCACTGCAGTTAGTACATTTCTCTTGAAAATTAAATGCCACGTTCTGAATTGATCTGCAACACTGTACAAAATGCATGTAGGAAATATCCCTAGATGTCCATCCACATCGTTCTTTTGTTAGAGAAATGTTTCTCAGCTTCGTTGAGCTAAAGAAAAACATAGAGGAAAGAAAAGAAAGGAGGAGAGGAGAGGAGAGGAGAGGAGAGGAGAGGAGAGGAGAGGAGAGGAGAGGAGAGGAGAGGAGAGGAGAGGAGAGGAGAGGAGAGGAGAGGAGAGGAGAGGAGAGGAGAGGAGAGGAGAGGAGAGGAGAGGAGAGGAGAGGAGAGGAGAGGAGAGGAGAGGAGAGGAGAGGAGAGGAGAGGAGAGGAGAGGAGAGGAGAGGAGAGGAGAGGAGAGGAGAGGAGAGGAGAGGAGAGGAGAGGAGAGGAGGTACTTCACTTGCAGATGTGAAAAGAACTGATAACAGTGGTCTTGTATTGTCCCACCTTCAGAAGACTAATCATGTATCTCTTTCATTTAAGTGAAACACCTTAATCAAAAACTAAATATGGGCAATATAAGAATATTTACTTCAATGTATAATAATGCTAAATGATGCATGTGCACCTCTTTTCCTGTATGTCTTGTGTTGCTTACTCTCTGCTTTTTGGGGTTTACATGGGTGAGATTTGCAAACTATTTTTTTGCAAAATTAATGAAGATATAATGGTTTCACTTATGAGATTCAGTCTGTTCCCAAAGTATAATCTATTGCCAGTTTTAGGGCATAGACATTCTCCTAAGCTATGCTCTAGGGTCATGCTGCATTGAGATTTTCTTCTGCACGGATGCTACTTAACTCAGACAGCTGAGCACCTGAGGATGCATAAGCACATTAACAGTAAAACTACAGCAGAAAATGTGAGAGGCTTGGTAGAAAATGTCTTGCTACCAACTGTTGAATTTATAATAGTAAATTATGAATATGTGCATAGTTTTCATTTGCTTTTGAGCTCAGGTGGATAGATGGAAAATCATTCTTGTGCAAAAGACACATCCAAACTCAACCAAACAGCAACAAAAAACCGAGACCTGAAACAACGTAACATAACCCCTCCTTGCCCCCACCATCCCCTCCACACCAAAGCAGTGTTCAACATCCCAACTATACTGTACTTATTAGCTCTCTTGTTTTCACAAAAGATATCCTTTCAGTGACTTTGGCTGCTCTCTTCTCAACAAGCACTATTATTATTAACTCTTCATCATGCTTTCTTACTGCTAAATATTCAGATATTTGGACTACTAACCACAGTTACTCTACTGTCTATGTAATCATGATGTGATTTTCTGCAGTAGAAAGCATATTGGTATTTTAGAGGCAGTAATATATAAATGGAATTAAAGAGGATGGATCTATTTTTCCTTTCCTTACCAGTTTTCTACTGGGTGATGCCAATGATTATGAGCATATTCTGAGTGTATCAAAATAGATGGACATAGATGGACATACAATAGATGGACAGGCAAGACATGCCTTTTGATTGGATGCTTCATGTGGACATTCACTTGAGGACTGAGTAGATGATACATATTAGTGACAATTCTATGTGTATGTCAAATGGTGGAATTTATTATTTCATATTTTGGAAAATGGATGTACTCTATTAGTAATCACAGTTGTCATTACATGTTAGCCCCTCAGGATATAAACTGAGAGACCTGCATTGAATGTAGTAGAAGGGTTGTGTAAGTAGAAAAACAGAGAGGTGGACAGTGCTAGATGACTCAGATAGTTAATTATTTTCTTTTTATCCTGTGAGTAACTGTTACTGTTTACAATCTTGCCTGAAGTTCAATGGTGTTTTACTAAGGAAATTTCCACATTTGTTAAGAATTGCATCATGCTGGTACTGAAATGTTTGGTCCCTGTTTAATTCCTCTCCCCATTTCTCCTCCTCATCACTACCCTTGTGCAGCAACTTCTTTCACATAATTCCTCGACTTCTCATTGGGTCCTAAAAGACATATTTGTTAATTCCATTCCCGCAAGAATATGGGAGACCAGAGTTTTTAGGGATGGGGAAATCTGGAAGCAGACTTAATGCCTTTTTGCCACCAGTGCTGGAAGAGCAACTCCACATATGTTGCAGCTGCAGCATGCCAGCACATTACAGCATCTGCATTACAAAGAGACAGCAGGACAGGACAATCTGCTTTCATCTAGACTTTACCAGACTGAAATCTGAGGTCTGGAGTAGAAGGCTGGTATAAGAGCAGCTCATATGATGTTTAAAACCTCAGTAGGCAAGAACCTCTTCTGAAGGACTGAGAGGCAGAAATATTACAGGCAACAGCTGCCAAACTCTACCCAACTTTCAGTTTAATCTGCTTCCTATTGGCTGACAGAGAGCCATGGCTCCACACACAATATTTCTGTATCACATCTGTACTTTAAAGATTCCTAAAGGCTGCTGCTTTCATACATGGAGAACAGATACTAGGATAAAAGATAGGGCTTCATGTACCTTAGCAGCAGCAAGCAAGTTGCTGTTCCTAATCCTGAAATGCTAGTGCACTTGGAGCCATCTCTCCCTTTCAGATAATCCCTTTCTTTGCACAATGAAACTTCCTTCAGCCATTTCAACAAATGTTTTGAAAGCATCATTTCCACAAGACCATTTGTCTCAATGCTATTTCCCCAGTGGTTTTAAGTCTAAGGGTCTTTGGTGATCTGCAGACTCTTTCTAATGTTATTGACAGCTTAAGGGAAAAAAAAAACTTCTATTAATCTTGTCAAAAGACTATATATATATGGAACTAAAATGGGATGGAAAAGTTTCAGTATTTTGCCAGGCAAGGAAAAACAGTATCCCACAACTAGTCCACTGCAGTGACTAGTAATTAATGTACCTTTGAGGAAACCTTCCTTTTTAGGTAGTTCCTGAAGAGGGGGATAAAACTTCTACACTTCCATGGCGTCATTGATAAAAACACATGTGTTTTGCATAGGTATGTCACACACAACCTATTCTGTATACTATTTTGTATGCACAGCCCTGATCTGGTGAAGTCTGACACAAAGGTACCTTTTTTCAAGTAAGTATTGTCATGGACTTCAAAGGGACTATTTCCAGGAGTAAAACTTAGTCATGTGTGTGATGACAGGATCAGGGAGTTGGTATGATCATGCGCTCTCATTTACTGTACAAAATATACACACATTGCTCCTTTAGCTGTCACTTCCTGCGATGGGGGCCTCATTCTGCTACAGGCTGAAGTGTGATACACTGGCAAGTGGTCTTTATTAGAAACGTCATTGACACTGTCAAGCATCCTTTAGAAGGTGACATTGCACCTAGAAGGTTATCAGGCCAGAGCCATGAAGTCTACAACAATTTCTGTGTCAATATTGTAAACAGGTAATACATCTGACCTCTTTTTGGACTTAACAAAACACAGATGATTAAAGTTCTTCTGCGCCTCTTTCACCCCTCTGTCATCCATGTATACACTTTCCCCAAGCTTTGTCTTGAAGTACCCTGCAGAAGTAGTGAAGTTGAGAAAGAGCTACTTTAATTATAAGTACTACAGTAATGAATTCAAGTACACTCATTTATCATAAAGGGCTTCCCCATCTGTCTCTAAAGTATGCTCAAAAATGCTGTGTATTTGATAACATGAATGTTGAGAATTTAACACATTTTAGTTTTAAGCACTCCATTTTGGCTAGCTTTTTGTAAGATTGTACAACTGAATTTTGACTAAAGGAGCAGATTGGGGGTGGGGGGAGTGTGTGTGTGGGGAGTGTGCGTGTGTGCACGCACGCACGTGCGCGTGTGTGGTCTCTTCCTAATTTATTTGCACTTCAACCCACTGGGATCAAGCTGCAATCCCTGTAGGCAAAAGAAGATTAGGGAAAGCGACTGACTGTTTTTTCCCAGACACAGAAGGGAAAGCAACTTCTCAAGTACCGCAAGTTTTTCTGGCCACTGTACAAATTGTTCCTTAGTATGGAGAGTTTCCAAAAGACCTAATTAGCAACTCGCTACAAACATTTCTTTGCATTAGCTAATGATCCGGCTACACTTGTAAGCAAACAGTACCAACATATCTAATCAATGCAGAAAACCAACAGAATGCCTATTAAACATCTGGATGTAATTTTCTAGTTAGACTTAGAACAAAATGAAAACATATGCAGGTTTCTTTGATCTATGCCTCAACAAAGAAATGGTCGATAAAAAAACACACTGGCCAGTCAATGTGTCATTTTCATAAAGCCCAGTCATTTCTTTTCAAATGTTCCCAGTTTAATTTTTTTGGTTTCCTGCAATCTCTAATTTTACCATATTGTGTGAAACCCAAAAGGGATTCTTTGGATCTGATTCTATTTGAGGTTTTACTGCTACACGATCTGCTACTGACTTGTTTTTTTCAAATTCAACTCAGGGATTTTTTAAGGGTGAAGGAATGGGGGAAGTGAATACAGTCATGATGGTAAAATGACATAGTGCAACTTTTTGAACATTCTTGCCTACAAGGAAAGCTACTAATTAAAAAGAAATCAAATTATAAAGAGGGTATGCAATGGATATTAGCCAAAAGATAGCAAATAATTAAAAATGTAATTGCTTTACCCTATTCACACCATTTGCACTTCATAAATAAATGAATATTTAAAAAGTGATATTGTTTTGCATATACAATAATTATTATTCTTTCAACTGTATTGACAGTCACTACTGTACCACATGTACTGTATGATTCAGGTACTTTTTTTTTCTCTTTCATCTGCACCACACTGGCATTAAAAAAACCAAACCAAACCCTAAAACAAGCAAAACCAAATAGAACAACCCCCCTGCCCATGAGCATGTTTCTCTTTCAGTTGAAAATCCAGTGATCCATCTAAAACTTTGAAAGCATAAACTCTATTGAATTTTAGAATTGCTTCCTCCATAGACTTGCTCTCACTATATAGAAAGTAGAAGAGTGGGACAAATCACACATTTGCTAAATTGTTTACCGCCCACCTGCAGCTAACTCCTAGTGATTAACATTATCAACATTTTTGTTTTATGTGCCAGTTTGTGCAAAGTTAAAAAATATTGCCTGTAAACAGTACTGTGAACAGTGAAAGAAAAAAAATAATAAACAGTGCATTAAACAGAACATCATACAATACATTTTTTCCCTAAGAAATGGATACTACATCTGAAACCCTCTCAGTATGTTTAACCTACATTTTGGACCCAATAGTGGTTTTTTTTTCACTCAAAGCTTCAACTGCTTCCAGTGTGAGTTTTCAGTACATAGCCAGTTTAGGATTAGGCCCTTTGCTGTATGAGGTAGGAAGACTACACTAAAACTCTTACAGTAAAAAACAACTGATTTCAAACAACAGAGTCAAATGGATGACTAGGCAGCATGGTTGGGGGGGTTAATACTGAAGGAAATATTTTAATTTTACTTTTAAAACTTGAGACAGAGATTTAAAAACAATTATTTTTAATCCCGTTGGAGAATTTTGTAGAGTATGTACAACATTGTGTAATGATGGAATAATGATCTGGTATAAAATGCTACCTACTGGAATACAGCATGCTTAGCCATACTTTGCTGCCTTTCTGTGGTGTAAATAGTGAATATTGCCACGGAATGAGAATGTTCAGTTTCCTGGAATTAATCCAGATTTATACCCATCCAACAAAAAGATTTTTTTTTAATGTTCTAATGAGCCAATGATGATGCATTATAAATTAGTTAAATATCAGACTGTGTTGGTTATTACTCCTGCTATGTAATGTCAGTGGCTCTCATTTGAAAAAAAGCCATCACATTTGATTCTGCTCCTGCTTGTACAGCTCTTCTATTTCAAATATAATGGATAAGATTCAAAATGCCCTTAAGTGTCTGATTACAGAAGCTAAGTAGGTTAAAAGCACTTGCTAATAAAAACCAAGAAAACAGAGCTTTTCTCTTTCTGTTAAAACATGCCTTGGACGTTTTAATGTTGACAAATACAGGTAACAAGACATTTCAACTTTCATGTAGGTGAGCAATTTAAAAAAACCAAATCCTTTTTGTTTATGTTCCAAAACACAGTGTTGTTTTAATATCATATCTGTCAATATCTCATTAACAACTTGTGCCAGCAGGTTAAGCAAAGTACAACAAAAGTTAGGTAAGTTACATTATTATAGACTCCATAGCTACTAGGTACACACACAAAGTGCATAATCATAGTTTGCATTTTTATGGCACCTTTCATCTGAAGATCTAAGTACTTTAATAAGCATTAAGTAATTAAGCTTTCCATTGCTATGAACAGAGTAGAGAGTTGGCTTGTCCAAGAGAACAAGAGAAGAGCTGGGAACAGAATGCAAGATTTTTAGCTTTGCTTATGCAGGTGGAACACCAGAGAAGTTTACACTCCCGTCCTGGAAACCACAGTCTATCAAAGCTCACTATCAAGGGTATTTTGCCTCATGTCTTAAAAACCATTAAAAGCCCACGTATTTATTCATGTGTTCCCCAGGATGCACATATGCACCCTATACATAAACAGAAACACACATATATTTGTACACCTGTAGGTACAGACACCATTACATGTACATATATACATGTACACAGACAAGCACGAAGACACAGATGTATCAGTGCTCACTGACAAAACTCCGCAGTCCTGGAACGAAGTCCAAACTTTTCACTGCGGAAGACTGAGACAGTTTCATTTCCTTTTGTGTTGGTTATGTTTAAGTAAAAGTGGGAACACAGAATATTCTGGGAATAATAATGGGAAGTTATCACTCTCGAATGAGTAGAGCTTTACCTTGATATTGCAAAACATCAAATTTCCTATCCTATTTTAAACACATACTGCTTTCTTTAGGATACAAGATGAACCACAACCCAGTTCTAAGGAAGTAATCTGTATCTAGTAAACATTAGTGAGGAATTGTAAGAAAATGCAGAGTATAACATCACCCTTACCGTGTTTAAATGATTCGATTCAACATGCTAAGACCTCTTGTTAGGTAGCACACAGGTATATACTAACAGCACAAGTGTGTCTTAAGGCACCCTTTTAAGTCCAAAGGTATTTCACACTTCATTGTGGAATTCTGCTATGAATAAGGTGCTTGCTAATAGAGGATATGTTTTGAAGTTTACTCCCCACTGCAAGCTATGTCACCATTTGTCATCTCCTCAGCAAGCACACACAGTCTGTGGAATTTGTTTGACCCTAATCTATCTCAAGTGGGCCTATAAACTAAAATTCTTGACAGCTTTCCTCTATCAGGCCCCTCTTAAAAATAAGCCGGTTTTCCCCAAACTACAACTTCCGTCTGATCAGAGGGCCATTCCAACCCACACAGCAGTTGGCGTGCCCTGAGCCGCGCAAGCACGCGGGAGGGTTTATCCTTGCTTTTGGCGTTCTCCGTGGCGCACTGTCAGCAGGTGCCACGGCCCCGCCGCTGCCGCTTGGCGAACGAGGCGGGGCCGCGCGCCCGACCCGCCCGTCGCAGTGTCAGCGCGGGTCGCCGTGCGGGGCCCGCTGTGCCGGGGCCCGCTGTGCCGGGGCCGCTGTGCCGGGGCCGCTGTCCGGGCCCGCTGTGCCGGGGCCCGCTGTGCCGGGGCCCGCTGTGCCGGGGCCCGCTGTGCCGGGGCCGCTGTGCCGGGGCCCGCTGTGCCGGGGCCGCTGTGCCGAGGCCCGCTGTGCCGAGGCCCGCTGTGCCGAGGCCGCTGTCCGGGGCCCGCTGTGCCGGGGCCGCTGTCCGGCCCCGCTATGCCGGGGCGGGCTCTGCCGGGCCCCGCTATGCCGGGCCTTCTGTCCGGGGCCGGCCCCGCACCCGCGGCTCCGGCAGAGGAGGAGCGCGCGCAGGCGCCGCGCGCACGCCGCTGCAGCCCCGCCCGCGCGGGAGCCCCACGTTACTTTGATGGACAGCTCGGCCTCCCCGCTCTCCTTCCCGCCGACCTTCCCCGCCCCCCCGCGGCGCCGCGCGCCCCGCGCCCGCCCATTGGCCAGCTCGGAGCGCTCCCGCCGCTCCGCCGCAAAACGCTTCCCAGGGAAAGCCGAAAGGCGGCGCGACTCCGGCTCTCGCCATTGGCCCGTGGGCTGAGGCGCGTCACGGACCCACGTTGGCGGCTGGGCCGGCGATTGGGCGGCCGTCCCCCCGCGCGGCGGCGTGGGCGGGGCCGCGCGGCTGGTTAGCCGGCGGAGTGTGAAACCGCGTGCTAATGTAAGCGGCGCGGGCGAACTCAGCGTGTCCAGCTCGGCCACGGCCTCGCTCCGGTCCCGCCGAGCGCCGCCCGCCAGGCTGCCGCCTCGGCTTCCCCTTGCTGTTGGCCGGCGCGGAGGGAACGGGGAAAAGGAAGCCAGTGGTGTTCCCGTACGCTCGAGTTCGGATTTTTCAATAGGGGAGAACTTTATCCCGGGTTGACGAGGAGCGGCGGGCGACCGCGGAGAAGAGCGAGGATGAGGATGATGCTGCTGCTGATGTCGCCGCGATGTATCGCGCTCGGGGGGCTCTGGTGAGACGCACAGCTCCCAGATACGCGCCCGCCTGGAAAAGGCTGTAGTGGTGCCGTTGCTCGAAGGAGCCTCCCGTCTGATTTAAACCTCAAACGGACGCTTGCCTTTTTTTTTTTTTTTTTTTTTTTTTCTTCCCCGAATCTTCCCCAACGGGGCTGGTTGCTTGGACGCTAAGGCCAGCGAGCATCTTGAGGGGTTTGCTTTCCTTTTGTCCTAGGGACTTCTTTGCAACTAACGGAAGAGTCTCTGCTGCGTGTGTGGTACCCTTTCCTCTGTCCTCCAGTGTTTCGTGCATGTGCTATTGGAGCTGCTCCGATCGGGGACGGCTGTGCAAGAGCTCCCGCCCGCCTCCTTCCTCCTCCTCCTGCCTTTCTCCCTTGTTCATCGCTCTGTGTCTTGCTGGTGGTTTGACCCCTCCGCCGACGCCTGGGAGCAGCGCGTCCCTCCCTGGACACTTTCTTTCGGCCCCTCGGCTTGCGACCGTCCTGTCGCTGACACTACGTCCCGCTTTCTCAGGCTGGATTTTCCCCTTTTGACAAGGGGCAGAAGTGGAGAGAGGAGTCGCCTCCGCTCGGGGTTTCCGGCCTTACAATCGCATCGACGACTTGCGAGTCCGTGAAGGGGATTATTCACTCCCGCTGAGGGGCGGCTGTTGCCTGCCCTCCTGCGCCCCGTCGGGTCCCGTCCCGCCGCGCCCGGGCGTTGCGGGCGCCGCCCGCCGGTCGACGCGCCGCCGAAGGAGCGCGGAGCGGTGGTGACCGTCCCAAGCGCGGCCCGTCCGCCTTTCCCGGCCACCTTCAGCCCACCTCGGAACGACAGCAACAAAAGACGCCGCGCTTGGGGGATGTCCCCGCGGCGGGGGCACTGAGCCGCGCCTCGCCCCGCTCCTGCCCGCGGCGGCGGAGGGAAGGCGGTCGGCGGGTGCCGCCGCTCCTGTCCCCTTGGCGCACCCAGTGTGAAGCCGGGGCAGGGCGGGGAGTCTCGCCGCGAGAACCGCGCTGCCAGGGAGACCCGCCGCGGCCGGAGCCATGTTCCCCCAGAGCCGGCACCCTGTAAGTACGACTGGGGCCGCCGTTCCGCGGGTGAGGGGCGCGGGGCGAGGGCCGGGCGGTCCGGAGCGTACCTTTGGCTCGCTTACTCGGCTAGAGCTGGGGGGAGGGAGAGGAAGGCGCCCTCACAAGTTCGTTCCCTCCGCAGTGTAGCGGCTCCATCCTGCCTGCCGGAGCGGCCCTCTCTACTTTTTATTGCGTGGGCAACTTATTTGCCTTGGGAATGATGGCGGGGGGTCGCCGCCGGGCCGGGCAACATCCGGCGAACAGAGCGCTCGGAATGGGCCTGGCTGTGCCTCCGCGGCGGGGGTCGGCGGGGAGGAGCCGGCACGCCCCGCTTTCGTGTAGACGGCGGCGGCAGGAGCGGGTGGGTCGGAGCCGGAGTGCGGGTAACCTCGGCCCCACCGCAGATGAGGGACGGGAAGGTGGGTAACAAGTGCGCAGCGCCCCGGGGCGGGGGCGGACCGCGCCGGACGCTCTCTCCATCCCTCCGGCCCGGCCGCGATGGGCAGCGCCGCCTCCTCTTCCCCGCTGGGCGGCCGCGCTATGTCTGAACGTGCATCTCTCTCCCGTGCCGCCACCGCGCCAGACCCCGCACCAGGCTGCGGGTCAGCCTTTCAAATTCACCATCCCGGAGTCGCTGGACCGCATCAAAGAAGAGTTCCAGTTCCTTCAGGCGCAGTACCACAGGTGAGCGCCGGCGGGCCGCCCCGGAACAGAGACTACCGCCCGGTCCTCGGCCGGACGCGGGGGGCTGCAGCGAACGGCCGCGTCCAGGCGGTGGCGTGCGGCGGCGCGGCAGAGCCCCGCCGAGAGACCCCGACGGGCCGATGAGGGGAGCGTGGACAGCCCCGGTCCGCGGTGGGGGCGGGGGCTGCCGGGTGGACGGGGCACGAACGGGGACACAGCCCTGCCCTGGGCGGGCCCGTGCTCCCCGGGCAGCTGCGAAACGGTGGTGGCGTCGAAGCTGGACAGTTCGGCACCTCTGTGCACTCGAAAAATATATATAGTATGTCTTGGGAACCTGTATGTGGAGGGGTCATTTCAGTATATCAAGGGAAGACCTCCTCAAATTCTGTGGCACAGCGCGTTAAAGAGGATACTTCTCTTGTTTGCTTATTTGTGTGTGGTGTTAATGCAAAAATTAGTAAAACGCCAGCGTCCTGTGGTTAAGAGCCAGGGAGGACGGTTAAAGCACACAAGTACTTGGAGTAGTAACAAAAAGTTTGCCAGAATCCATGGAAGCCGTGGGATGCGCTCGTCGTTGCTGTGCTGCTCTTCACCTTTGTGGTGTGTGTGTGCTTGCTGCTGACGTCCTTTCAGAGATTTAGTGTACAGGTCCTTTTGACCCTGGGCAACTGGTGTTAAGGAGCATTAATCTTCCTTAATTTTATACTTACGTGCACCTGGAATAATTGGAGAGAAGTAAAAGCTTTATGGGTTTCCCACTTGAGAATTGCTTGCTTTTAGTTACGATTCCTCTTCCTTTACCTATGATAGTGTGGTCTTATCAAAAATCATTAACTTGTTTAAGCTATTTATTCCTTAAGAAATACAGTGTAAACTCTAAACATCCAGTATTGTAATTTAAAGTGAAAAATACTGCTTGCACACTAACTGTTCCATAGGATGCTCACAAGTATCATTTAAAAAAAAAATCAGTTTGGTAGAAAACAAAGGGAATGTTGAGGCTCTCAGTGAAAGTAGTCAGAATTATACCACTGTTTGTCATGAGATGTGCAAGTGCCAAATGCAACTTACTTTTGTTTATGAAAACAAAAATGGAAAGGAAACTTGCCAGTAAATGATAGTCAGAGTTACCAGTTTTCAAGCACTGGGCAAGGTAGCATTTGCTAGAGTGTATTTAAGTTAAGAATTATACTCAAGCTGTAACTGTAAATGGGAGTGATGTTTCTTCGCAGTAATTTACTAAATACTGTGTAGAAAGAAATGCCTCTATTTTATCTATTTTACTCCTGAGAAGTACTTCAGAGAAATTAATATCCTATTCTAACTTGTAAGTTGTAGCACTTAATAGCAGCTCTTTGTCAAATTATGAAGGTGGATATGTTTAGATTCTGGAGATAGTTCAGGCCTCATAGAGCACCCATGAAAAGTTCTTTACGTTTCCTCTTCAGACTTTTTATTTGAAGTATGAATTAAGTCTTTCTACATTGTAAGTTAGTTTGAGGTTTTTTTAATTAGCAGCTTCTGTCAAAATACAAATAGAGTGGGTAGATGTCAAAAAAATGACATGTTACATTAAAGCATGATCTATTTTGTAGCCTTAAATTGGAATGTGAGAAGCTGGCAAGCGAAAAGACGGAAATGCAGAGGCATTATGTGATGGTAAGTATATTTGGCTCTATCTTTATTTCAGTAAATATCTCCTAATGCAACGTTCATCAGCATAAGAAAATAATGTATGCTCATTTATTTGCAGTACTATGAAATGTCGTATGGATTAAACATTGAAATGCACAAACAGGTAAGACATTTTGTTTTTTTAAGCCACAAAATCTGCAGTCTGTCTGGTGTATTTAAATGTAGCTCTGCTGTTTATGCTCAGATGACTGTATCGTGTCTGAATCAATAGCCTGATTTGTAGCCTGATTAGTAGACCTTTGCCTACCTCCTGTCAGATGAGGTGTAGATTAGGTTAAATGCCTTTTTGGTATTGGTCCTGAGAAACTTTGGCATAAATAGGGAAGGTCTGTGGTTTTAAAAATGCAGTTCGGTACTTTACAAGTTTGGGTTTTTTTGGGTTGGGTTTTTTTGTTTGTTTTGTTAGCGGTAGAGGCTGTGATGTGTAGAACTGATCTTATGTCTGTGTAGCATATGTAGTCATAGTTACGCAAATCCTTGCCTTATAAAGGTATGAAGAGATTAGTGACTTGGAAAGCTCTAGTTATGACTATGAGTTTGCAAGTTCCCATAAAATTCACACTTATGGCAACTATAATGGCGAATAAAAAGAGTATTGAACTGGAACAAGACACTAAGGACCTCATAAGAGAAGAAAAGCTAAATGATTGCACAGCTCAGAGGACCCTCAATTGAGTAGTCATTGTCTGCCAAATAAAGCATTAATGGCAGGGTGTAAGTATTCCGTAGATATGCTGACATTCACTTTTTCATCAAGATGCTAGTACAATAAGTCTTTCAGAAATCGATGGCCTCTTAAAAAAATTATCATTAGATGAAGTTGCACAGTTGGACACATTTCAAAGTGCAACAATACAATTCTTTCTTGATGTGTATGTGCTATTTCATCTAAAACTCTTGTTTCATTAAATTAAAGAGCATGGCTGACCGGCTAGGGCACAGCGAAGAAATTGATTAGTTCAGGCTTCAGATCTTCAGTATATTCAAAGACATTCATTAAGCAAGTGAATTACGGAGTTGAATTTTGCTTTTATAACTCTGAACTCTTTGATTTTTTTTTTGTTATTTGCTTTGTTTTTCCCTAAGAATATTATATTTGGTAAGGTGGCATTGTAATTCCATGATAGTTTTCTATCTGCAAATCTGGGTAGGTGTTCTTTTGGGTTTTGGCGATATGCTTGTTTCAATTCAAAATGTCATTAAAAGAAGTAGTATCATGACAACCTCTTTTTTTTTTTTTTTTTTTTTTTTTAATAGTGTACCACATAACCAGATGGAACAGTAAGCTTAGTGTTTGACTTGGTTATGTAGTGTAGCTTAACTAATTTTCTTGTGGCTTGTGTTTTAGAATAATGTCAGTTTTCCTTTGAGGTGACTTTTCATAGCTTTGTGTTTCTGAGATTTTTTTTTCTTACATTTTTTCTCTTCAACAACTTCTTGGCATACTGTAACCTGTGAGGAAGCCAGTATCTGTATAGGAAGCTCATTTGCTGCAAAATGGATGTTATTTTCAGGAGATCTTTGAAGAGAATATGTGATTTCAGTTTGTGTACTAGGAATTAACTTCAGATAAAATCATTTAAACCATTTAAACCCACAGAATTAAGTTGTGTGAGAGCTAAGGTTTCCACTTTGACCTTAACATATGTGTAAAGGTTTAATGTTCTGTATGTATGGCAATTAGAATTATGTACCCTGTAGGCAGTGATACTTTGCAAGTGTTTAAGATTTATGACCGAGCATTATATATCTGTGTTAGTTGCAGCTGGGGAGAATAGTGCACACTTGCTTTGTGTGTGCTGTTAAGAATAGGTTTTTGAAGGCATAAACACATTTCTCTGGATGTGAGTCTCAGATACTATGCTTTTACATGTTAAGTAATTCTAATTTCTAGTAAAAGTAGCACCTTCATGTTAAAGGCTATTGATTTAGATGCCTGCAGTGAGGATGCCAAATGGTGTTGCAGTACAGTATGTAGGTGGCCTTAGATTACAGGAAGCAAAAAAAAAAAAAAAAGCCAAACAATGACATTCTTCTGAATTTCCACTGCTAACGATAAGTTCTGAGGAGGCTTTTGACAGATAGTAATCATAATTCTTATTAACTGGTGACGTCCACCCCCATGGGTGTAGCCAGGCTCAAATTGATGCTTTTTGCTGGCTGATCACCAGCATGGCCTAAGTGCTCATTATGTTGTAGAAAGGGCCTTTGGAGCTCTCATTACGTTTGACAGGAATTCTCTCTAGGGGGAAACTGGGCATTAGCTAGACTCCTGACAGGCTGAAATTATTCCTGCTTTATGGCTTATAACCAAATGCTAGCAAGGCATCATCAGGGGACACAAAAAATTGTCATTTCTGACAACATCTTTGTTACTGGAAAATGCAGTGATGGGGAAACTTTCCAGTGAACAAACGTTAACATTTTTAAGGTCTTCCTCCTGTTTGGATGCTGTACTTGCTCTGTGTGAAACTCTTCAGACTGCTTGGGCTGCTGTTTGAAAAATAAAATTACGCTGCAGCAGAGCTTATTTATGGAGTCTGGTGTGTACATCACCGTTAAGGTACAGTCACTTAGATAAAATGAAGTACTTGCAGTTAGCCTGCATGTAAATGAATTTGAGTTCTTGTACTGATGGATTTGTGTCAGCAGTTCTGTCTTCATTTAATTCAGTAATCTATTATAATTTAACTAAAATAAAGTTAGTCAAGACTTGAATGTTGTTATAAACGGACTTAACTGAGGTGAACTTTGCATGCACAAACAGCTCTACTGGCAGAGCCTTCCAGTTGAATATGTTGCATTTAAATCCAGAAATGGCCATGGTAAGGCTTCCCTCACAAATCTACCTTTGGCACTTCGCGGTGTTTAACTGCATGATGTGTGCTTAAATCAAGGTGCTGCTGCATTTCAATCTGCTGGCTGAACAGTGGTCAGGAAATAATCTCTTTGACACATTTGTGCCTGGTTTAGATTTGGGTTTGTTTTGTTTCCTTCTTTTTCTGTGTAGGTTTTTAAACTTCTTTAGTTAAAGAATTTAAAAGATTTTTCTTAAGAGCATGTTTTATGTAGACACTTACGCGGTGTTCTTAGAAATTATTTTAAGGTGAATAGTTACTGACCAAGTTTGGCATTCCTGAAACAGAAACAACCACCTGAGGATTTGTTTAGGTAGATGTAGGTTGATTTAGGTGTTGGTTTTATATGTGTCAAGACAGAATGAATAAGAACATTGTGTGGTCTTAAGTTTCTTTTCTGTATTATATTGTCCAAGTGAGATTTTCCCCAATGTGACATCTGTGGCTGGCAAAGCAGATGAACCAACTGCTAGGGCCCAGATGAAGAGCCGGTTGGGTGTTAAAAATCCTGCTGTACTTAGAGTTGCTGCCCTGGGCTCCTAGGGCAGTGTGTCTTTATTTTCCCCAGCTCTGCTTGTCATCTTCTGTCATAAGTCAGAAGATAAGGTTTCCTGTGCATTTAATGTCTAGATTGGTTAGGTGCAAGATTATCTTTTGTTCATTGGCAGGCAGCCAAAGGAAAAAAAATTCATCAGTGCTGAACCAGGTGCTAGACTTATAAACTACTACAGTGTCTGGGTTTCTGCTATCCCAACAGTTATGGCAAGGTTTCCTTCTCTTTGGGTGGGTCTTTTTGATCTCTGTGACCTGCCTGGAGGCAGACCTGTCATTCAGTAGCTTGCCTGTTGTAGAAAAGTACACAAACTCCAAACCTGCATTGCATTAACCAGTTGTACAAGAGTCACACATCCGTTTTATCCTGGACTGTTCCATGGAATCATTTCTAAGGCTTTACAGCAAAGGACAAAGTCGTCTAATGATATCTCATTAGAGCATCAGTCTTCAGGAGTGGGTTAAACAGAAGGGAATTAAGGAGCTTAGTTAGCTCTCTACAGCTCCTGAGAAGGATGGCTTTGCTGTTGAAAGGGATTTAAAGATAAATTAATTTTTTTCTTTTTTCCTACATTTTAATTACTGGATTGAAAAACTCCTTAAGGTTTTGGTGGTGTGCAGTGAATGTTTCAAGAGCATTTTACAGTTGGCACAGCCAAAAAAGACATGCAAAAATTGTTGTTATTTAAAAGAGAAAATGGTAGGATTGTGACAGTATTTTTCTCTCTAAAAATTGTACTTATTCTACAAATATTTGGTTTCTAAATGAACACAGTTGTGTCAGCAGCCTAGCCATTTCAACCACAAATAGAGTTGCTAGTTTGAAAGAAGAAACTGGAATAATTACTTCAACTTACATGACTTTTGAACCATGTTTCAAGCTCGAGGCCAGCATTATTGTGAAGGAATTATCTGACAGATTCAGGGCACTGTGAAGTACATCTCCATGTGGCTTTCACATAACCATGTTGTCAGATACCATCTATTATGTCAGTTCCATATAGAACTGAATTCAAAAGTGTGTCACAGTGTAAACACTGTACATATGTTACATAGTGCCTGATCGTCTCTCATTTTAGACTTAGTCTACCAGATTTCAGGTTCCTCACAGAGCTGGAGAGAGGAACACTATTTCTACCAGCTACATTGTTAGACTTCCCTTGCGTTGCTGGAGCTTGCATTGCCACATGTCTGTTGATGTACTTTGTGTATCTGCTCAGTTGGAGGAAAGGGAAAAAAAGTCCTGGTAACTTTCGGGGTAAGGTGAAGAGTGAGAGGGAGATGCTTTGTGAATGTGCAATATCCTTTTGTCACAAGAGATTCCGTGGGGAAAGCTTAATGGTTTTTCTCTGTCTGCTGGTTGTTATACCAAATCAAGCTGAGCATTTGAATTGCCTTTCTTCTCTCTCTACTTAAATGTTTGTAGCAAAGTGCTAAAATTGCAGTGTCTCCTGTGCAGAATGGAAAATTAGGATCCTTTAGGCTTGATAGATCACCACTGGCATACAGTAAAAGCCTTTAGAGCAAATTTTGGGTCTACTGGCACTTATCAGAAAACTGCACCTACTTTCAAAATGATAACAGCTTTGAATGGAACAAATGAAATTACTTTTCCACTTGGGGTAAGATTTAGGGATATCTAATGGCAATTATGTCAAACACTACTATTGTCACCTTCTTCATCACACTTCTTAATTGGACTCTTTCGTGTAGGTATTTGAACAATAGTTGCTCACATAGTTCCTCTCAGGGGAAAAACAAAGGCGGGGAGAATTCATAATTTTGTCAGCATTTAATTGTCAAACCATCTAGTTTAACAGATTAGTCCTTGTGATTACATATAGGCTATGGCTTTTAAAGTTCTTGCAAGTTGGTCCCATAGTCAAGCTGAATTTGCAACCCGTGTTCTTCTAAGTATCAAATTTCTACTTGAAATAGCTTTCTGGAGGTAATATTGCGTGACATGTCAGGACAACGCTTACTAGTGTTTGACCTGCCCTTATGCTGAAGAATTTTATCCTTGCCAACTGGGAGTTTGCCTTTCCGCACTGGTAATCACTGTGTGCCTTTTGTTCTTCTATTGTGCACGTCTAAGAAGGAGCTGACATAGTCCTCTCTATAATCACTTCTTTGTCAGTAATGAGGTCTTGTTACTCTGCTTCATCTTGAAGCTGATCAAATCTATTTTCTCCTTGGTATGATGTATGCTCTGATTGCCTGATCACCTTATTGGTGACACTTAGAGACTTACTCCAGTTTAGCAACATCTTCCTTCTTGCCAGACAGGGGGAACAGAAAGGGGAATTGTTTCAACCAGCCAGTTGATTACAGTCATTATACTGTGTCCTCATATGAGGTGTGGCCTTCATCAGCACATGAGTGTGGGCCTGATGCATATTCAGCTTGTTCTCCAGAGCCCTCCTCTGCAAAACTGCTTTCTAGTGTGTTTCCACCATTGCTGTGCTGTGTTGTGGAGAAGGTTGTTCCTGCTTTAGGACAACTCCCAACCTTTGTTTGCTTTGAACCTGGTTTCCACTGTCTTTATTTGATGGCTGCTGCTTTTCAGGACAGAAGCTGTTGATGCCTAGCTGCAGTTGCAATGGAGTCAATATGTTAACACCTCTTGCAGCCCATCTGTGTTGACTCCTTTTCAGGCTGGGAAGTCCCAGCTTAAACAGTTGTGTAGCTTTCTTTGATCACTTTCCTTGCTTTTCACTCAACCTTTCTAATTTTTAACTTAGGCTTTTGAAATAAGGAAACTAGAACTCTATGCAGTTCTCAGGATGCTGGTGAACCAGAGATTTGTATTACCACCTTCTTCTGTTTCCTGGATGCTTTTTGTTTGTTTTCTTAATTTTTATTTCTTCTTTGGTTAAGTTTCCAAGTTTTTGCTTCTGACTGCCATGAAATGCTGAACTGCTGGAGATTCCTTTCACATTTGAGTTCTTGCTCATGAATGGTAATTGTAATCTCAGGAACCATCATTTTACATGGCTAGGGATGTCTACTCCTAGTGTGTGTAAATTTTGTTTATGTACAATTGTTTCCATTGCCCATTTACTCTAGTAAGGTCTCTTTGCAATTCTTTAGCCATTGCTTTTACTTTCCCATGGAATAAAATAATGTATTTCTACTTCCTTGAAGCCTTTGTATTTACTTTCTTTCTAATTCTTTTATGGAGCAAGTTTTCTTCCCCACCGCTTTCTGTCTTTTCCAGGCTCTGCTGCTGATCATATTAGTAAAACAGATTGCAGCAAAAGCCCCTGTGAAACTCTACCAGTGAACTGTTTCTGGCATTGTGCTGGAGGTGATTGAAAAGTAGATTAGAGCTTGCTGAAATTGAGTTTAATCTTAACCGAACTCTAGTTAAATCAGGTTAGACTTAAAAATCAGTTATTTCCTGAGGTTGTCTCTTTTAAAAAAGAAGCCCTAGTGCTGCACAAACAAACAAAAAACTGCAACAAAACAAAACCTTAAAATACTACAACCCCGTGAAATAATGCTATAAGCTTTTTTCCATTCTAATTTCACCTGAAAGTATTATGATTATATTTCCAAGTTAGAGATTTCAGTATTGTTTCCATAGCTTTACATGAACCTTGAAAGCATCAGGGTGGGCTGTTTGGGTTTTTTTGGTTTTGAGTGTTGAGTATTATTTCAGTTGTTAGCAAGCCTAGTTATAAAATACACTTTCTAGTACGGGGAAATCAGTTCAGGAAATTAATGTGTTTGGTGAGTGTCCCTGAACATTTTTATGATGTTAATATTCTGTGTCTAATGAGAAATTGCAGAGTGTTTAAGAAGACTCTAGTCACTAATTGGTGATTGGCTAAGTTGCTCCCACCTTTTCTTTATGTTCTTCAGAACATTTGTTCTTTGTGAACAAATTAGCCCTGATGATTAAATTACAGATTAAAGTTCTTTGAGGGGTAGGTAAGCTTTGTGTCAGGGCTGCCTATCTGAAAGTATTTTGTACTTCTTACATGATCTGAAGAGCTAACTAGCCTTTTTGGCTATGTGATAACAAAACAGAAAACTGACGTTAATTTGTGTTTTGGTTTAAGACTTCTTAGTTGGTTTGGGTTTTTGGATTTATTTTTTTTTTTGTCCCTCTCCCTCAGCAGCATGCATGTTCTTTTTTTTTGTTTGGTCTTTTTTTCTTCCTCTTGAAGCTTTTTGATGTTTGTGTAAATAGTTGGTCAAAGCAACTTACTTGTAAGGTGACCAGTCAGTGTATTGACAAGAACAGACACAATAGAAAACTGCATTAGGAGGCAAGCCGGTGGGATTTGCAGTAAATATATTACAGAACACAAGTGCATTGCCGATACTGCTTGTTTAGCAGTTTGCAAGGGCAATGGTAGTATGGATTTTTGAATTAGAAGGGAAGGACTGATCTTTCTGTGTGCTGGAACATCTAGTTGATGGCTGAGGAAAAAATTGATTTAGAGAACAAAATGCTGCCATCTCTATTTGTGCCATTTTAAAGGCTTCTATGGATTAGCAAGGAAAAACAAAGGATACCTTTCATTTTGGAGAAGGGGAGCAAGAATGGGTGTGCTTGTTCAGCTGCATTTTGATTAGGTATTAAGTCTATGAGAACCTGCTTTTGTTAGCTCAAGAAAAAGAAAGGACATCTGAAACAGGGGGGGTTTTATGATATGTGAAAATCTGCCTATTTATGAATTTGTTTAAGTGTTCTAAAACCCTTGAAATGCCATGCCTTCTGCTTCAAGACATGATGATCGCAGCTTTAAGTACAGAGGTTTGAATTAAGCTGGGAAGAAGGAATGAAAACCCTAAACTTTCTTGGGAAAAATGACTTACAGAAAGATCTTTCTTTTGTACTTTTGCCCCAACAGTTTATATTTACAACAAAGTTTTTTGTTTTGTTAAAAAAAAGTAAAACATTTATCTTTAAGATGCAAGGACATAAGGTAATTCTGAGTTTCAATTGTTGTGACTGGTTATAAGATTTCCAGCCATTACTTTTCAGACAGTAAACTAGACTAGCTGTCTGTGGCCTCAAATGCTGACTATAAATTGTCAGTTAAACAAATGCAAAATTTTCAACAAAACCTATGGAAAGCTTTTAGGTTGTTTCTTCAAACTGAAATATGAACTGTAGAATCAGATCACTAGCAGGGACCTAATGCCTCCCTGTGTCGTCCTAGGAGGATCAGCTATACCAGTGTCATTGCTGATAGGGTGCTTGTTCTATCTGTTAGCAAAGACATCAACAGTAGTGGCAATGCTCACGCTCTTCAGGTAACAGATAGCTTTTATGTCCTTGCTGTTGAAGTGCTTCTTCAGTTACAGTTTCAGTCTTCTCTGTTGCAGCTTCAGCTCTTTACTGTGCATTTTCTTCACCCTGAAGAAGGAGAGCAAATCATTCCCCTGCCATCCAGAGCCATGCTGCATAGCTCTAAAGTCGAGTGTTCATTCTCTGAATGGTGTTGCCCCGTTGAAGTACAGTGCCGTACTGCGGGGGAGGAAATGCCGTGCTGAGTAGCACAGAAGGTTTACTTAGTATACAGCTTACTGGGGTGGCGGCCTTTTTTGCAACAGCATGCCATTGACTTATGTTCAACTTCTGATCCTCTGTGACCGGGAGATTCATTCCTAAGGCCCATTATTTCCTTTCCTTTATGTTCCTGTCTAGGCATGCTATGCGCCTTTATCCCTGTCCTTCTTTTTACTTTTCAGTCCATTTTTCCATTCACTGTAAAGTGAGTTCTGAAGCTATTCTCCAGCATATTCTGTCTTTCTCAGCTTGAAACTCACTGCAAATTGAGGATTAGGGTAAATGAAGAGATCTTTATGCTTGTTAGTAGGAAATACTAAAAAATACTGGGCTGATCATGAATGCAGAACTCCTTAGTTTCAAAAAAAAAAAAAATTATCCATACATGGTTTAATAATCAAGCAGTTTTGTTCCCATGAAGTTTTCGCTGTGCTGCTAGTGTTGCTCCTAATAACGTTATGACTGTCAGATTCTTAGCAAAGATGTTAACATCATCTGCCTCTCTTATCTGTAATTATTCTTCCTTTTTGGACTTTGTGTAATTCTTATGTTTTCTGCTGAAAAATATTCCTGAACTGTGGTTTAAATCTGTTTCACTTAAATTTTTATGCATAAGAGGCTTTTTAATGCCTAAATTTGAGTAATGAGCTAGAGTGTCTTTGCTCTTTCATTTACTGTGTTTTGTTAGGCACTGTCCTTTCATAGTTTCCTATCCATTTGACTTTTGAGGTTCTGCAAGGTGTCCACTAGCTGCTCAGTATTCACTAATGTGCTTTTGGTATTTTATCAGACCTAGTCAATATGAAGATATTTTACTTGGAGTCCTCTCATGTTTCTTTGCTGTTTAAGCTGCAGTGTTGACCGTACATAACTAGTAATTTATAATAAATGATTTGTAATGATTCTGATATAGTTAAGATACATGCAAAAAGTATGGACTTTCTGGCCTTCTTGCTGTCCTTGACCATATCTTTCTTTTTCTAAATGAGGGGATCAAACCTTACTATTCCAATCTGAAAGCAGAAGCTTTACTTTAGCTGTTTCTTACTACTGGCATATATGCTTTTGTGCTGTATATGTTTACACTGCCTTGCTGGATTTAGTTTCCACTTCATGTATGCTTTCCTGTTTGTGTGAAGTCAGTGAAGAATCTGGGATTTAGTCTCTTGGCACGATTCCATCCTTTCTGTTTTTCTTCTCTCCCTTCTGCCTCCATGTGTGCCACCCTATGTCCTAATGTTGTTTCAAAAAGAAAATGTCCTCTCTCCTTAATGCTGTTTTATCTCCCTCATCAGTAGCAGGTCCTATAAAGCTGACCTTACCAGTTGGCATATGCTTTTCTGAACTTTTACTTGGTTTTCATTTCCTTCCTTTCCCAATCATTATAAATCCTGCAGTGATTGCAGGCTTAATAGAATTTGTTTCTGTTTGGGCAGTTTCAGTCAGCTCTTGTCTATTAGAATGCAATCTAGATGGTCTCTTTACTATTGTTTCTATTCTGTAAGCAACAGAATACATATAAAAAATAATAAAATGGGTGAGGAATTTAGTGTCATGTTCCCAAAGTTTTGCTGAAAGATTTGCGAACCTTTTCCCCCACGCAGTGAAAATATCCGTTATTTTCACCTTCCTTGCAAATTCTATGTGGTGGGTAGTTCCTTCCTTGCAAATCCTATGTGGTGGGTAGTTCTGCTCGTTAATATCAAAGGAGTTGTCAATCCTCTTAACTTGTTATTCATTAGTGAGTCACCTGATGGCACCTGAAGCATTGATATGAATAAGTGTTTAAATTGTTTTTCTGACTTGATAGATTTTTAAAACTGAGCTGTGAATATACTAAGTATTTTAAAATGATGAAACTATATTTAAGGTAGAATAGTACATGTGACTTATTTGGTAAGCTTAATTTGGTAGTTCTTTCTAAAGTCTGGTTGTAGCATAATAATTATTTCCCCCCCACCCCCCCATAATTCAGACCCTTGTCTTAAAGTGTCTCTTTTGTTGGATGGCATGCTTATCATTCTAGTAAGGTCTAGGTTCTACTGCTGTTACAGTCTTACTTGAATGTTGATAAGGACAGAATCCTGACTGGGAGTTTTGTTATTGACTTGAATACTGTAAACATATGTGCTTGGTTTGAGGAACTTTATGCTCTAAATTTTAGAAACTCTGTTATTCCAGTTACTTCTCCAGCTGCGTAAGAATTCTGACTTTCTACTGCCATCCCAATCAAGTGGCTCAATGTGACAAGTACTGAAAAGATATTTGCAGAAATTCCAATGTGGTTTATGGCAGTGAGAGCAAAATAGGAAGTAGTTTTGAAATAACATCCTAAACTAAATGAGTCACTGGGGCTCTTTCTTGGTAGGAGTGTAGCAGTTACAGAAAGATAAAAGTGCATAAAAACCATAAAAAATTTTTCTGTTCTCTTTGTCTCCTTCTTGTTACTGTGTAATGCAGTGTTGCTCAGTTGTCCAGAGTAAATCAAGTTCTTAATGACCTTAAAGGTAATACTGCAAAGCGTTCTGGATAATTTTGGAGACCATGCTGCTTCTAGAGCACCATAACAGCTCATTAGAGTGTAGTCAGATGAGAAGAGGGGAATTCGTTGATAGCTTACGTTTCTCACAAAAATCTCTGCTCCCATCTTGGTTCTCCTGATACTTTGGGCTGTTCTCCAACCGGATGGATGCCTCCTGTGAGTTTATTTAGCTCCCTGACATAGTGGTCTACCAAGCTGGCCCCTTCCCATTTTGTATTATAGTAATGTTTTCTGCCTGACTAGTTGTTGAGGTGTTTGGCAGGTCGCTAGATGTCTCCAGTATGGTTCAAAGAAATTGTGTCCCTGGAGGCAAAGGTGACAAAGACCTCTTCTGGATTGGAGTCAGCCTTTGATTTGCTCAGCATCTCTTGGAATCTAAATTAAAGTGGGAACTCTGTGTCCTGGAAAACAGCTTGAAAGTAAAACAAAGCTGTGTGCTCACTTCAGAGATTTAAATACTTCTGTGTGTATTTAAGGTTAGCTTAGGCTTGGAAACTAAACAATGGAACTAAAATTTAGATAAACACACCTTTTGTAGTTGTAAGTGCTTAAGCAAGATGGGCTGAAGTTAGATTAAAGGAGAAATGTGGTAACTGCCCTCTAGCCAAGTTTAAGAAGAGTCTTGACATAGTGAAGATATGTGAAAGGAGCACTTCGACATCCTGAGAAAAGATTCTTTGTTGCCAGTTGGCTTTGTTTCAACAGGATTTACAGCTGTAAATGGGGTGGGCAGTTGTGTACAGTGGTTCATTGAGAGTTGCACGCAGCCTCTCTCTATTATTATAAAACATCGAAATTAGACATCTGAAATATATCCAGTCACTTTATACTTGAATGGGATCCAAATCTGTAGTAGATATTTGGCAAGTGTAGCTGTTGTCTTGTGTATCATATGTAGTTTATGTTTAAATTAATGTGACCTTTCTGTAATTTTAATGAACATCTAAGAGAAATCAGGTAAAAGTAGTTTAGGTACTGAATTAAAGCCCTCTAATTTCACTTTGGAAACTATTTACCATTCTGTGGCTTTATAATTTTAAGTTTTTATTCTGTTAACATTTCTGCTACTTCCTTTCCCCACTCCCACTTACGATATGGTAGTGTTTTGGTTTTTTTCATTGCTAAAGATTTTTCATCCCAGTCTTCTGGGATTTTAATATCATCATCTTGTGGGTGACTGATCTCACAATTAAAATGAGTAGTACCTATGTGGGGCAGAGGGAAAACTGTATTTATTAGTGATGTGTCATACGAAACTGAAGTTTATGCCCAAAATACAGTTTATTCCTGTTGTTGAAATGAATGCTACCCATTGCTGCTTGACAGTTTGAATATCAAGTATCTGTTGAGAATAAACCTTCCCATTCCTTCCTATTGGTGAGAGTATTAGTGATGACAGTGTTTATAATTTAAAATACAGTTGGAAGGCCGACTTCCACAGTTTGTCACAGGTTGGTTAATATAGCAGTAAAGGGGAGATGGATGTGGCTACTTGTGCAAGTCTATTACTCAGGAGGCCTGTAAATTTGATTGGCTGCTGCAGTTCTTCCAGAATCATTGGATTTGAGAGCAATAGAAAGATAAGATATCCAATTACCCAAATGATTTGCAGGGTTAGCCAACGTTGTCATGGAAACGCAAGTCGGAACAAATTAAATTTTAAGCAGTAAAATAATCTTAAAGCACGTCTGGGAACAAGAAAATTTGGCAGTGGCACTTACCTGAATTGAATCTTTGCTTGACACGCTGTTGTTTGACATTGATATACTATGGGGGTCTAAACTTTTAAATGGCATGTTGCCTTTATTTTTGTTTTTTTTATTTTTATTTTGCAGCCATTGCCAAAATGGAATGTAGTGTATTAATTTTAAATAAAAGGGCATTCATAATATATGCATATCTCTGTGCTCAACCTGGATTCAATAACTCATGAACAGCAAAGTTCACAGAATGCTAGCCTTAATCATTTGAAGCTTTTGAGTGTTTAAGTTTTGAAATTTAATTATATCTCCAACATCCCCTGATCCCCTGAATTCTTAGCAACAAATTTTTGGAGGTGCTAGAGTCTTGCTAGCAAGTACTAACAAAGCATGCAGAAAGCTAAGCACAGTGAAATACTTCTTTTTCTGCAATTGCTCTGTGAATGTGTGTGCTTTCTATTGTTTTTGATGATCTTGATCACAAAAAGAATAAAAGCTTTGTCATTTTAGTGCACTGCTTGTTTGAATGATTCCGTTGGAAAAATTAAAATATTAAATGGATACTAAACTTCAGCACAAGACTAAAAGATAGTTTCTTACTGCATTTCACAAGTCTTTGGGTATTTGAATGAGGTCTGGCTTGCAGCAGGGATTAAAAAAAATGGTAAAGCATGTCCCATAAAGAGGGCTTTTATTCACATGCCTTATAGACAGATGGAGATGAAAATTGGGCTGAGGTCAAGCCATTTGCAGCATTCTCATAGGCTTCGATTTTCTTCTCATCCCCACCACAGATAATCTCAAATGATTCAGTAATGACCGAAAGTGCAACATTGACCTTTATTTCCCAGTGGATTACTGTGTTACATGCTGTAAACGCATGCTGTAAATGGCAGGAAGTCCATTTTGTCCTTACAGGAGGAGTTCAGTGTTGTACTTGGCTTTCTAAGTCTTCAAAGTGTAAGTGGAGGCAGAGTGCTTAAGAGTGCTCACCTGGTAAAGCTTTTATGAATGTGTTTTAACAGCATATTCCTTTCTGTGCATTAAAGGCTGATTCTCTGATTCTTTTGCTTGAAGGGAATGAATTAGGACATGCTTCTTTGGTATTATCAGAACTTTTGGGTTTTTTTGCTTTACTTTTAATCACGTTGTTCCTAAGATGTATTTTTCTGAATTTAATTACAAATTTGATTTTCAAAATTGGATCAAAATAATGGCATAAATGTAATAAATAAGGATACATAAGCCCATCCTTCAGAACTGGTGATAGAGTGCTTTCGGATCTGATCTAACTTTGTGTTACTGGAAGTTCAGTGCAAGAAAGAATAACAAGCTTCCGACAAAAAATGGACGTTTTTAGCTAAGCACGCCTTTGAAAAAGTCTGGACAGCTTTGCGGAGTCTCAGCAATAATAATAGAGCAGCTGTTGCAGCACAAGTGGTTGTTAAAACTAATGTGTTTTAAGATTTAATTTTTGCCTTAAATCACCATGGATTCTATAGCTAAAATTACTGCTGGGGTATTGGTAGACACTGGTTGGAGCAAACCCAAAATTATTCCTGTTGAAACCTCTGAAGCTGAAAGGAGATTAACTAATTCTCCTCAGAGGAAGTCTGTGTTCTTCATTCAGAAGTTAAAATGCTGGTTCCCATAAGCTAGGGCTTCTTACATTAGAACTAAAATACACTTGGGTGTTTGTTATGCTGTGAAATAGAATTTGGATACTTGTATTATAATTCCTTTCCATTTCATTGCAAAAATCCGTTGTTTTCAAGAAATCATGGTGATTTAAGTATGATACCTTACGTGGAACTTTGGAAAGTACATTCTATCAAAATGCAAAATTACGTGGAATAGCCTATTGTAAAGGAAACAGGTCAATACTTTTTTTAACAATGCAGAAGGAAAAATAAGTTCAATTATACAAACAAGCTTAAGTCCTTAGTAAAATGCATTGTTTAAATGAGTATTATATTTAGTAACTAGTCTGGCTGCTTTGTTCTTTGTCATTATGTTAAGAATTCACTTTTAACAAGTGAGCAAGACAAACTTAAGTACAAACACTTGAGTTTGTCAATGGTTAGGTCAAAACATTTAGGTCCTTACCTAAATGGAACAGAGGCAAAAAAATTACAGAAGTGAAAGGAAAAAAAATCCATCAGCTCAACTTAATTTTACAAAATGCGGCTGAATTCCTTCATGTTAATTTTTAATGATACTTCAGAAAGGAGGGTAGCACTTCAGTCAGGGGTCTGACAAGCTAGTCATTTGCAAATAAATCAAAAGACAATCATTACAGCAGCAAGAACCAGTGAATGATGTAGTTTTGTTATTCTTTGATGGGCCTCACACTCAAGTTCTCTATTAAAAATGAATGTATTCAAGAGGCTCTGCATTAAGAACACAAACAGTTAAGGGCACTTCAGATGCTTTGCTAAGAGCTGTCATAGAGCTCAGAGGACTTTCATGAGAGATGCAGGCTTCTGTAGTCTGCTTTACCAAGGAGCCACAGAACATGGGCAATTAGTCGTGTTTGTCTATGTTTGAGCAGCTTTCTGCAAAGTTTCCATTGTTTATTCATCCTTAGGACCTCTCTATATATCTCAAGATCAGCAGTTAGGTAATAGTTATGTTATATTCGAAGGCCTCTATAAAGAGGAGATAAGTACTTTTATTTTAAGACTTTCAAATTCACGAGCCCCAGGTCTGGGGGTGTACTCTAATGACACCAGTTACTGATACCTAGTCTTGGTTAACAGAACTGTCCTTGACTCCTTCAGAAAGGGGTTTTGCTTTCCAGAGTGAATGTGTATACACTCACAGGCACTCGGGTATGTACTCAAGGGTGTTTCACCTTAACAAGCAAACGTACACTGTCTATTGAGCAGTTGCATTTATATTTAAAGTAACAAATGTCCCTTTTTCTCAACTCTGAAAACAACCCCTTGCAACTCTTGATCAGCAAAATTGCATGAATTGTGCATTAAAACCTAACTTTCACTACTTCCTAGACAACAAAAATATTTTTTAATGTGTTTGTGAATAAAAATATTTTTTACTTAATATTTGAGGGCAGTGAACAGGAGGTGTGTGAAATAGCATAGTAGATACATAATTTTAAGTACTTTAAATGGTGTGAAATAACTCTATTAGGCAAACTGCCTTTTAAATGCAAGCAGACTTTTTATGATTAATAGAATAGGCATTTTAGTTTTCCGTGTAGATATCTCTTATCTGGCATTTGTAACAACAGCAAGAAATCTCAAAATAAACTTATTTCATAGCACGTACATTTAAGTTTACCTAGCACTGTTGCTGAATTAAGGTTGCTGTTCATATATGGTCATCAATGATGCCAGCTTTGGTAAAGACAAACTAAGAGGAATACACTTTTTTTTTTCTGTTCCGATATTAAGTCAGGTGTGATAGTACTGAGACAATAATTTTAATGGAAGATTACTGTGGAAAGCAGGAAAGTTGGTTATGCCCTCTTTTTTAGAAAATAAATTAAAGAAAACATCTAACTGACCTTCATTGGAAGGTAATTATAACGTGATGCTCATGATGTTGCATTCTTTTATCTTACCATATGATGTCGTGTATGCTGTGTTATTACAGCGTAGCTCAGATATTTGGGACTTGGGGTAGAAAAATCCAATAATATGGACAATTTCCATGTTTTACAGACCTTACTGAAAATAGGTGTGTGTTTTGTTTCCTTATAGCAACAGTAAGGACACTTACCTCAGAATAGGGAGACTTTTGTATAGGCCGTACAGGCCAAAGAACTTTTCAGTAGACACCAAGTGAGTTTCTTACTTTACTCTTTCTCTATCCCCTCTTGTCACCTGCTATGATTCATACTGGTTTCTGTCCTGAAAAACAAAGTTAATCTCATTGGTCTAGAGCAATTAACTCCTTGAATTCTAAACATCTTAGCTAAACATCAGCCAAACAGATTGCTGTGTAACAGACTACCTTTCCACAGCTGATGTACCCTGCTTTCTGGAGAGATGTACTAGGTATGTGGAAAAGTGCCCTTTAGTACACATGTTTGGTTTTTTTTCTTTTAACAGAGAAATACAAACAGATTTGGTAATAGTTAAGTCTGATAACCAGTAATAGTTAAGTCTGATAACCAGTAACAGTTAAGCTGGTAACTTCCAAATATTAACTTTGCTATTACGTATATAGTACTAGTACTAAAGGCTAAACATGGAATTATGGATATTTTATGGTTGTGGCCCAAACAGAATTGAAAAGACCACTGTGGTACTCTGTGAAATTATAACTGTTTCAGTTGAGAATAGAGATATGTTCACCTTGTTACAGGGGGTACAAATTTCCTGTAAAGCAACTGTGACTTCATTGCCCTTAGTTAAGGGAAACCTTCTTATCCTTAGGAAGAAACCATCCCAGAATTCTTTGGAAGCTTCTGCAAAACTTTATAGAGTGGATGTATCAAATATCAAGATTTGGTCAGGTGGAGTGCATCATGTCAGAGAGATGAGGTATTTTACAAGCCAAGATGCTATCATGTATTTTGTCTGTGTCTGTCAGAGATTGGGAAAGAGGTGTTAAAGCTTGCTAATTATATTTAGATTCCAAATCACCTGTCTGCTAAGATAAAACTACAGGGTGGATTTTGTATCCTAATTATTGTGTGACTGATGTATAAGGATCAACATATCACAATGTCTACTTAAAAAAACCTCAGAATTATGGGAAGGTAGAGGAAAAGACTTGGTTTAACAGTTAACAGTTTTAGTCTGATTTAAGTGAGTTTATCTTTGCTCAGTTTTAATACGTTGCATAGAAGGCCTAATGGTTCACAGTAGTGACCTCTTGTTTCTTCTGTCTTAAAATATAAAAAAGCCCCCCAGCTAACCAAGAAAAAAATCTTTATGGGTTAATTGTATGACAGAGATTGACCGGAGCTGTCATAGGCTGTGTTCTTGACTGGATGCTGATTTTGGTTTTGTGCAACTGTGCTACAGTGACTGAAATAGCTATTTTTAAGGAAAGCTGAGGAAGCTGTATAGGTACCCTGAGGGTTAATTATAATAGTGGTTCTGAATTATGGGCAGATGTATAGGTCTGAAAATCTGTGAACACAGGTAATACTGAATTATGAGAGAAAAAGATCCCTTTACCCCACCAGGAATCCAGTGTTTAAGCTGACATGCCAAAATGGGAGATACGATGTACAAGATACATAAAGCTGCTGAAAAGTGGGACTCAAGCTCTCTGTCCTGCTGTAATCTCTGTTGATTTCACTGAAGGATTGTTCTGTTCTTTACTGGTTCCTAACTTTGTTCTCTTGCTGGTCATGGTTTCACAAATTTGCTGTTATAGACCGTTACATTTTCTGATCTTTCTTTTCCTTGTGTGCATTATTTTAATTCTCTTTCATTATAGATTTTAAAAGTCTGTGCTCTTTGTATCCATTCTTCCTCACTTCTGTTTTAGTATTTCTTTTGTATTCCCGATGGTATATTCCTGACAGTAAAACTAGTTTTACCTTCTAATAGGCAGATAAAATTGATCATGAAAAAAGCATTTTTCTTCTACGCCTGTTGCCTTCATGTTATGCTGCTTGATAATTTCAGTAATAATAAACCTACCTTTTAAAAGGCTTTATCATGGACTTAATGGATTTCAAAAACGCTCTGCTTGTTAATGAACTATATACAAGGACCAGACTTGTGCCTAAATGTGTATACAGATTAGGTGCTTTAGACATGGCAGATGTCCTAGACTAGCTAACGAAATCTCTTTCCTTGTGTGGGCTTACATATTTAGTATTTATGTTTGCAGTAGTATGAAAAACGGGTAATTTTTTTGCTACTTTCTTCATTGTCTGAACTTAATACAATCCTGTATATAGTTAATATGTCAAACCCCCTAAAATGCAGTTTTTAATCAAAATACTTTTCCTCTGTAGACAGAAATCGCCAAGAGATTGAATACAATTTGTGCACAAGTCATCCCATTTTTGTCTCAGGAAGTAAGTAAAACTGTTCAGCTGTTAAAGTGCAATTATGTTGTTTTTCTGTTTGCAAATTAGCTAGTTTTAAGATGTTAATTTTATCACAATACACAAGTGTAAGGAACATCTGTTATAGCTGAAGTGTGCAGACCCCCTGCTAATTTGGTCTAACAAATCTGAGTTCAAACTAGTGACAATGGCTCAGCCTCAGTCATTGCCTGAGGAGAGTGGGAGTCTGTAAAATAGTAGCAATACACGAAAGTGCTTTCATTCCTAATCATGGTGATTGCTTATTAGATATTCAGTTGTCAAATGTAGATCTAGTGAAATAAGCATGCTTATGTTCTCTACATAATTTGTTTCAAAGGTGAGTATTTAGCTCATATGGAAAACACTGTTTAAGGTTGTAAACCTACATTTGGTCTGAATGACTGTGATTTTAACATGTTGTAGGCAGCTGCTGTTACATTTTGAAGCTTGTTATTTTCAAACTATTTTTTTACCAAGAGTATTTGTAATTCTTGATTTCAGTGAATCAGTTTTCCCTATTTGAAATTTCAGTCGGTTTTGCTATGTGGGCACAGAGTCTATAAACGTTAAAATTGACACTAATGTAAAGTTGACATTATTGTCCTGTCAACTCAATTAAAAATTATTATTCATCTGCCAGAAAACTAATAATGAAGTGGTGTGGGGTGAGAGATAAGCTGGCTGCCTTGAGGTTTCTTCTTTCCTTTTGAACAGCTGAAAAATAGGGCATTGTTACCTTTTACCTGCATGCGATGTCTTGCAATGGGTAGTGTGGGCTTCTGCAGACAAACTGGTTATTCAAGTATTTGTGATCCTGGTTTGATATGGTGTGGTTAATACTTTAACCCAAATTCCTCCCTATACCCCTTCTTCTTTCAACAGCATCAGCAACAAGTGGCCCAAGCTGTAGAACGTGCCAAACAAGTGACCATGGCTGAATTGAATGCCATCATCGGGGTACGTGGCCTTCCAGGTCTACCTCCTACAGTGTGTATAACTTGCTTTCATATCTTACTGCTTTGCTGTTTTTAAAATAAACTTAATGTTTTGATAGCTAACACTGTTTTGATGCCCAGTGTTGCTGAAGTGTTCTTGCTTAATACAGATTTTAGCAGAGCTAAAGGTAATAGTTTACTTTGTCAGAACATAATTTTGTCCAGCAGTGCTGCATATAACAAAATGTTTTCTGCAAGAAATATAATTTTATAATTTTAGGAGAGCTGCTTGTTTATTTATGGAGATTGTATGTCAGTTGAGCTAGATACTTTTTCCTCATGCTTTTTGTGACACTTGAGTTCTTGGAGCTTATACAACTATTCATTCTTCTTTCTTTCCCTTTCTTGTGAATCTTTCATGAATTTTAAATTAGCAAGCTACTGAATAGAAACTTCACTTGCTTTTGAAGTAGTATTAATTGTCTGACACAGTGTTCTAATAGCCTTTCACCAAGAATGTGCTTTTAAATATGCTAAAAAAGTTAATACTACTTGCTTGTGACTGGTTGTCAATCACAAGTCATTTGCTTTGTATTAATGAACTTTTTGAACCATACATTCCTTCCACTGTATGAGTTCATTTCCCCCGCCACTAAGTCTGGAATATTTCTCATGTTTTCTGCCCTTCCGACTAAGTGAAAGAAGTAGCCGAAACAAGAACCTGTCCTTTCTGATTTTATTCATATGTGAGTGCCTTGAGCGGATTCAAATTACTCATTTATCAATTTATGTTAATTGCTTGTGAGAAGATGCCCTGCTGGTCTTTATAGTTCCCTGAGACACTTTGTAATGATAATTAGACATGCTGCTGTACGGATTAACAGTGCCATAGTCCAATGACGTCTACAGACAATGGAACCAGTTAATCCATCTGTGCTTAAAATTACATCCCAACTGGAGATGGAAAAAAAAAAAAATAGGAGTGAGGGAGGATTAAAAGAATGAGCCTCAGCTTGAAAATGCTCCTTTCATCAGTTTCTCAATTGCAGATCTGCAGTCGGTTTGCCTGTGGTAAGCTATTGGCAGTCAATTAGGTGAAATAAACTGGGAGGGTGACCTTCATTTCCTTTTAATAGCTTTTCCTCCCTGAAATGGGGAACTTCAGTGGATTTTCAGCTTAAATTTTATTCAAGCTGCTTTATTACACTTGACAGATTAGCTTTGCATAAACATACCCCCCCTTCAAATCTGTGCTGTTTTTCCTTCGTATCAAATTTTGACTGTTACTTAGTTGATTTGCTAATCACATCTTAGAAACCCACACAATTACATCTGTATTTGTCAGAATCTCCTCTATGCTTTGCTTGTGTAATGAGTTCGTTTATGAATACCTGACTTGATCTTTGAAATACACAACATGTACATTTGTGGTATTCGATTAGCAAAGATTAGAGAACTGTACTTTCTTGCATTTTTTTAAAACAAATTACTTCTTAAGGATGAAAATGGAATGGAAAATCCTTCATTAAGAACAAATTTTAAAGAAGAGTTTAAGCAGTAAAAGGAAACATATTAAAATATATTTTTAAAGATTCTTTCTCGCCTTAAAATAGTGCTACTTAGACAAACCAAATTTTGCTATCTCAAGCATGTAATTTAATTCTTTTTAAAGTCTGCACAATACAGTCTTTTAAAAGCCATAGGATCTAGAAGTACCACATGCCATTAAGAACTTCTGGATTTTTTTTTTGGTGGGGGGGTGGGGAAGGGAAGCTCTTCGGAAGCAGGAATAGCAGCCTCTACCATTTTTGCTTTCTAATTATCCTAAAGTCACCTGAAGAAATACTTTCCTATGTCTTATGAAAGACTTCTGAATGATGCCATACAAATCCAAAGCTGTGAGTGAGGAAATTAACATGCTGGGCACAAAATTTATTTGATCATGTAGATGCATGCACTTACATAATGCCAAAATTAGATGTATGTCCCAGTGATCTTTTACAGTCTTATTAATCAATAGTTACCTTGTGCCACACAATGAGTTTCATGCTCTGACATATGCTTGGTTTTGTTTGAAAGGGACGGTGTATGTCCTGGAAAATCTGAATAGCATAAAATCAGGCTGACAATTCAGTGGACCTTTGCTCCCCCTCACTGAGCACTCAGGGTGTCAAGCCCTTTCCCCAGAGGGGAGGACACATCAGAAGCCTGTCTGTTGCTACAAGCAGCAGCTGCACTGAGGGTGAGCACGGCACAGTTTGATAGCAGCTGTCAGTATTGTTCAGGGACCCGACTTAGTGTAAAGAACAATGGAAGGGCCATGCTGCTAAAGTGCAGTGTCTTTCAAGATAAGAAAAGATATAGTAATTTAACAGTTTAGACACCTATTATGAGCATGAAAGATCATCAAACTTCTTTTCAGAGTGCAAATCTGCTGGACCAGTCTGTAACAGTAGAAGATGCAATCGAGTGGCCTCTGGTGTCACACTACCTAAAATACATGTATAAATCTTGAGGATAGGAGGGAAATTTCATTTTCCTAGCTGGTATTAACTTGCCTGGTTTCTCTTGACTGCATAAAATTCTGCATTTTTGCCAGGATTTGCCTTTTTTCCTCCCCTTCCTTTCTGTCCTTAAGGGTCATTATTTCCTGGCACCAGATGATTTAAGAGTTTCCCAATTGGCTTCCTTCAGCTAGAGCAATTCCTGTTACTCCTGCACGATGTGTGAATTCTGGAAGGGTACAAAGACTTTTTTAATTACTGGGAATAATGTTTTGAAATACAAAATGATTTTCAACTATATTTATTTTATACTTTTTATTTCCAGTTGAAAAGAAGGAAGCCTATTAGAGAACGGACTATGAGGATAGAGACTTACAGTCTCAAAGGACTGGGATTTTTCAGAGAATTTGCCTACAAAATCAAAAGCCAGGCTTTGGAATAGGTGTATAGCACATACAAAACAGAATGAATAAATTGACACTTTTTTAAAAAAAAAAGTAATGTAGTTGGCCTCAGTGAGCTTGCAAGCAGTGCTAATCCCCTGTGTTGATTAAAAATTCTTACTTCAGGAAAAAACCCTGGATGATGTTTGGTTATTAATAGTCGTACTTCTGGCCTTACACTTATCCTACATGTTCTTGAAGGCTTTAACTTTCAGCCATGGGGTAGAAGTGTGGCTAAACAATCTCTCTTCAATTTTTTTAAAAATAGCACCATTTAATATTTATTATATTAGAGTGGAATGAAGTAGCAATTTTGCTAGATAAATGATGAACGAAGGAGAAACCTTTAACTAAAAGATAAGTGCCCCCATTAACTCCTTGGCATTTCTGCAGCTGCAGGCTGTGTCCATTTCTGGGGTTAAGGAATAATCTAGATCATGGTATGAAAGAATTAGGTAGAATATTATGGTTTAACTTGAAGGGTTGTTTTGACTTCTTTGTGGGTGGTTTGAGGGTTTTTTTGTGTTTTGTTTCATTGTTTGCTTGTTTTTTTGTGGGGTTGTTTTCTTGAGATATGTCTAGAAAATAACAGGTTCATGCTAGGAAGTATGAGTGACAGTTAAATTGGTATGTCTAGGTGTGAACAATACAAGATTAGATTTATTTTCTAATCAATAAACTAGTTTTATGTGTAGAATATGCAAATGTCTGAATGAGAAACACAAGCAGCAAACTGGAAACTTTCTTCAGCACTGTATTTTTGATGCATGATTTTAGCATACAACTGAGAAGCCAGGTATGTCTTATTTTGCCTTTTGAGGTGTGTTGCTAATGATTCTGTGAGATATGTATCTTTTGGACTGACAGTGCTCCTGAGACAGATTGAGTTGTTGGCCTCTGAGAGGCCTCTCCACTGTTGCATGAGTTGATTGGCTAAAGGATTAGCAAAATGTGGGATTATTTTTTCTCTCTTGGCTGTGGTTGCCAGCTATCTCTGGGATTGTAGTGTGTGAAGCTTAAGAGGATGAGGTTAACCTCTTGAGGGTTTATTCTTATGAGTGTGTAGTTAATCCTTAGAAAGCCTATAAATAACTAGGCTGTATGTTTCATTATAAAATAGAAATACAGACTAGAGCAGAAATGAATGCAGAATTTAGTGCAAGGGAAGAGCTAAGCAGCTGTAGCATTACTTTAGATCCTTCTCAGCCATGATCTGCATTATGTGCTGAGGGAGGGGAAATTGCCTAGTTCTTTTAAATTAAATAAAATGAGATCTAGTGAACACAAGACACTCTCCTCACTTTTAACATGAACTCCCTAACCACAAGTCCAAATTACTGAACTGTGGCAGTAGGAGCTCTATTGTGCAGCACATCCTGGGTGTATTTTAGAATACATAGAAACCTTAGTTTTATCCTAGGATTCTGTCATGGTGACTGCTTTTAGAATACAAAGGCTTCTGACTTAGTTTACAAGTTTAAAATAGAAAGCAAGGGGGGAAGTTATTTGTCAGCATGGTAATCAGTATTCTCGAAATACCAGCCCCCAAGCAATGGTCAGATTTCTACTGTTAGTGCTACTAAGCTTGGAGGAAAAGTAACAAAGTGGTATTGATGTGTATTGGTAACTTGACCTACTCAAAAGAGAAAATCTGGGAGAAAGTGTAAAATATGAAAGAATGGTGTTAACCAAACTTGGTTTCCTCTTGACACCCTACTCCCACACCCACACTCTCTGTAGGACTGATGGGGAAATGAAGAATCTTGGAGCAGCAATACAGAGGAAGGTAGTATCTAAACAAGACAATTTTCTGCAGAAGAAGGTATTAAGTCATTCTGGAGAGGGCAAATTTGCATCCAAAAGTCAAATGGAATTGAATTGCAGGCCAGACCTCCTTTGTTGTGCGAGGCTTCACGTGGGGTGGATGGAAAAATCTTCACCTTGGATCTTGCCCAAAAACAAAACCAAAAGAACTTCAGGTGGCTCTCATCTAGATCTAATATCTAAACTACAAGTCAAAGGTGAGGCCAAGCATACAGTTGCAAATTTGTGAAGCCTAAGAGCTTTCAGGAAGGAGTGTAAGGATGACAGTTGAACAGAAATATTGTTAACTACTGCTAGAAGCTGATGGATATGCAGCTGCAACTGTGAATGCAGAGAGAAGGTAGATTCTTACGAGATAACGTGTGAGGTACCAAATGTGAATTGGTACCACTTGCTAGATTCCTTTTTACTGAGTGGATGTTGGGGATATGGCATGTATATATTGAATGGTGTAGGGCTCAAAACTGGTTTGTTTTGCAGCAGGGGTGAATGGTAAGTTTGGAAAAATGTGTGGTAATAATGAACGAAAGAGTCTCAGTGGAACATGTGGCTTCAGGAAGGCTTAGATAGAAGGATTTGATATTGAAGTGTTGATTAATTAATTTTGTGAACTTGTCTCCAAATGATTCTGTTAGACTGGCTTGGAAAGAATGGTTTTGGTGCAATGTAAGGGACTGAAGTTGGATAAAAATGCTGAAATACCACAATTGAAAGCAAGAATTTGCAGAATGTGGTTGGAGCAGTATGTGTTTGTATTCATATATGTAATTGGCACAGAGGGTAAGTTATTTAATCCTAGAGGAAAGGATTACTTCCTCTAGAAAGTGATTCAATTCACCTCTCTTGATTCAAGTATATAGGCAGAATAGCTTACCATGTTTGAAGATAGTGATGAAGTGGATAATATTCATAGAAACAAAGTTATTAAGTAAAAGGAGACAAAATGAAGAGATGGACATAATTTTCCTCTTACAAATGTCTGCTTTCTGTTTATATTTAGTGAGATATGTGAGGGAATTGGAGTAGATAAAGAGCCAGTAGGCTGTGATAAAATACGATGTAACCTTCAGTACTTGTCTGGAAAGTAGTTGGAAATACGGAAGGTTTGGAGGAGGAAGGAGTTGGGTGGGAGAGGTGAATTTGTTGGTCCAAACAAAAGAAAAATTCAGCTTGGTCTGCATATGAGGAGAAATTAAATGCAAAGAAGTTAGTGGAGTAGGGGTGAAGGATGGTTATGTTCACGGAGTTGGCCCATCCCAGCGTGGGTAGGAGTAGAGAAAGTTGTTGGGAGTTAGCATGTTGAATGATGTAGAGCTCTAAGTTGGCCCGCTTTGCAGTAAAAGCGGTGCAGAGAATGAGCCATATGGATTTTGAGAAGGAAACACTGATAAACTGAGGAGAAATAGTAGCCACTGCATGGATGGGAGTGATGTGGACTGCAGAGGCAAAATACACCTTGAACTAGGTGCCAATGTCAACGATGGAGTCACTGAGAGTAGGACCCTGCAGAGGAAGATGCAGGTGGAAGAAGGTACAGGGGGACACAAGTGCTGTAAATATTAAATATTGGAAATGTGCAAGAAAACAGCAGCCTGCTTGCTGTGTTTATCATGGGTGAAGAGCATGACAGACTGTTGAGATAGGGAGTGTGTGGGAGAACAAGACAAGAAGCTTGCTTTCCTTTTTCTTGCATAGAGAGAGGCTAGCAGAGGCAGTTAGGGTAACTTTAGGAAATAGTAAAGGCAGAACAAAGACACAGTTTTCACAGCATTTTGCTGTAACTCTTCAAGATGCATAAGAGTTTGTTTCAATTGCAGAATTTCTGTTATCTATCTACTGCATTCTTTTTGAACTTATTAGAGTACTTGCTGAACTACCAAGATTGCTATCTTGTATAATAGTTAATTGCCTGGAAGTAATGCAGAGCTACCTGAAACAGTATCTAGTACTGTTTATAATGTTGCTGGCTAACTGGCTCTGCAAATCGAATACTTACAAGCAGCAGTAGTGAGGAAGTAAAAGCACGAATTAGCAAAAGTGCTTAAGTGCATGTTCAGAAATGATTGTTGTTTGGTGTGTCAAAGTCGTTACGGAATGTAGACAAAACATACAAGAGTCTGGTCTTGGCTTGGAACAGTAAATAAAGATTGGTGTAATGCTTTTCTTATAACTGTCATATTTTTCTTTTTTTGATGTCTCTGAAATGTTTTTATAGTTAGTAGTTGATGGGACAAAAGGGTGTTGAGTATAATTTTAATCCTCTATTTAACTTCTGCATTTTAATTTACCAAAAAGCTTTGCTACTTAATCATTTCTGCCATGTTCGGCAAGAGTTAAATTTCTGGAGATTAAGAGAGCCTGGAAGGAAAAGAAATACTTTTTTAGATAATCATACATCAGTAATAAAACCCTCTAGAGTAATATCTGTAAGTCATTTCCAAATTGGTGCATGCTTGAACTAGTTGTTTTTGGCAGCTGTGCAGCAGGAGCATGCTTTTGAAGTGTTGTTGGATGGTGGTGGTATGCTAACAGTAGCTAAAAAGGCAAATACACAGATTTGAGGTTAGAAGGTGAGTAATAGCAGGAATTTATGGTTGCCGCAGAAATGAAATGTGCTGGCAGTTTCTGCAGACCAGAAGCAGTGTGCACTGACAGCTTCATTCTAGAGACTTCAGGCTTGCATCTGAGTCTTCAGGGAAGGCAATATGTACTTGTCTAAAATTAAAGAAAAGCTTTGTTCTTCAACTGACTTAGACTGACAGTGATAGAGGAATGCAAATGGTTTCAGAAAGCCAGCCTTTGTCTTGCCTGGACCAGGAGATAAGGTCATCTTCTGTGACTTTTAGACTGTGGTTCTGAATTTGTTACTTTCATTTAGAGTCTGGGAAGTCCTTTGGTGGAGACATGTTTTCCCGAGCAAGGATCATTTTTTCTGTGGCAACTGCCTCTACGCCTCCTGTCCTGTGGCATCTGTTTGTTACAAAGGCTTGTCTGGCTCCTCCATTGGTGCAGTCTTCTTCTCCTGTTTGCCTTCAGCTTTGCTGTTTATCCCTTATTTCTTCAGAATTTAGCCTAAGAAAAGAAAAAACCAATGTAATTTTATCTAAGTTAAATAGCAAGGCAAATAACATAATTATTATAAGGGCCCTTAAAAGCATGGTCTTCTGATTAATTTCTATTTAATTTTGGGTTTTTCGCTATGAAGTATTTGAGACAGGAACTGTTCTTAAGCCAGTCCTGGAATATTCATTTTTAGAAGAATAACTGTATATACAAACACACCAAAGATCTATATTTTTACATAGAAGTATAAACAGTCAATATATATGTAACATATACAGAACAGTATGTAAAATATATAGTATATGTCATGTGTAACAACGTATTAGTGATATGTTAAGATGTAAAATATTGTGTATGTATCATATAAAATGTGGTGTGTTTGTACATACATAAAAGGTTATACTAGCAAAAGGGCTTCTTTAGTTTGTGGGCTGCTTGTTGTGTTGCCATTATAGCTGCTGATACAAGCTCTGCTCATGCTTCAGTGGGTCTGCACGTGGTACAACTATGGAGTTTTAGGTTGACTTGCAGTGCGTAAAAGCACAGAGGAAGGAAGAAAACCCTTTTCTATCGGCAAAAGCCTTTGTGTGAGTGCAGCTATACCAGCGGAGTGTTAATGCATCTTGGGGAGAAGATGTCACTGAACTGGAAGAATTCCATCTGCTGGTGATGCCCCACATCCTCGCTGCAGGGCTCTGTCTGCATGGGGTAGGATGATCCACAGCATAGAGAGGTTGCTAGTGCAGACCTACTCCAGTGAAAACACGAGTCGTGCTGGCAGTGCCATATAATTATTCCCTCTATGTTAATAGGGTGTTAGAAATCCTGCCATTTAAGAATTATCGCTAAAAGTTTGTTAAATAGTTAATTGCTGATCACTTTAGTGGAAAAACAGCTGATGGGCTTATTCACTGGGTGCGGTGGCAAATCATTTGGGTGGGGTCACCCACATTTCTCATTTACTGTTTACAAAAGTGATCTGAAGTGCATTATCTCTTATCTTTCTAATTCTGGTGCCTGGGCTTGCCCTCGAAGATGCCAAAAGGAAAGGCAGTGAAACCTAGCTGTTTATGGAAAGACAGGGAGGTGCAGCAAAGATAAGAGTTGCTGCTCAGATTCATGCTAAGGGAAAGATAAGAGTCCTTTCTCCCTCGCAATGTATAGTGGTAATGTAGAAACTAATTAATGGTTGGTTAATAACCTACCCTTGAATATTAATTTTTAAATGCTTTTTGAATCATATTGGGAAGCATTAAGGACCTGTTTCTCAGTTCTGTAGGTGTAAAGGTAACTACAGTATTAAAATTTTAAAATGTGATCTTGTGATTCAGCAAAAGTACTGGTATTGGCCATGTAATTAACAGCAGCCCAAGCCTTTCTGTGTTGGAAGACCTTTTTGTTCTCTTCTCATTGAAAAAACTTAAAATTTCTCATAAAAATATAAAGTATTTTAGAATACAAGCCAAAAAATACATGTATCAGAATCAAAGAATGGATAAGGTTGGAAGGGACCGCTGGGGACATCTGGTCCAACCTCCCTGCTCAACCCAGGTCATCCCAGAGTACATGGCACAGGATTGTGTCCAGATGGTTCTTGAATATCTCCCTTGAGGGAGATTCCAAAATCTTTCTGGATGACCCATGCCAATGCTTGATCACCCACACAGTAAAGAAGTTCTTCCTCATGTTCAGGTGGAACTTCCTGTACATCAGTTTCTGCCCATTGCCTCTTGTCCTATTGCTCGGCACCACCGAGCAGAGCCCGGGTTCATCCTCTTGACACCCACCCTTCAAATACTCACAGACATTGATCAGGTCCCCTCTGTAATCTCTTCTTGAGACTGAACAGGCCCAGCTCTCTCAGTCTTTCCTCATACCACAGGTGCTCCATTTCCAAAATCACCTTAATAATTTCACTAGGTGAAGGCTTCACTAGGGCTGAGTAGAGGGACAGGATCACCTCCCCTGACCTGCTGTCAATGCTTTTCCTAATGCACCCCAGTACCCCATTGGCCTTCTTGGCCCCCAGTACACACTGCTGGCTCATGGACAGCTTGTTGTGCACCAGGACCCCCAGGTCCTTCTCCACAGAGCTGCTTCCCAGCAGATCAGACCCCAGCCTGTGCTGGTGCCTGGGGTTATTTCTCCACAGTGCAGGACCCTGCATTTGCCTTTGTTGGATTTCAGACAGGACTCTGCCCATCTCTCCACCCTGTCAAGGCCTTTCTGAATGGCTACACTCTGGGGTGCTGGCCACTGCTCCCAGCTTTGTGCCATCAGCAACCTGCTGAGGAGGCACCTGTCCCTTTGTCCGAGTCACTGACGAAAATGTTAAACAATACTTATTTTGAACCTTTGAGTACACCGTTAGTGACAGGCTTCCAACTAGGCTTCGTGTTGTTTTGAAGTAGCATCATGGATTACTTTGAGCATGTTGCTGGGTCTCCTGTATCTGATTTATTTTCTTTTCATAGTTAAAGTGACACAAGGGTGTAGTGTACTTAAAATCACTGTATCAGCGGAGCACTGAAATAAAACTTCTCTGCCTTATTTCAGTTACCTTAGAGCTGAAATTAATTTGTGAAAAAAGGACTGTTTGGGGAATGTGTGTGGCAAGCTGCCTTTATCCCAGTATAGCATCAGTTTTCTGTTTTATGAGAGGCAACTTATGCAACCCTTTACTGCTTAAAAGAAGTTATTATGCAATTGATACTTGTTAGTGTGGTTTGTGTTGTCTGAACAAGCAAGAATAGGAAATGGGAAAAAACTTTGAAGAGCTTTTTGTTCAGAAATATAACAAAATTTATTTAACTTATATCTTCTTTCTGACTTGGATATTTGCTTTCTGACTTAAATTCCCTTCCCCGTAAAATTGTGGGATTTTGTTTGCTTTTTTTGTGGGAGTGGAAAATCAGTGTGAAGACCCCAGGACGCTACCCTATACATCTTAGTTAATAAAGCATGAGAAAGGAACAGGAGTTTACCCATGAGACAGTTGGGCCTTTAAATAATCATGCCACTGCCACACAACTTCTGTATGTGTGAAATATACAGCTTTGAATAGCTTTTGCCAATGTTGTCCTTTTATGGACTTAAATTTCTGTAGGACAATGACATTTCATGTGGTTTATAGATGGAAGAGACTTGCTGAAGACACTTTGTTTCTGAAGGGACATTCTCTTCCCTCGTTAGGCACTGTGGCTTGTGCACATAAGGATAGTTTTCAAACAACTTCTACAAACCCACATGCTTGGTTCATTAGCTAGACATGCTGTGGTGGGCACTTCAAAGTTTGTTTACTGTGGTATAGTGTGGCTTTCTTTCTGACAGGATTTAGAAGATGAGGAAGCAAGGAAACCAAACTGACCAAAGTAAACAGATATTTCAAAGGAATTAAGAAATTATATAGTACCAGACTCATTTTTCCAAAACTTGTTTAAATATGGAGACAACAGTATGCAGTAAGAATTGGCACAGAGTCTATTGGCGGGCCTGTCACTAGCCTACAAAGATGATTAAGGAACTGCAGCATCTCGCTTATGAGGAAAGGCTTACAGACTTGGGCCTGTTCAGCCTCGAGAAGAGATGACTGAGAGGGGTCCTCATCAATGTTTATCAGTATCTGATGGGAGGGTGTCAAGAGGATGGATCCAGGCTCTGTTCAGTGGTGCCGAGCAATAGGACAAGAGGCAATGGGCACAAACGGATGCACAGGAGGTTCCATTTTAATATGAAGAAGAACTTCTTCACTATTGTGAGTGACTCAGCACTGGAACACATTGTCCAGAGAGGTTGTGGAGTCTCCCTCACTGGCGATATTCAAGAAATGTCTGGACACAATCCTGTGCCATGTGCTCTGGGATGACCTGGCTTGAGCAGGGAGGTTGGACCAGATGTGCCCCTGTAGTTCCTTGAAGCCTCAGGCATTCTGTGATTCTGCAGTCCAAGAATCATGGAAGTGGTAAGGTTGAAAGGGACCACTGGAGCTCATCTGATCTACTTGTCCCTGCTCAAACAAACTACCTAGATCCAGTTATGCAGGACTGTGTCCATACGGCTTTTGTGTTCAAGGGTGGAAACTCCAAAGCTCCCTAGGCTTTGCCTGTGCAAGGGGCTCGGTCAAAAATGAATCTCTCCTAATGTTCAGGATGAAACTCCTATGTTTCAGTGTGTACCCATTGCCTCTTGTGCAGTGATGGGTTGCAAAGATAAGGGACTGGGCTATGTCGTATGAGGAGGAGCTGAGAGACCTGGGACTATTTAGCCATCTCTAGGCATATTGTTGGATGCTCTCCATTTTGTCCATGTCTCTTGAAAGGTGAAATCCAGAACAGGACATAGCAATCCAGCTGTAGTTTCAACAGTGATAAGCAGAGAAGGATCCCCTCTCTAGACCTGCTGGTAATACTTTGTCTAATGCAGCCCAGGATGCATTCACCTGCTTTTCCACAAGGGAACATTGCTGCTGGCTCATGCACAACTTGATACAGAAGGACCTTTTCTGCAAAGCTGTTTTCTAGCTATATGGACCCCAACATTTATCAGTCTATGGGATTGTTTCTCCTGGTGTAAGATATTGCACTTGCCCTTGTTGAACTTCATGAGATTCCTGTGAGTCCATTTTTCCAGCCTGTTGAGCTCTCTTTGAATGTTAACACAGCTGTCTGGTGTATCAGCCACTCTTCTCAGTTGTGTAGTGTCAGTGAAAGAAGGCAAACTTGGACCTTAGTTTTGTAAATTGCTGCAGTGGTACTGAAGATTAGGGTTGAAATAGGTCAAAAGGAAGTGTCTTGTGGGGACTATCAATACATTTTGTGTGGTGATATTATCAAGGAAGAAGAAACATCTAGAAGCACTGAGAAGGAAACATGACAGCTGCTGCCAATGCGAAATTGGGAAATGAAGCAGTAAGCAGTGCATATTTGGTATTTCATAAATAAATCTGTTCACCTCTGATAGAAAGGTTTGTCTTGGAAGAAACCTTCAAAGATCAAGCCTAAACCCTCTGCCATGGGTAGGGACACCTTCCACTAGACCAGGCTGCTCAAAATCCTGTCCAGCCTAACTTGGAACACTTCCAGGGATGGGGCATCCAGTGTCTCACCCCCCCCAACCATAAAAAGTTTTGTCATTATGTCCAATCTAAACTCCATCTTTCAGTGTAAAACCACAACCTCTTGTTCTGTAGCTACAAGCCCTGGTAAAAAGTCTCTTTCCAGTTTTTTACAGACCCACATTGTATATAAAGATCACAGTAAGGTGTCCCTGGAGCCTTCAGGGTGAGCAACCCCATCTTTGTCTTTTTTTCTTAGGCAAGGTGTTCCAGCCCTCTGAGATCATTTTTGTGGGCCTTCTCTGAACCTGCTCTAGCAGGTTAATGTCCTTCTTGTACTGTGAACCCCAGAGCAGGGCATGGTACCCCAGTAGGCATCTCATGATGTAGAGGGAAGAAGAGGGACAGAATCAATTCCTTTGACCTGCTGGCCAAATTCTTTTGATGCAGCCCAGGACACAGTTGGCGTTCTGGGCTGCAGATGCAATGATCCAATGATTTATCTTCTAGCACCTCCCAGTCCTGAATTTTTAGCGGGGCCATTCCCAAACCCTTTGTCCCCCAGTCTAGGAATTGCCACAGCTCAGGTGCCAGACATTGCATTTGGCCTTGTTGAACCTCATGTGTTTCACATGGGCCCACTTCTCAGGCTGTCAAAGTCCATCTCGATGTGACCAATTCCCTTAAACGAATCAGTTGCACTGCAAAGCTTGGTGTCATCTGCAGACTTGCAGAGGTTGCAGTCAGTCCCATTACCTGTGTCATTGATGAAGATGTTGAGTAGTGTTAGTCGCATTTTGGACTCCTGAGGGGCACCACTAGTTATTGGTTTCCACAGAAGTATGAAGCCATTGATTCTTTGGGTTGAGTTTCATTGACTCTTCAGATGCAGTCATCCAGCAAGTTCCTCATCCATGTAATAATCCATCCCTCAATGCCCTATTTCTTTGAGTGGCAAGAATTTTGTGGGGGACCATATCAAAGACATTCCAGAAGTCTTAAATAGATAGTATCTGTTACTCTTCCCATGTCCATGGATACAGTCACTTTTTCAGAAGAATGTGAATATAATCTTCTGAGAGATTGATTGTTGTCCTGCAATATGTCCTCCCATATAGCTGAAATACTCTTTGGAAAGTACTTACAGAAATTTAAATGCAAGTATTAATTAATGGCTTAGACCGTCTAATGAGTTTCCTCCTGCCAGATTTGACTGCTGGTACTGTAGGTTGTGCATGCAGGGTTTTTTTAGGATGAGGGGAAAAACTGGATGTGACAAGAGTATAGTCTTGAGTTACTTCCTTTTTTGAAAGGTTATATTTGCAATATTGGTTTTAAGAGTATTTCTAAACAGTGAGGGAAAAGGTTATTCCTTGATCAACTACCTGTATGTGCTCAGACAGTGGCTCTCTTGTGTTTGTTGGCCACAGACATTTGATGCAGGTTCTCACTTCCTTGTGAAATTCAAGGAAGCACATGAAAAACCGGAAGATGTCCCTTTGGAAAGGAAGTGAATATGATAATGAAACTGAACTCAGTAATACATGTTTTTCTCTCACGTCTTTCTGCCTGCTTGAGTTGAATAAAATCACATTTCTTCTGTTTTACAAAAGTTGATATGACATAGTGTCTTTTTAGGTCTCTAAATGACTTATGTATTTTCCAGATATTTTTCAGAACACCTCTATGGAACTTGGGGGTATCTGTTGATAGTATTACTGATGCTAGTGCTGATAAGATTTTCGAATTTTTTTTCTGTGTTTATTTTTCAAGTGTTTATTTAGAAGAGCACAAGAGAAGACAGTTATTGCAGTTTGGGACTAGGCATAACCTTTTTTCTACTGTTCATTTACAATCACATCTGAATTTTTAATTCAGTGCTTTTCAAGAGATACAGAAGAGTACATCAGACATCTGTTCTGTTTAAGAACAGAAGAATGCTCTGTTTAATGATAGGAATTTAAAAACAGATATTTAAGTTTAAAAAGTGTTTAATTAAAATATGGTGTTTGAGACTTCAACAGAGCTGCTTAAAGGTGAGGAGTGGGATTGTAGGAGCTTGTGTTCTATCTTTATGAGCAAGAAGCCTAAAGGAGACCTGTCACGTTTTAATTATAGGAACTCTATTTCACAAAGACATACTAACTGTCTCTGGAAGTCTTTGTCAGAGATTAAAAATATAATTCCACATTTTAAGTCCTGATTAAAGATCTCTTTATAGCTGGACTTTACCTAAAATGTGGGAGGTAAAAAGCTGTACTACCTTTAAAATTGTTAGGGAGTGCTCACTCAGAGACACAAATGCTGTTTTTTGTATGCTGAGTTTTGGGACTTTATGGTTTGGTTATGGAGGTGCTGGGAAATAAAAATCTGAGGCAATAAAACCTACATCTAAACAGTACAGTAATATGGGTTTGTAATTCCTTTTCTCCCATTGCAAATAGGAAGAACTTCTGGGTTTGCAACAAAATGGTGGGTGAACTACCAATGTTTTTAAAATCACTGCTGCAGCTAATTATCTTGGTGCAGTCACTTAAGTATGCATCATTGCACTCTTCTCTACCTTCCCACTTTCCTCTGAAAGTGGACACAGCCTTTGCTCTGCAAGTAAAGATAATAATTGGTACTAAAACGGACCTGTTACTCATCCTTTTTTGAGCACATTTCTTGTGGCAGATGTCTAGTTTTTAATTAACTGCTAATGAACATGCCTAGTAGACCATGATACTGCTGCCAACCTACTCCATTTTATATCTCACTGCTGCTAAGCTCTTAAAAGGTTACAGAGCAGGCATTAGTATCTTTGAAGTGATGGGAAAGTGATTATATGCATAACATAATTGTTTGTAGGATCTACTATGGCAAATGTTTAGTTAATAAATGCATCTGGTAAACATTGCTGTTATCCCTCTCCCTGGTCTTTCATTTCTTACTTTGTGTGCAGCACATATTCTTTTTATCCCTTCTACAAAGATAATACAATGTGCTTTTAAAAATCAAAGTTTTTTAAATAGAAAGAATATGAACTTCTGGAAAGGATCATCTTTGTGGGTGATTCCTCATCTCTTAGGGAGAACTTTAAACCTATTATGAATAAATCTTATATAAGCAATAAATAAGTATGCTGAAGTCCTAAACAGCAGTGAACTTCAGATAATAAACATGAAATCATGGTATGACTTGGGTGGCTTAAAAGATCGTGATCAGTATTTCAGTCTTAAGTCAGTTTCATATAGTGCCATTGTCCCGGTTTGAGACAAATTTATGGATCTTTGTGTACCATGCCCCTTAGTAGCCATTTGCAAATCTACAGAGAGGTGCAGAGCAGCTTTGCAATGCACTTTCAGCTCTCATAGCACACCTTGCCCATTTCTCCCCACTATCCGTGTGCAATACCACCAGAGAACACAGGACACAACCCTCCCACTCTCAGCTTCAGAACCTTTTATAGAGCATTAATCTGTTCCTCCTTTCTCAGACTTTCAAAATGAATGGTGTGTAGGCTACAACCAGAGCCAGGGAAATGGTAGGTAACGTGCTCTTAACATTTCTTAAAACGTTAACCTATGCTTCCTGAAATCAAGTAGATTAACTTGTTTGCTAATTAAACCAAGCAGAAGAGAGATGAATAAGGGTTACCTTCATACACTTGCTGAAGAGTAGAGACAAGAATGGGAACAGTTTAACTCCTGTTCCTTGTTTTGACCTTCCCATGGTCACACTGCAAAAGAAGCTAATTTGAGCTTACTGTTGGAGAAGGGAGGAGGCTTTTCTCTGTGAAACTGCTTTGGAAGGAGTAAATCACTTTTTTTCCAAACTGGTTTGGAAGGAGTAAATGCACTTAGGCAGTTGCACACCAAAACTAGGTAATGCTGGGTGATAGTGCAGCTGGGGACAAGTAAGACCAATGCCAACAATGCTGCACAGCACTGCTGATTCATGCTGTCTCAGAGCTAGGGTGCAGATGACTGACCTGGCTGAAGCGGTCAATGAGGAAGGAGGTGGCTAAATTACCATCTCTGAGAGAGGCTGCCAAAATATCAGGTTATCTCCTGTTTTGAGGAAATGTGCTAGAAACTACTAAGTATTGTTAAAGTCTGGGAGAAGAGGGATGTCTTCTTGTTCTTTAGAGACTGGATCCAAAAAAACAAACCAAACCCCTGCAATCCTGTCAGAATTTACAGTGCTTCTTACTGATAGTTCTTCAGTTAAGTGAAGCTTCACTAGCAATAACTGATTGATATTTTAGAAAGTGGTCTATTGTGTTAACTACTTAAAATAAAAATGATTCTTAATGCTTCCTTCAAAGTGTTACCTTTTGTGTTGTTGTAAACACATTGAATGAGAAGACTAAGAAGTACCTCACTTCTACCTTGCTTTCTAAACATACTAAAGAGGGTGGTGATCAGATGTATGTATTGAAGTTTAGACTAGCAAGGCTGTTTATGCGGCATTTGAAAATAAATTCCTGATACATGGTGTGAGAGATTTGGTAAATGTGTGGCTTTAAAAAATTGACTAAATGGATTGTGGTAAATTTAAAGATTTTCCTGTATATCAAAGTAAGTAAATGCTGCATGGGAGTTGGGACAGCAGGAAAGTGAAAAATTATCAAGTCCAGTCTAGAGTTCTTAAATGTCAGCCCCTGTGTCTGCATAATTTTATAAACAGCTCAAGGCATGTCTTGGGATGGGGTTAGGAGAAGTAAAAGTGTAGGAGTGCAGTAGTTATATATATAAATAGTAATAAATAAATTCATTTATATGCCAGTAGATGTTATACAGGTATTGCTGACAGTTTGTCTTGAAAAGTCTTCACACCTGTGGAAACACATAAAATATTTCTGCATTATTTTGAGTTGAGGATTTTTTTGGAATAATGGGTGAAATATTGTAAGCTGCAGTCTAGGTATTATTTCAGTAGCTGCCAGCAGTACTGTAACAATTTTACTTGCTCTTACAGGACTACTAACATTCACCTGGTCAAACTTGAGTTCATCCTGTTCAGACGTGTTTATCTGTCTCCTTTTCGATCCCATGAATTGGATCGTACTGTAGCTGTATCTGCCTTGAGCAGAGGGATAGTGGAGAGTGGCCAAGGTGGAGAGGATTGTTCTGTCTTCTATTCATATGCCCAGACACAAGGAAGCAGGAGAGAGCAGAAGAAAATCTGTTAAACTTAAGCAGATTATGGGAGCTATGACTAAGCTAAAGATGGTTTTGAAGCTTCATTTTCTAAAAAAAAAAAACCTGTGCTGAGCATTTTGAACAAATTAAATGGATAGCTGAACTTGGTAAACATTAATAAAACCATGAAAGTTTTAACTAGAAAATATCTTAAAATTTAAACTATGGGGAAGACATTCTATTGTAAAAACTCTGTTTCTAAAATTGTTTACAGGTTATTTTAGCACATTGGTTACAGGGTTGTATGTCTGTGATTTTGATCTTGCAAGCTCCTTTTAAAACAGGGGAAGGTATTCATTAATAGAGAATTCCATGCTATCTGGAATACCTGGATTTTAAGCTCAAAGCTGGTTCCTAAACAGGGTGTTACATCATTAATAATTCCCCCTCTTTCCCCTAAAAACCTTAGCTAGAATAAAATGCAAATTAAACTTTACTAAATATGAAATTCAGCATATCTTTTACATTTTTTAATATTCAGAATAGAAATGTACTTGTTTCCAAACTGGGGGAAGAGAGGGATGTGAGTTTAAATCAATCTTGCCACTGAAACTTTTTTTTCCCAGAGCAGTGATAAGCTTTTCTATAGAAAGAAAAAGGTGTTTGAGTCTTCTGCTGCTGTTCTTTGTTGCCAGAGATGCTGTGGTAGGCAGTAACTGCCCAAAACAACCTATACTTGTTGAACTTATTAGTCAGGCTGCAAAATAAGTATCCAGCTAGCCTTTTTTGGGTAATGGGACGTGAGCAGAGTTGTCCACAGACAGCATGATATAACGCAGTGTATATAGCGTGGTGGGTTAAAGGGGAGAGGCTAGATGAAGAGGAAACAAATAAATATCAAAATCCACTATTGATTCTCAATAATTAACCAAACTTCTACCTTATCCTTCCCAAACTGTGTGCTATACGTTTTTCTTCTGGGGATGATGATACCGCTGGGAGCAGCAGCAGCAGTTGCAGGCTCAGCATCTCTCCCATGGCCATGGACCTCCAGTGCCTCTAACGCCGCATCCGTCAGGACTTCAGCCTCCAGGAATCCCTCCACTTGGAAGCAGTGCTGGCCTTCTTGCCCTCTCTAGTGCTTTGGGTGGGCAGTCTCACTTGGCAATAAAAGATGACAAGAAACATCATGATGCAGACCACCACAGAGGTGAGAGGCATGGCAGGCCTGATTAGGACATTCTCAAATTTGTGCATTGCTGCAAATTGTGTGCATCTCTAAAGAATTCAAATTATATAGAATGAGAAAAAACTGTTGGCAAACTAAAATGTCTGCATATATACCACTGAAGCAAAATTCAGCTTGGAATTTTTTTATATTTTAAAGGGGATCACTAGGTGTCACCTGCTCTGTACTTTGCAGGGCCTTTTGACATCCTGGTAAATGCTTAGTTGTAATAGCAGTAGCCTGCACCATATTGTGGAAAATTGTTAAACTGCATAATGGTGATTTATTTCAAAGAAAGTAATGTTGTTGAATGGGTTGGGGGGAAGGTAGGAGAAATAAGAAGTTAAATTTTGAAGTGAATGCGTTCAAAAAAAGATTTAGATAATTGCATCTGTTACTTTAGTTTCATAAGCTTAAATTCTAGTACTCAGTTAAATATTGGGCAAAATTGCGCTTGACTAATTTTTGAAAAGAGAATAATTTATTCTGTCATGAAATAAAACTAGGCTTTGTGTATGGTTAAACTGTAAATCATGTTTACAAAATACTGTAATTTTCAGGAAATCACTGTATTAGGAATGTGCAATGAGTTATATAAATAAAAGCCATTTTAAAACTGTTTGTGGCTTGTGTTCTAATTTTTTTTCCCCCCTTTTTTATTTCTGTTCTTGCCTCTGTGTCCGAACGGGCATGTCTGTCCATTTCTTGGTTACTGCGGGAGCAGACAGAGAGCCAGGCACAGTAAGTACCAACATTCCTGCTAACGTTTCCATTTCCAATAATGCAATAATCATATGTTGTGCTGTTTGTTTGTTTTGTCTTCTTTTTAGTCATTTTTATGATAAAAGGTGTATGTGTTTTCTGTTAATGTATGTCTTGGTTTATGCAGAACACCAGATCATTTGTTTGATGGACTGTGTGAAAGAGTTTTGTTTCTGAGCAGAATGCTTTTAGGCAAACTTGAGCTTGAGTTTGCTTATTGGTGGCAGAAAGAGGGCATGAAGCTGCAAATCAAAAAGATCACTGGAAATACGTAATTTTTAGTCCAGAGTAAAGTGTTTAGTCTCTAGGATTTTGAAGACTTAGAGTTGGAGAACAGGTGAGAAATTTAAATATGATAATTTTAAATGTGTCATGATGGTGTTTGGCCCTAGGAGGTTTTTTTAACTGCATCTGTTTAAGCGATACTAATGTCATTACTGCTTAATTTGTGCTTCAGGTGTAACTTCTACAGCGATACTTTTTTCCCTGTAGACATAAGATGTAATAGAATTGGTCTTATCTGAAAAGCCCTCTAAAGAACTACTTTGTTACAGCTTTTCATACTGTTTTGTTTTGAGTGATATTGCTGTATTAATCTGTTAGAGATGGTCATGTGCAATTTAATGTCAATTCAAGTAACAAAGCTAATTCTCTTTGTTTATGTCATAGGCGAATTTGGGCTCTATTTTACTCCTTTTCTCAATTAGAAAAGACAAGAACTAGGAAAAGTTATTTGACAGCTTTACAGCACTAAACTTCTGATTTTTATTGCTGCTTATTTAAGATATACATATACAAGACTTGCTTGACATTTATTTACTGGAAACTATCTGCATATCTTTTGCAGCAGTCTTTTAGTGTTAGATTGCTAAGCAAAAAGCATTCATTTCAGCTTGCTTAATGTTATTAATGACAGTATAACTGCAGAAATAATTTTAAGCTGGGTTTTTATGAAGTCTCTGACTTACCAAGGACTTTTTCCTCTGTGTGGGACATACTTCTTTGAGTGCTGCTAGTTGACTGCAGGAATCTCAATAACTTTCCTTAAGGGCTAAGGAAGGAAGTCTGCAGAGTGTGTCTGTGTGCACACATACATGCACATGTGGTAGTGATGGCTCTGTGTTTTGATTTGGTTATGTTTCCTGTCCTTGCCCTGGTCCCAGCTTCCCCTGCCCATCATGCAATTTGGTCAAGGGCTGGGTTTAAAATCAGATGCTTAGCATTGTGAAATTTGGACTCTGAATTCATCTTGTAGCTGAGAATAGTCCTTGCCTATGGAAGGAGAACTGTCAAAAATTAAGCCTGTCTTTTGTGTTGTGGGAGAGTTGCTGATCAGTTGCTTAGTTTACTGTAGATGTAAATTTTACTTAAACTATAAAGTTGTTGCTGTAGATGCTTCTGTCTCCATATGTCTAACCCGATGATTGCTTGGTTATTACCTGAAGCAGACTGGTTTATGCTGGGTTTGTCACTAATTAGCTCTTAAATAATCTGAGGCTTTATATCATAAAGGAATTTTGCCATGTGGATATATTGAGTTCTGGATACTACACTATGGTCATTCTAGTTTCTTTTTGGTCTCAGTGTAGGATAATACTTCATAGCTGACTTTAATAGCTGAATACAGGTGAACTTGAACTTAAAATTGTTTAAATACAGTGTTACATCAAAATCTTGACTTAACAGTAAATTATATCTTCAAACAAAGAATCATAATTTAAGAGATAGTTAAGTTCAACTCTGTGGCTAAAATGATCAGCTGGGAATTATGGGCTGTTCAAACTTCTCTAATTCTCTTGTATTTTTTATGGAATTTTTAAAATATAAAATATATTTTTAAGGATAATATGAAATGGATCTCAAGTACACAAGGCATAGCAGCAGGTCTGTTTGGTTATTATGTGTGGTTGAAATCATTTTATGACATCTGGGTCATCAAGGTAAAATCAATTTGATTTTCAGAGTAGCATTTTAAAAGTAATGGTGCTGCCAAAAAAATACTGTGCAGTTCTACAGTATGATTTCCATCAAATATGTCTAGCATGACCTTCGAGCACTATCAGTAGAAGCTAACAGCTTAAAATGTGGAAGTTTGAAAAATTAAAATTTATTGCTTGTCTATGGGGTTTTAAATTGAGTTTCTGGGACATAACTTTGGGTTAAAGCATATTGTGACAGACTGGAGCGTATTCATTTTTAAATTAGATTTGGTTTATTTTTTTAAAGTCTCCTTAGATAAATAAGCAGTCACAAGCTTTTATGTATTGTATGTTTTGAAATACAACAAAAGTAGTGAAATTCTTGTATTTACAAGTTAATATAAAGACATGGTTTCATTATTTTTTTATTTTGACCAGTTTAACTACTTTTGTTATAACTAAATAGCAAGGGCTGCATTTTTCTTTTATATACTAGCTTAAGTTCCAGAAGGCAAAATGAAAAAATGTTTTTTGGTAAATGCGTGTTTGTGTAATATATAACATTTAAGTTATTAATAATAGTATACTTCCTACATGAATGCTAAAATTATTTTGTCAAATTTAAATTGTGTGACTACATGAATAATGGCTGGTGGGTTTTGGCTGATGTATCTCTAACTGTCCCAAACTGGGTCATGTTATTGTGCAAATGCAGGTATCCCTTCTAATGTGGCAAATTCTGTCTGCAGGTAGCGAAGCCAGGCAAAGGAAGCAAGTTTTGCAACTGAAACTGAAAGCTTTGAGAGACAGCAATACAAAAGAACTTTGATGTCCACACTTTTTTCTTTGGGAAACATCCGGGCAACCTTTTTTAAACTCGTTATAGGTGTTCATTTATCACTTGTTTTCCCACTATTCTAGTATCCTGTTTGGACAGCACAGAAATGCAAATGTTTTGATGCACTCTGTTGTAACAGTAGTAATTTGTAGACAGTGAAATCTTACTTCACTGTGTTCTTAGGATTTACATTAGCTGATGTTTATCTTTTGTCCTCATGAAAAACACTGAGCTTATTTTCTAAGACCTAGAAAGCATTCATAAATTTTCCCAGACATTTTTTTGCCTTCATTGTTAAGCCTAAATGTTGCTATTGTTTTGTAAAGAAAATGCTCTTTTCCTACAGTAGAAAAATATTCTGTGCCCTGAGCTCTCTATCCTATTCTTCGCCTCCCAGTCTTGGAGAAATGGGGCGTGAACAATTGAGTGCTACTTTTTGAGTGATATTATGTGCAAGCTGTTTTTGTGTTGTGTTTTAAGTCTTTTAAAGGGGGGAGAAAAATCATAAAAGTTGTTATATGGAAGTATAGTGTACTGATAAGCATAGCACAAGTATGTTTCTTGGACTTTGTGAAGAAAGAATGGCTTCAGACTACAAATTATCTTCAGCAGAGGTTGCTCATGTAAGAGCTGTGTGTTGCTGTGTTGCAGTTTAGTTTGTAGGTGACAGAAGGCAGCATGACAGTAGAAGATAGAAGGTTGATAACAAAGGACAAGGGGATTGAGGTGGTCTGGTATAAATTTTTAGGGATACCTTGATTTTGACAAACATTAGCTAGAAAATACTGAAATCAACAGAAGTCCTAGTCCTTGTTAATGTCTTCTGATTGTAAAATCAATATAACTTGAAATGGTGGGTGAAAAGAAGGTGAAGTCAAGTAGCTTTCCATCACAAGTAATTTGACATGAAACCTACTGACTTTTTAAGTCAGCTTTTGGGTTGTAGACATGCGTGTTTGCAATAAGCGTATTGAACAAATTGAAGTTAATGATTCTGAAGCAGAATAGGTTTGAGCCCAGTCTTCTTTTGCCTTTCTGGGGGATTTTGAAGTACATCTTCCATTTCCTGTATTCCTGTCAGTGACTCCTGATAATGAGTAACTGATGATTTTGGTGTAGTTGTTAGACTTGATGCTGTTTTGCCTACTCAGCAAGGAATTGCACCTGTTTCTATCTGTAGGTAGCACTTGTCTGTGGTGCAGTGGCAGGGCAGAGGTCCCATGCGTGGTGAAGAAAAATAAACACAGAGGCTCTACTGAGCACTGCAGGCAAGGCCAAGTTGTTAGCTGTGGTAACTGGCTGTGATGGCTGGTGGCTGTCCTTGGCACGGATGTATGGAGAGTCAGGGAATCACCAAGCACAGAGCAAGCCTATGTGTGTACACATCTTTGGGGGAGAGGGGAGTGAGAGACCTTAGGAGCCCAGCACTAGAGAAGATCTTAATTGGGACCAGGTGTAGTTGAACCATGTGCACAGATGTAATGTAAATACTGTTATTTAATTGCTGTAATGATCAGCATAAAGTCAATTGTCAGTTCTGTATGTACTATTCTATATGAATTGTCTGTGCTGTATTACAAGTGGGATAATGGGGTAAATGAGATATTGGGTGCTCTCAGCCTGTACTGCTGGTGCACATACTTGAGGTTTGGAAGTGGTTCCTGTGTGGAACAGTATGGCAGTCAAAGAGGTGCATTTGAATAATGTGCATTATATTCCTAGTAGGGAACCTGCCTTCTTTCTGTGCATCACGACTGGGTTTTTGCTTCACATTTGCCTTCTGGTGGTTTCAGTATTTAACTTTTTCTGGAAGCAGAGTTGCTTTAGGATCACAAGTTGCCTGTTATATAGCATTTATGCCGTTTGGTAATTCTGACAGGAAGTAGTGCTACATTAACGTTTTTATTTTCTTTTGGGACTTATTTGAAGAAAAGGGCTTCATGTGTATAAAACAAATGATCAAAAGAAAAGGAAAACACAAAAAACTGATTTTGACAACTTGCTCTGATCTGAGCTTCATGATTTGCAAACGTTGCGTTGGTTAATCCTTAACAGACTGAACTCTAAGTATGAAAGCGAGGAATATCCTCAGTTATGTATCTAATCTGTTGAAATTAAGACAAAATAAAAATTGATGCCATGAAGTTTCTCTTTAGGGATATCAACTATGCATCTATATATCTTTTTGCCCTTTTTGTATAAGTGGGTTATTATTGAAGATCAATCCCAACTGAAAATTTCTGTAGAGTTATTAAAAAAATATTATAGCCAAAATAAAAATTCTTGTCCTACTTCTGAAAATAAGTCAGTTGTTAGTAGACTTTGTTAGAAGAACTAAACAGATTACTCTTCTAAAGAGAAGATAAGGAGACTCTGATATTGTGAAACTGTTGCTGCTGTCTTCTGGCTGATCCTGTTTGATAGCGGACATGTAGCAAATATAAACTCCACCAGACCTGAAATGAGGAAAGGTGGCTTTTGGTATGCTGCCCTCACTCTTCCCTGAACCTTAACATTACAGGGGTGAGAGATATCAATAGCCCAATGATCATCTCTTTACCAGTTCTTGTTTGTATTTTCATTTACTTAATTTGTTCTTCAGTATTCTGGATTTACCATTTGCACTACTTTAAAAGATTCATAATTTCACATTGTTGAATGAATTCTTACATTTTTGGTAGTTTGAATTATGGTACTAGCTTACAGCAAGGTATTCTTTCTTTACCTGATTTTAGTCACAGTTGTTAGAACTTTCTTGAACTTCTGTGGGAAACAAAACAGGAACTTTTTAATTTTCGAGTTTACTGATAGATTTTGCCATAAAAAGAGCACAATCTTATTTGCAATTTCTCGTGTAGCTATTGGGAAATGAGCTGCTCTACAACAACTTCTAGTGTGGATACTCTGATCACAAAGAACAGTGGTTTAAATTAATGTGGTAAGTTATAGAAAGGTGGTGTAAATAGGACCAGAGGTGATATGTTTTGCAGAATAGGCTTGTGATATAATTACATGTTTGTGTGAGAAACCATCAGTCTTTTGAAGAAAAAAACAAATCTAATAATCTTTGTTTGGCATTTAGGACACAGTGGGAGCTGGGATTTCCTGCATATGTTTCACAGTTTTGAAATTCTACAAGACAAGCAGTATAAAATATTGTCAACATTGTCTAGGTAGACTAAATTTAAAAAGAAAAAAAAATCAGATATTGTAGTTACACCTACGGGTTGCCAAAAATTTGCAAGCTGTAACTCCAAATAGTAGGTTTGCTAAATTTTTTCCAGTTGTTGCCCCTTTGCCACCTTTCTGCTATTCACACTTTTTTTTTAGAAAATTAAACAAAGGAACTGACTTTATTCTCTTTCCTGCATTTGCTTTATGGTTTTATTCTAAATTCTTCAGTAGTAAAAGAGATATTTTTAATTGTTTTTATTAAGGAAAGTATCTCTTAACTAAATGGCTTTCCTCCAGAAGAGGAAAACATCTCTGGTCAAGTTTGAATTGCCACCTTGCTTCTTAGTGTTTCTACTGCTTCTTAAGATGTTTCTACTGCCACAAACATGATGGATTCAGTATTAAAATGTTTAAAATTAGTTTTAAGGGTTTTCAGACTAGTGAATGCCTGAATTTGTGTGCATCTGGGAGGAGATAAGGGGTTAAATTCCGACTGTATTTGTCAAGGCAATTAGTTCAATGATCCAACAAGCCCACCTTTTAGTACAAAACATTTCGGTAAAGACATTATTTTGAGCTTCTTTATACTGAATTTCAATAGACCCTCCTATATGCTTTATGTAAGCCCTTTGGCATTTGTTTAGCTTGAATAGTCATGAATAAAAGAGCTTAGAGTTGGCTTTAAAGTGCAGCTTCTGAATTAGGAAAAAGAGGATTCAGATTGCCTTATGTACCCTGTTTCCTTGTCCTCCTCCTTGGGGCTAAACATTTGTGTCTGAGCAAAACTATCTTGATGTGTTCAGGTTTTAAAGGGGAAGCTATTCAGTGCACAGTTCACTGGTTATTAGTATATGTTTATGATATATTACAAGTAAATATCTCTGTCTCTTGAGTAGATCTAAATATGTTCTTTGAGGGCTTACACTGAAGTACATGTTGGTATTAGACTTTTCTCTTGAGAGAGATATATGTTTGGATGCAAACGCATGTTTACTTATATATTTATGTGAGCCTGTATTTATTTATCTAAGCATGTACTTGGCTTTTAGGATCTAGGCTTACCAGGTCTTTGTGAAAGGAGATTTTTTTCTCAACTCATTCAGTATTGTTCACAGCATTAACACATCAGTGAACAAATTGCCCTCTTGCATATGCTAATCCTGCACTTAAAAGAACTCATTGTAACACATTTTAATGCTTTAGCTGGAACTGAGATGGAGATGGGAATCAGGAATCACAGGCATGTCAAATCGTCATGTGACTGAAAAATGTCTAAAATGCTCTTTGGGTCAACAGTTTGTACTTAGCATATCTTTGCTTGAATGAAAGCAGTCCATGTAGTTTGAGGAAAAGATTAGTCTCTGCTTTTGTCTTTTGTGTGTGTGTGTTGGCCTCAGTTTTTCAGATCAAGTCTGATTAAACAAGACTTTAGCCTTAATTTCACACTAGTAGTGAATGTTATGCTGGAAGTAAAAATATTTGATCTTTGTTTGCAATACATTTGTTGAAGGAATCCAATTGGAGTTTACTCCAGCTAACAATTGATTACTGCATAACTGTATTCAGCAAATACTTGTTATTTTAAGCATTAAAGGCAAGCTGTTATTTATTGTCCATACCTACAGGTGTAGACATACCAAAGCTTCATCTATTTCTGATATTCTAGAAGTGACTTATCAATCAGATTATATGTAGTAAATCTCTTTTATTAGATGGGATCTGAGTATTTAAAAAAATAATAAAATCGTTGTTACTTGCTCATGAATAAACAGCAAGCCTGTCTCTCCTAAACAATAAATTCACTTGAATTAATTAGTTAAATAGATGGTGACTGACAAGTGAACTAAACTTTTGATAAGTTGAACAATGAAAAGCCAAGCTCCTTAGAATGCATGAAGCTGTACATGTTTGCCTGGAGGACTTTGTTTTGAATTAAATTGAAGACTAAGCAGGTATCACATTTCTAAAGCATCTATCACATCAGTTTGAGTTTGTAAGAATATATGAGTAATCCTAAAATGGATTTTTGATTGACCTTGTTTTTTGTCTTTACAGAGTAATTCTCTGTTGGTCCCGGACAGTCTACGAAGCACAGATAAACGCAGGAATGGCCCTGAATATGCCAATGACATCAAAAAGAGAAAGGTGGATGATAAGGATTCCAGCCACTATGTAAGCAAATCTGTGTCAAAGAAATGATTAATTTATTTGCACATGCTGTGCTTGTATGAGGAGTAAAAGAGCTGTGAAGAACAAGGCAACTTTCTTATGGCTGAAGTAGTACATGAATATATGTGCCAGAGGGACACAAGATTTAAGTTGTGGGAAGAGTAGTGACTCAGTAGTTTGGGATGTTGTTAAGTTATAGGCCTCAACAGACATAATGTTTGGGATTCACATATGCCCTGGAGCGTTTCTCAGAGTTTGTGACATTCTTTCTGGACTGCTCTAAACTCAGGTTTGTTTGAAATGGAAGATTTTGTTATTGAGAGGGGTTTGGTAAATTTTATTGATAACTAGCTCTTACCATGCTGAGTTATAATTGCAAATTGCACATGTTATCAGGCTGTACCAACTAACTGAAGTTTGCTTTTGGCTGAAACAGCAATTTCAGCAGAAAGCAAATTGAAATATTGAAAGTTCACAGTTTTGTGTTCTGCATTTTTGACTTGCTTGCTTGTTGCTTGGTTTCAAAGAGACACTTCAGTACAACAATGTACGTGAACCTCAGAAGGTTCACACAGGCTTTCAACTTCAAGTCTAAATGCTCAGACAAATCACAGGATGGTACTTGAACAGGCCTAAGGGACTAGGACTGGTGTGAGAGAGTACTGAAAAGCAAAATTTAAATCTAGGAGAACATACTGTACTTTGACATAGCAATAATGTGGCAAATTGTCTGGTTTATGTGATTTAGATCACTAATTAATTCTTGGTTACTGAAACACAAGAGAAAATTAGGTGCCATTTTATTTTCTGAATATTTAGTAGGGTAATTTTAATTTCTCTCCACTTGGATAATGTCTTTGAGAAGCTATTGGATGTGTTAGTGCTGTTAATGGTTTTACAAGTTGTATTTCCACCACTTTCTAATAACAATATTTTGATTACAGAAGGGTTTGGCAAACTTCCCCATGTCACTCCTTCAAATTTAAGGGTGTGATATTTTAGTGGCATTTTTAATTTTAAATATTTGAAGATTAAGCATTCTCAAGCTACGCTTGATATAAAAAGGAAGAAGAAGCTTAATTTGCTTGTTTTTCCTGTGTTTCTACTGTAAAGAAATGTAAAAGATGTTATTGCACAGTAGAAGCACTTTGTTTTAATCCACATTTTAAATATGTTTCTGCCCACTGTTTGTTTGAAATGGACTTTACAGCTAAAGGCAGCATCAAAATAAAAAATTGAGTAAAGCAAGGGTATTTGAAAGTTCCAGATTTATTCTAGTTTTGAATACGTTTTTTTTTTTTTTTTTTTTTTTTTTTTTTTTTTTTTGAAGGTCCACCAATTATGCAAACACAGAGCTGCTGGTTTTGAGCTCATTTTAGATGAGGCCCTTGTAGGGACAAAGAAATACTGCTTTTGTCAAAAGGGGCATAAATGAGTTATAGGACCTGTAGCTTTCGGAAAAAGAATGCAAAATGAATTTTTTCCCCCTTTTTAACTTTGGACTAATTTTCATATTAGTACCTATGTAGTTTCAGTGTGTGGCTTTATTAGTGAGGAGAATCTTCTGGTATTAGTAGAAGTTACAGGAGATGCCTTTGATAATCCCAGTAAATTTCTATTTATTAAAATGACAAAGTCAGCGGAGTTCACTTAAGCATTGCTTTGCAGCTAATTTTGCCTCCTCCAGAGTGGTGTCTCTGGCAAACAAGTGTCCCATCTACTGTTCTCCCACATTCTCTTACCTGTTCGAGCACTCAGGGTGCTTCATGCTTCTCAAGAGGTGGCAGATAACAGGAGCTAAAGCTTTCATGTCCTTCTTTTGCACCTGTTGGGTGGATAGCGTCCTGAGTAGCAAATAGAGTGACCACTCTTTGTCCAGTGGCACTCTTGGATCCCTAATATCTTTGTGTATTTCTTGGAGCAAGATTCAGCTGTTAACAGAAGGGAAGGGTTGGAACTACCTGTTGGTTTGGGGTGGTTTTTTTCAGTTGGATTTTTTGGGGTGGTTGGTTGGTTGATTTGTTGGTTGGTTGGTTTGGGGTTTTTTGTTTGGTTGGTTTTGGGTGGTTTGGTTTTGCTTTGTTTTTTTAAAGCATTATGACCTTAAGTGAGAGAAAGGATCTGGTGTTACATGTGAAAGCTCAGACACTTTGAAAGGAAGAGATGGGAGACAGCTGAGTAATCTTGTATGTCTGGTTTGTTTGCATAGAAACTTTTTAACCAAAAGTACTTTTATTGGAAATATCAGACTTGTTCCCCCAGAAATTTAAAGTTTTTAAATTAATTTAATTTCTTTGTTTGGTTTTGAGTCAAGACTCACCTTCTGATTTAACCACTGTGAAAATCACTAGACCTCTGCATATCAGAATGTATCTACTGGAGAATCCTGGCCTCTCTTAGAGACAGGGACCAGGAGGCACTACAGTAACAGCAATAGTTAGTAAAACAGCTCAGCTGCACATAGATATAAGGGAAACAGTTGAACTACAGCTTGACAAGCTGAAGTAGAACATTTCTGTTCAGGAATGCCCAAGTATTTTGGTTTTCTTGGGCAGAAATGTTGAAATGTCTTGGCATTTTTGAAGTTTTTTCTTCCCCAGAACTTTTTATTTCAAAACTTGCCTTTCTGGAAGAGGGGAAAAATGGTACTATCAATTTGAGGAAGACAATTCACCAAATATGTCAAAAAGCTCCATTTTCCTGAGACCTGTTTTTTGGTGTTTTTCCAGGTATGCACAAGCACTACTTTCTCCAAATTAACACAAGATTAGTGTATGAACAGAGTACCTTTCTCTTTTAGGAGTAGTGATTACACTGTTTATGTGGTGGTAATAAGGAGGGGTTTTGGACCATCTTGCACTGATGGTGAGATTGCCATCTTTCAACTAGTTCTACCATACTTGGGTTTTACTATTGTAGCAGAAATAAGGTGTTGTGTTTGTTTTAATTGTTCTCCCTATTGCTAATAACTTAATGAAAGGCTGTTTGTTTTTTGTTTAGGAAAAACAACAAATGTCTGAGTAGATGCGTAGTCTTTCTCTCTGGGCTCTTATTGCACTAATTGAAATGAACACTATATTTATTTATTTTTAATAGGACAGTGATGGGGACAAGAGTGACGATAACTTGGTTGTAGATGTATCCAATGAGGTAACTTTTTTCATTTTTGTAGTCTTGACGTTTGCCCAAAGGTTAAAGCTAGAAGAAAAATAATCCTCTGTGTGGATATGTTAAAATATTCACAACTTCTCCTTTTTATTAGTACTGCAGTTACTGTGTCTTCCTCTGAGCTTTATCTGGTTACCTTCTCGGTTTTTCCTTCTGCTGCTTTGTCCAGGTCTGTTTCCTCTGCAGTTAACATTCTGACACTTCACAGCTGCTCTATAGGGTAGAGGGTTGTGCTGAAGAGCATGTGGAAGGCTGAGGTTTTCAAACTACTGTCTTTGAATGGAAAGGGAAGACATTATCTAATGTTGTATTTAGTAGTAGGGTTGTTATTAAAAACGTTGCCTTAAAAATTGCTTGTATTTTAATGTCCTTGGTTAAAGACATTTTCCAGAAATGCTGTTTTTTTAGAATGAAGTTAGTTCAGAAGATTTTTTCAGAGATTGTAGACAGTTTTTTTCTCCAGGGCTGAGATTTGGCAATGGCATCAAGGTGAAGGGATGGGTGTTCCCTTTTCTTCATCTTTTATTTCATACAACACACAGATTTAGGAAGCCTGAATATGGTAGTGAGGTTCTTCAGCTCTCTGCAAAACACAGGGAGAGAAGCTGATAGAGAAGTGTCCTCAGTAGCTCCAGGGGCCCAAACAATGTCAGCCAAATAGAAAAATGGGTGTCCAACTAGTGATTTTAATAATCCTTTCAGAAGGTTGGCTTACAATGAAACTGCTTAATAATCAGTCAGACTTATTGCCCTTTTGTGAGGTGTGATTTCTCCCTGGTGCTATTCTTATGAGCCAAAGGAGCATGGAGAACCTGCAGAGCTCTGATAGCATTGTAACTCATGGGGCTGGCTATTTCAAGTTAAAGTAAATGCAGAAAATGCCTCTGGAACAGAGAAAAATAATCACCTGAGAGGCGGTTTCAGTTTTCCTGTAGATTTAAGTGGCAAGGCAATTACAGATGGTGTTGAGCAAAAATGTGACAGCTATTATGGCATATAAAGATCCCTGTCTGGGCCATTCACCTAAGAGTTGGACTCGATGATCCTTGTGGGGCTCTTCCAACTCAAAATACTCTGTGAAATCTGTGAAGGCATGCGTCTGTCTCTTCTTCTGAAGTAGAGATGAGCAAGGTGTTTATCAACTAAAAGAGGTTATTGAAATGTTTATTGCGACTAGCGGGAACATGGAGAGTGTACATGATAATAAGAGTGTCAAGTTACTGCAGTTTCTGTTGGTCTTCCTTACTCTTACCACGTTTTAAGCACTTGCTTTAGTTTGTACTTAGGTATGCTTTGCAAGCTCTGTGCTTGGAAACGATTTATGATTACATGTAGTGTAAAATAAAAACAGATTGCTAACTATGTGACTTTACTTCTCTAGACTGATGAAAGGATTTCCGCTTTTTTTCTATAAAGATGACAAAATGTCTCATCATTTGCACTTACTGCTTAAATTCCTCTAGTTTGTTTTTTTTTCTCCCATAGACTCCTTAGTGGTGTTTGTGTACCAGTTTATGACATGGCTCTGCGCTGTTCTTCCCTTCCCATTGTTTTAGGATCCTTCTTCCCCAAGGGCAAGTCCCACTCATTCACCACGTGAAAACGGTATAGATAAAACCCGCCTACTGAAGAAGGATGCTTCCAGCAGTCCAGCATCTACAGCCTCTTCAGGAAGTTCCACTTCCCTCAAATCAAAAGAAATGGGTCTGGTAGGTAGCATTCTGTGGTCCAGATAGTATTTTTTCTTGTAAAATCTAACTCTCCATTTTTCAGGAACTACTTGTGGCACAAATTACCTGGCACTAAACATTTGAAGCTGAAATTGGCTACTGTTTTTCCAGATCTTTAAAGTATTATTGAGCTTTCCTCCTCAGCAATATTTTCTGGTTTGTTTTTATTTTTTTTATTTCCTACATTTCTGTCAAATGAGTTGCAAATTTGCTGCAAAGAACAAGAGTTGCTTAAGCATTGGTTTGGGTTTTTTTAGGAACAATAACTTATAGTTTAACATGGCCTGTGAAGAAGTTCTTGAGGCTTTTGTTAAACTCTTCTAAATAAGCTGTTACTCCTTGAAGACTTTTTCTTGCAGAATCACTAATAATTTGATCTGATTCTCCGTAACTTTTGTGTCGTGGTTTTTTGATACTATCAACTATGGTGGTCTTTTCTTTTTGTAGTGAGATTTAATTAATAATTGAAATATTAATGAAATAATAATTGAAATATTAATGATTTCAAGCTAAAATAGTTTGGTAATGCATACTGTATTTTCCTGAAGAAAAAAATTAGCTCAGGCATTCCTTTTTTTTGTGTCAGTAGAAAAGGGAAAATAACTTTCTATGTTTCTTATTTTAATTTTGGCAGTAATCAGAAAGGTCAGCATTTCTCTCTCACAAGTTAATGTTGTCAGCATTGTGTGACTTTATGAAAATTGGCTGAGGGACTAGGTAGTAGGTGCCCAGCAGCCCAGCTGCTTTTGTGATAAATTGTATAATATGGCCTGGATTAAAAATAATACTCATTTAATTTGTTTAATGATACCAGCATGAAAAAGCCAGCACGCCTGTTCTGAAATCCAGCACACCAACTCCTCGAGGTGACGTGCCAACCCCAGGCACTAGTGCAACTCCAGGACTCCGTCCAGGCCTTGGCAAACCTCCAACAATGGACCCTCTGGTTAACCAAGCTGGTGAATGCATTACCTCATGTGTTTTTATGGTTCCAAAATGAATCTTTTTTTACACATGTAGTTCTTTGTGACTGTTAAGTAAATATATTGCTTTGTTCTTGATATCAAGAGAAGGCTTGATGAGAAGCAGATGTTCAGATTATCAAGAGTTTGAATATCTTTCTCTCTTAGTCTTCTTTGTTTACTTCTGTCTTTATCTTTTTTTGCAAATAATCCAGAGACTGAATGCAATACAAAAAGATTTCTCAGAAGTTTCTGGTACTTATTCTTCATGCAATCCCTTCTTTGTGTGAGTCTACTAATATTTGCTGCAGTGCACAGCTTGACAAATGTTGGGGGAAGTTTACTTTTGCTATTCAGGCTGGTACACACAGTTGCTTCAGACATGAGCTGTGTAAACCATGTCTGTCAGCTTTACTGCTTAATTTGGCAAAGAAGAGATTAATGTAAACAGGGGAATATTACAGAAATGGAAATAGGTAATGCTAGAAGAGATTGCTAGAAGTAATCAGCAAATTCAGACTTCAGTAGATCTTATTTACACTGAAAAGAGCTGGTGGTACTGACAGATCATGGTAGTGTCTTTTGACATTGTGTATATGTGAGAGGGAAAGGTGAGATGTTTTGAGGGGGGGGAAAAAGGCTGCTTTCTTTCCTATATGCAGGAATACATAAATAAACCCACTTAATTTCATTATGCTGTAGCTGCAGGTTTGCGGACACCATTGGCAGTACCAGGACCGTACCCTGCTCCATTTGGAATGGTACCTCACGCTGGCATGAACGGAGAGTTAACCAGTCCAGGGGCAGCCTATGCCAGTCTGCACAATATGTCACCCCAGATGAGTGCTGCTGCTGCTGCAGCTGCCGTGGTTGCCTATGGAAGATCTCCTATGGTAGGCCATACGTTGCATGCAATCTCAGTCCTGTGAGTTGTGGTTCACTGAGAAAAGCTACATGCTTCATTTAGCACTGCGGAATTCCCAACTCATAACAGTGCCAGAGGCTTGACAGCTTCACTGTGTGCTTCACTGCGTGCTTCACTTTGCTGTGTGGCTGAAGAAACAAATTTGCACCTTGAAAACAAAGAATCTCAGTGTATTAATGTATGTTTTCTTTTTGTTCTTCACCTCCATCGGTGCTTTAACTGATGAATAAATGCCAGAAAATTATTTCATGCTGTAAATGAAAAAGTAGTTTTGGTAGACACAAGGTATTTCACTGTAGCTGTGGACATCTGCTTTTTTGTTGCTGAACCACATTTGTGTTCCATATAGACATAACAAATTAATCTTGAAGCATGTAAAAGTCTTTTCATCTGGGCCTCTGTCCCTGTTTTTTGTTGGGTTTTTTTTGTGGAAATCAACCTGAGAAGCTGGTCATTTTGGAGCTCTGAGATCAGGTGTCTTAAGAATAGTTGCTGTTGTGGGTGTAGTAAGTAAATGGAGCCTGGTAGTTATAGTGGCTGTCACACAAAATAACCTAGGGGCCTGGTTCTGCAAACATGAGCTTGATGGCAGCTTTCTGCATAGACAAACTTACCTACTTGTAAATTTGGAAAATTGGATTTATGCTTGTCAACTTCTCATTATTGCTTGTATGACCACTTTTTTTCAAACTGGTAAACAGGGCTTTTACATGAAAATGTGCAAATTCTAAATAGCATACACCCTGCTTTTAAAGCAATAACAATATTTAATATAATGTTCAGAAGAAAAACTAAGTCTTTTTGGTCCAGAATTTCTGCTTGGATTATTTGATGTACATACTTATTCAGGGTATAAAAATTCAGTGGAATTGCAGTATGTAAAGAGAATGTCGTTTTTTAAGCTGTGGACAAATTTGTTTGCACCCCACAGTGTGGCTCTCTGAGAGATCTCTCAGCTGCTGTGCCCAAACAGAACACTGTGGAGGCAGTGAGATCCTAGCTGGGGCCCAAGGCTGCTTTCCAGCACCACACTGTGCCAGCCTGACTATGTGCTAGCTCTCTCAGGAGTAAAGAGCACTGGCATGGCTTGGTGCTGACATGGACTGTAATTCCATGGCCAACACGGGACTCTCCCTGCTAACCGGGACTGCTGTGTTATGCTCAGTGGTGTGAATGCATGATAAATTATTTTCTGTTCTCATATGAGTGCTTCTATCAGAAGTATGCTCAGAGAAAACATCTGGGTTTTGCACCCCCAATGGAGGGTCACACAATTATCTGATACTGTGGGTAAAAGCCACCTTTTGTTTAAGTGCATAATATCTTGGGATTGGAGAAAAGAAGCTTGCTGAGAAATTGATGAGAAATTCCAAGTTTGAGATTAATTCACTTTTTGTTGTCAGGTTGGGTTTGATCCTCCTCCTCACATGAGAGTACCTGGAATCCCTCCAAATCTAGCAGGGATTCCTGGGGGAAAACCGTAAGTAACTTTTAACATTTTGGTAATATCTGCAGTATCTAGAGGGAATGAAGTTATATTGTGTCAGTGAACAGGGATTTGAAAGGGGATGGTGTCTGGTTGTTTTTAAGAGGATGCTTTAGGCTTCTCCAGGTAAAACCTGCAGCATAAAAATTCTGAAATGGTGGTTGTCATATCCCAAACCAGGTGTGTATATACCTATTTCCAAGGAAAAGTTGTTGAAGGTATACTTTAAGGTTTTTTTATTTCATCCTTTCTGGGGGAAGTTAAGGGGACTACAGACTAAATGGTAAATAGTGGTAAAATGTGTTAGATAAAAATCTATTGAAACTAGAATTTGCAATACACTGAGGATAAATGTGCAGTGCAAACTTGCAGACTCCTTGTCTGGCACTTGTTTTATCAGGCATGGGAGTCTGCAACTGATGACAGTGGGTATCTGGAATGGTTACTTCAGCAGTAGATAACACACCTTGCATAATGGAGCAAGCTATTTAGACCTTTTGTGTGAGTGCAGCTGGAGAGCAAAAGGATGATGGAGCAGTTGTGGAGCAGGTAGTGCATAGATGTAGAAGAATTTTCACAATAAGTTCTTTTTATTTAAATGTTCTAGTTATTGATGAAGCAGTTGTTAAATAAAATACTTCAGTGATGCTGTGACTTCTTGGTGTTGCAATAAAATAAATTCAGCAGCATATATGAAATGTTTCAGTCATCTGGCTTTGTTAGACTATTGACCCTAAGCTTTACCAGTGCATGAGCATGGCTCATGCATGCATGACCTCTGAAAATATGCAATTAATGTTTAGGACAAGTATTCTAAGCGGGTACTAACAGAGCAAATGTAACTCAGCTGTTCTTCTGGACAGAATGAGGCAGAGAGAATTGTAACAGTTTTTTCAACACTCTGTTAGAACCTGTTCTTTGTTCATACTTGGCAGTCAGTCCTGACTTCTCTTTCAACTGGAACTTGCAATTAGAGTAGTTTTTCTCTACCTAGGTACTTACATAATTTTGAAACTTTCTTAACACTTTGCACTTTCTGTGCAGGATGTTCATGTTACATAATGCCTACTTACCAATCTAAATCTAATTTTTCCTTTTGCAGTTTCACAAAACATTTAGAAACTTATTTTTAGGATGCTGTCTAAGTTATCAGGCTGTGGTGAAAGTCGTATACTCACATATTTCTGTTTGCTTTAATTTTGGACTCCTATTAGTAACTAGTGATACCTTGTAATGTCAGTCTTGCAATGCAAACATCCTTGAAAGGATACCAGATTAGAGGCAAAAAAGTGTATCTTTTCTTCTGATCTTTTCCTATAACAATAAGAAAGCAGCAGACTAAGTCTGGAAAGCCATCCTGAACGTGTTTTTGTGGTTATCCACCGTACTTCTGAGAACAGGGTTAGCTATCTGTTGGCAGTGTGAGAAACCTGTTAAATCATGGTTTTACTTAAAGTTGGTGGTATGTTGACAAGATTACTGAAGTGAGGGCTCAATGAGTTGGTGTTGCGTATCAAATGTTGGTGTATTTAAATTTAGTGCAGTAAGGATCAGGCTTTGTACTCAAAACTCAGACACTTTCTTGCTGACTTTCATGGAATTTGGCATACTTAAATAAAATGCTTGTGGAAATCGCATAATCAAGTGGCTGTAAGTTTTTACTTCTGGACAAGTATATTCATAAGCTTTCAATGATGTATTTCATTATTATGATGAAGCAGTTGTGGAGCAGGTAGTGCATAGATGTAGAAGAGTTTTCACAGTAAGTTCTTTTTATTTAAATGTTTTAGTTATTGATGAAGCAGTTGTTAAATAAAATACTTCAGTGATGCTGTGACTCATTGATGTTGCAATAAAATTCAGCAGCATATATGAAATGTTTCAGTCATTATTATTATTGCTTTGCAATATTTTATATTGTAAGCTATTGAAGCCTATTTTTGTTCAATCAGAAATTTTCTGTGGCTGAGTTCTAGTTGTTACACTGTTTAAGACAAAAGGACAGCATATGTATGCAGCCCTATTTTGTATCCTGGTAATTTAGCTAAATTACTTGTCTGGGGCAGGAAGCTGTGTGGAGGCTGTTTAGGTTTTTTTCATGTTTTTACCACTTTATTCTCACTGCTTCATATACTGCCTACTTTGATACATACTCCCTAGTTTCCACTTCATTTAATGTGTTCTGCAATGTTTGAGGTTTTTTGTGGTCATGTTACTTGTACCTTTCTACTAAAATTACTTCTTTGCTTATTGTAGTGAAGCAAGCCTAAAATTCCATAAACTCATCTGTTATCTTTCCATTGACAGCTATAAGATAATCTCCTGTTTTAGTCTAGATTGGCTAGATGCTGTCTGCTGACTGCAGCATCTCTGAGTATCTCACCTACTTTAGGTTTTTCTCCTGTATTTTCTGTACAGAGCAGATATAATTGTGCAAACTGGTGGAGTACACCTTGTTTATTTTAAAAGTAGGCCTTTTTCTTGAGTGCAAATATGGTGTCACATTGAATTCTTTTTATTAGATGTGAAGTTTTAGTGAGTCTTGTTGCAAGTGGTACAGAGAATTTTCAAATTGAACTATTGAATCCCCACTCCTGTATGCTTAAGGCTGCACATTTTTTATCAACGGTTATGCTTATACTGCTTTTTCACCCAAAAGAAAATTATATTCCCTTGTTTCAGAAGGACAGACACTTCTGATAGCACCCAGGTTTTTTTAACCCTTGTACATTCTGAGATCTGTTAAAGACCTGCTTGTTAGAAAAATTAGTAGCCCGTTAAAAACCCATTTGGACATGAACATGTGGTGTCTGAGTCCTGAACTCTTTTGTTTTAACGCATTTAATTATACCCTGGACTATAAGTTTTTGGTGTGTTGATCTAATAATTTTTTTTTTGCTTTGCATGGTCTTTCTGGCAAGTACCTACTTAGCTTTTAGTTTTCTATAGCTGCTAAATTAACATTCTTATGGATTTCTGGTTTGTGTGAACCATGCCTTCTAATAGCTGGATTGTGGACTAAAGACAGATTTTCAAGATTAGTGTTAAGATTTATGTCCACAGTATTGCTTCACTGGTGTCTAAAATTCTGAATTAATGGTAGTATTGAGGACAAATATATATTCTCAGCATGTTTTCCCAGACAGTAAAAAAACCTGAAAATACATGTTTCTCATTTTAGTAGGAAAGGGAAACTTTACGTGGTAAATGTTCAATCTTTCTCCATCTAGTTTTAAGATGACTTTTCATTGTATTTTTGGAGAGGTGTACTATACTCTATTGGAATTGCTAGATTTCACTTCTGCTGAACTGAACTCTGGTCTTCAGATCTTCATACTTGCACAGTGAACGTACAGTGAGAGATATTGTAAAAGAAGGCTAATTTTACTGTATTATAGGAGATTTATGGGTGTGTACATCCCTGGCATGTGTCTCTGGCTAGAATTATTTGGTGACATGTATGAAGATGAAGATTCAGTTATTTCTGTACAAAAACCTCTATCCTTATTTCTTGGCATTTTGTTCTATATGATGAAACAACACTCTCAGATATTCAGTTTTCTGTGATAACTACAATTAAAAATGAGCTGGAGTGCAAAGAAAAGCTGAAAGCAAAATGCACTCATGAGTGGAAGGAACTTTTTGCTTTTGCGTTTTGCTGTCGGGTATTGTGCTAGTCAAAGAAGTCTGCTTGAATTGAAGGGATGAAGTGGAAGTTTTGAGGGATTTTTTTTTTAAGGCATGGTACTTTAGTAGGCAGGAATTGTGAGCATCTGTATATCAATCTGAATACTTAGTGTAGCTGGCAGGTAGTTTAGTTAATTTGCTATATTCTTGGGTAGTGAATTAATTATCCTGATTTCTCCTCATCATGTCAGATGATACTTGTTATATACTTACTTGGAAATTGGAGATTTAAGCTGAGAAACTGGTTTGTATTAGTATCACTTAACTATGTTGCTGTACGTAGGAACTCTGCAGATTCTCAGCACTGCTTTCACACACATGAGGAGAATTCTCTGGATGAAGTAATTCAGAAGAATATTTCCATTATTCTGAAATAATATAAGTGACAGTATATTATTTCTTAGAACTCTTCTAAGTAAAAGGCATGGAAGTTTGTCTTGTAATTGTTCTTTTCAAAATATTCAGTTAATTAAAAGTGTACATTTACATATCAGTTGATATGTACTTAGCTTGTTTTATGTTAAATTTTAATTGCATTTGTATAAGATAATTTTCTTTGTTTGTTGTTAGCCCAACACAAGGAAGGACTCTCCTTTGACCAAAGAGGGATGATCATGGAATCCATGATTGGATAGCTGTCTTTTATACAGGCAGACTGCTCTGAGACAGAAATCTGTGCTAGTCATGAGACTAAACAGCAGTTTCTGGCATACATGGTCAGTTCTAAAAGAAAAATGGAAGGTCAAGTGGTGGCTGTTAAGAAATCCTGAGCTTTAGGGAACTCAAGAATTTGTCAGATTTTGCTAGCTGTTGACTCTTCTGAGGTTAGACAATGGAAATTCTTGTCACTTTTGAGCATTGAGGCCTGTGAATATGTCGAGTGCATTAAAAATTGAGTCTTCTGTAGGTGTAGGAAGTCCAGTCCTTCCCAGAAGTAGCAGGCCCTCTGTGATGGTGACCTGATGAAAAGGAAGCCAAGGGCAGCAGTGACTGAGCTGCAAATAGTCATTTGCACTGCTGTCTCCAGTCCTGTGTTCTTCTGGAGACAGACACTTTCCTTGTCTAGGGAGTGTCAGCCTGGCAAATGATGCAAGTTTTTTCAAGGTTAAAAGGTATTGTGTAACAAAGTTATACCATAATATCTAGCAGATACAAGCACTAATCTATCATACCGTAAGTATGCTGGCAGTGGTGATATTAGCATTACATGCCACATGTCTTCAAGCAAACAGGAACATTTACTGTTTTGCTTGCTTGTCTTGGCAGAGGGATTTGGCAAAGTGTAGCTGTTTCTTTCTACGGTGGATTGCAGATAACTTGCATTGTAGAAAAAGCTGTCTTGGCTTAGTAGGAAACTATCGTTGGTCTGTTTGTTAGGCCATCAAACACATCCTGATCAACTAGTCTTAGAAGCAAATGCTAAAAAAAGAGTGACTCCTTCTATGATCAGTTTAGCCCCACTTTAAACACAGACATACTCATGAAATTCTGCATGATTAAAAATACACTGGTTTAGGCCTCTGATGTTTCAAAGCATAAGAGTCATTACAATTCTACAGTAAACAGGAAGTACTTGAAAAATATTTCTATTGTCTTCCTCATGCCCCATCTCAGCAAGAACTGAGAAGCTCTATGTATGCACCTAAGCACTTCAAACCACTAATTATTTAGGTATTTTGACTTGAAGAGAACATTTAAGCTGTAACCTTCAAATAAAAAAAAGTCATGGACAAGTAGATTATTCTCTTGAACGTGCTGGAAAAAATTGCCTAATACTTGCTTAATTGTTTTGCTTCAGTCCATGATAAAAGCAAGGGCGGGCTGAAACTTCAAAGTTGTACAGTTCTGTGTACTCTTACTGCTAACAAATATTCTGCAACTGACTTTGATCTGGAGCCCAGGATGGGGCCAAGCTTTTCAGTGTCTTAAATGTTGTGACTCTTCAGTTGGATTGTGTAGATGAACCTGAGCAGTTGTTCAGCCTCAAGCAGACTTGTTGCCACTCCTGTTCTGCTTTCTCTCCCATCCTGTGACTGATCTGTTTAGTGAATAGCTACTTTGGGACAGTCTTGTCTCTATTCTTCTTCACAGGAAGGAATGGATTTCTAGTTAAACCTTTATCATTACTATAATTCTTCATACAAAAACCCAGAAAGGGTCCCATGGGACAAAATACATTTGATATACTGTGTGCCTCGTATAAATGTACGAGAGTGAACTTTGCACTTCCTTTCTTATCTTACATTTCCCATTCCTGACATTTCTATGACAGAAAGATCTGCCATCTTTTGCACTTGCTCATCCTCTATTTTTGGGTATTCTCTGAGCAAGCTTTCTGCTCTTACATCCAACCATGAAACAAGACTGAGTACAGGAATTGCATATATATGCACTATTAATTTCTTCTTTTTAGGAGCAGTTACTGTTAACCAGTTTTTACCTTTCACTTAAGAAAAAACTGTGATATTGCATGGATTGACTGTTACCACTGTTACTTTCTGTATGAAAGAGCTGTAGTGTTCTTTCATCTCTCCTCACTCTTTTTCAAAGGAATACTTATGCCCAGGAGCAGAGCAAATTCAGTTGCTTTGTGATGTCTGTTCCAGAACCAGGCATCTTCCTTGTTCTTTCATTTCAAACTGTGTGATACTTGGGGACAGGTAATAAAATACTGTTGAAAATACTAATTTATTATTAAGAACAGGAGATTAAATAGGAATGTCTATTGTTGGGTTCTTGGAAGATGGATGTGATAGTAATAGTTGAGCTACAGCGATTGAAGATTTCTGAGGAAGAAAGTAGATTTGGAAAAGAAAGGGAAATCCTGAACAAAAGAATATATTAGAAAAATAAATGTTTTAGTAGGGAGATGGCAGCTCATTAGTGAAAAAAAAGTATACTCATCTCTCACAATTTTTTATCCACTTTGGCCTCTTGAAGGATGCTGTTAATGTAACAACATTAAAACCATGAACTATGGGTGCACTTACAACAGAAGTAACAGAAAAGGAGCTCACTAGTATAGCAAAAATCAGCCTTTTACAGCAGTATTTTCATTATTTAAAATAAGCAAACAACCCCCCCTGCTCCTGAAACCTTTATTAGTTGGTGTTTGTGCCCTTGTCCTTGAGTAGAGCTGACTTTAAACTTTTTAGTGACCATGAAAATATAATTTCATGTACTTTCCCCAAGGAAGAGTGCTTTTCTTCAGTGCTGGAATGTCACTTCCTCAAGCCTCAGTTTCCGTAAACTTGAATCATGCAATGAATACAAATAAAAGGTATTTCAGAAGTGCCAAAAGTACCTTGAAAATTGAGCCTTCCGGGTTTTCCAATGTACTTATTCAAGAAAACATATTTATGAGAAGATTATATCAGCTTTCTGATGAAATGTGTGTGCAACCACTCTATGTGTTTCTGTTTTCTGTTTAAAGCACTACTTACCGGCTAGAAAGAGAGGTATATGAGCACAGCGAGTGATGATGTTAAAGATGAGGTGCAGGAATCAAGCAAAACTTTGGCTTGTGGTCCTGCAAGGCAAAAGGTACAAGCCTCATGGAAGGATGAGAGTAGTGCCTGGTTAGGGACTGCTGCTATAGGACTTGTGGTGTTGAGACTTGGAACTGCTAGCTAGAAACCAGGGGCTGAAAGATCTTTTGATTATCTAAGTGGCTGAGGGATAGCAGCTGTGACCTTCATCTGTAGAGTTAAGGGTGGAATTTAACCTGCTTTGCCATTACACAAATACGTCAGCTGAGGCAAGCTGAAAATTTCTATTGTGAATCCTTGTCTCCTTCTGAGGTTTCATCTGCCTATATTACTTGGCACTGTAGCTCTGATTTTTGTGAGATGATTGGCAAAGAATAAAAATATAAAATACTGTGTTTTTCTTGCATTGTAGTTCTGCAACGGCTGCTTTTTAAAATTGTTTTGTCTTCTCTCTTGTTTCCCTTCCCCAAAAGAGCCTACTCCTTTCATGTTACTGCAGATGGTCAGATGCAGCCAGTTCCTTTCCCTCCTGATGCCCTCATCGGTCCAGGAATCCCTCGCCACGCCCGTCAGATCAACACTCTGAACCACGGGGAAGTTGTGTGTGCAGTTACCATCAGCAATCCCACGAGACACGTGTACACGGGTGGGAAGGGGTGTGTCAAGGTCTGGGACATCAGTCAGCCTGGCAACAAGAGCCCTGTGTCTCAGCTGGACTGCCTGGTAGGTGAACAGGAATTTATGCAGAAGGGTAGCTTCTCCTTAGAGACTCAAAAAAAAAAAAGCTATCCTTGTTTGGATTTTGTTCATATTAAAAGGAAGCAGCATAGAGGTTTGTGCAGTGTTAACTGAGAAGACTTATTGTTGTCAAGCACAGCAATATGTACTGTAAATGAAAATTCTAGCTTCAGTGTTGATCCAATTAAATGTGGTGGGGGTTTGGGGGTTTTTCACCCTTTATCCTTTCTTTACTGCTATCATTTTGTAATTGCCTAGTAGTAACAGTGCAGTTGAATGGGTATTCTGTTCTGTGGCAGGTATCTGTCTGGATGCAGAGCCTTCATTTTAGTTATGGAGCAGTAATGACTGATTAAGCCAGCATTTCCACTGCCCTACTTACTTCTCCTTTGCTGCAAATTAAAAAAAAAAAAAAATCATAGTAGGAATGCTGTTAACTAATTCTTGCAGTGTTTTTTCCTGTGTCTTGAGTTACAGATCTTAACCATCAATTTTGTAAAAAACTGCTGCCAGTCAAGGAAGGCTGTAATAAGGAAAGGTAGAAATGTCTTCTGTCACTAACTTCCCCACACAGTACCTCTCAAATCAACAACAGTATCACAAATGAGAGATCAATAAGTACAATAAGAATCATGTTGAACAACAAAGGACCAACATAAATACAGGAACAATACAGGAATCCTTAATCTTTTAACTTTAATACTGTGAATACAAAATTGTATTTGAAAGAAAAATTCAAAAATCTGAAGGGCATGAGACTTGAATGACATTTCCATATAGGGTTGTTAAATGCCAAATAAAAGGTCATTTGCTTTAGTATTTCTATTGTTGGTGACCTTCACTGATGGAGTACCTTTGCAGAAAAGCAAGCTTACTTTGGCTCTGTTTTTATGTAATGAGATAGAAACCTTGCCATTCATCAGGTTTGAAACAGAGTAGACTGTGGCAACAGGAGTCTGCAGTTTTAATTTCTGCACCTGTAGTTTCTAATTAGTGACAAGAAGTAGGTGTTTCAAACCTTATAGGATCTCCTGGTTCCTCTTCAGTAATGGAAAAAGTAACAAACTGTTTAAAGCTTTGATGCAGTCAGAATTATATTAGTGGTCATTACTGGCAGGCACGTAACTGAGATGATTTGTGTTGTACAGAACAGAGATAACTACATCCGCTCCTGTAAATTGCTTCCCGATGGATGCACCCTGATTGTTGGTGGGGAAGCCAGCACATTATCCATTTGGGACCTGGCAGCTCCAACTCCTCGCATCAAAGCAGAACTGACATCCTCAGCGCCTGCCTGCTATGCTCTGGCTATCAGCCCTGATTCCAAGGTGTGCTTTTCCTGCTGCAGTGATGGGAACATTGCAGTGTGGGATCTGCACAATCAGACACTGGTCAGGTGAGTCGTTGTTTACAGAAAATTTTAATAGGAGTTACTCTTTGGACAGTTACATAAATATTTATCTCCCTGAATAGGGTTCATGACAGGAAAGTAAATAGTGCCTGTTATTCAAAGGAGTGGTTTACACCCCAGTTAGGCAGAAACTAGTTTTGGTAGCTTCAGCCTAGTCTTGGAAGATGTGTTTTCAGGGCCTAATGGGTTGTCTGTCACCTACTGTAGTCAATGTAAAAACTCCTGTGGGTTTCTGTTATTTGGGATTGGTCTGCAGGTTTCTACAAGCAGCATTCTTGCTGATTTGTTATTGGGATAGACTGAACATGCCTTTTAAGGAACACTTTGAGGTTTGTTCTTTTCCTTTGTCTTAAGCCTTGTTATGTAAAGAAGAGTATTTTCAATTCTTACTTAGTGATGGTAAGTAGTAAAATTAATCTTACAAACATATTTGAAAGGGTGGATCCTCTCAGTTCTTTAGGAAAGCACAGGGGCTTACAATAAGCTAAAATTTAGCTTATGCTTACCAAAGTAGTGGTGGCTTACAATATTTTGAGAAGAGAGAGTCTAATTAGGGAAAGGCCATGTTACCTGAAAAGTTCTGAACACAAAAATTACAGAATACACTTAGTCTGCTGTGTTTCAATTAAACTTCCTGTATATCCATAATTAGCTGAAAATTACATGCAGAGAGTCATGTTAATGTGCATGCAAATTTTACTTTCTGTTGAACTTTTAGGTCAATAAATACAATTTTAGTTTTATAAAGTTTTCAGAATGCACATGACAAAGTTAGTCCCTGTAAAGGTGCACTCTGTGGCATCTATACACATCTATGAATGTCTTGCTTTTTAAATGTTTGCTGTATGTGTTCCCACCACTTGCTGGCTGATCTTGCTGATTGATAACACATGGAATTTTGAGACCAGAGCTACTAAACAAAATGTGCAGTGTGACCTTTCTGTGGCAGGCTCTTGGTGATTCATACCCTTCATTCCCAAGCTAGTTGTCTTTTCCCCACCCGCCCTTCACCTTTCACATTGAGGCATAGGACTTGCTAAAGCTAATTGCTGATGAAAAATGCAGGAGCCTCAGAATGCTTTTGCCAAAGGATTAAGAAAAACTTGAGATGACCTTCTCGTTGCTGAAAGCTGAGAGTTGCTAATGAGAAGGTTATAAAACCCACTACACCATTTAGATTTTTGTAATCTCCTGCCACAGAGACTGCAACTTCGTGGCTCAGCAATGCTTGTGTTTAACTATCTGGATCTCTATCTGGATCCCTTTCTATTAGTATATCTGCTTGTTATTTATCTTCTTGACTTGCAGCCAAAGAAAAATACAGAAGCTGGTTTCTGAAATCGGAAGTTTTATTCCCTGACTGCTTTGATTTAATCCAAGTTAGCCTTAGTGATTTTAATATTCTCACAAGTGGGTTTGGTTGTCTTTTTTTTTTTTTTTTTCAAAACCTGATAGGAAATATTTGACTTTATTCAGCTAGCCATGATGCAATTCATTCCTCTAGCACCTGGAAAATGTTTTTGTAATACTGGTATTTAGTGCTCAGTGAGAGGGAGGGCCTGATTCTTGCTCATCAGCAGACACAGAAGAGATGACACACATGTACAGAGTCCAAAACTAACACCACAACAGTGTTTACCTTGAGCTCTGGCAGGAAATCATTATTCAATCTGGTTTGTTTTATCAGGCAATTCCAGGGCCACACAGATGGAGCCAGCTGTATTGACATTTCTAATGATGGTACCAAGCTCTGGACAGGAGGTTTGGATAACACTGTCAGATCCTGGGACTTGAGAGAAGGGAGACAGCTACAACAGCATGACTTCACATCACAGGTAACTGGATTTTCCTACTGCTTGGGGCAGTGTGTGGGGTGGAAAGGAAACCCTTAGGATCAAAGGTAAGATCGAGCCCAGTAGAACTGGCAGGTTGTTCCCTCTCTTTCTTTTGGCTGCTCACAACACAGCTTTCTTATGTGCTTAGATTATAGAAGAAAATGATAGCCTGACACTATTCTTTTCCTATTTTTGTAAGTTAAAAGGTAAAAACAGGGGTTATTTAGTTACTTGAATTTTGAACTACAATTTTGCTACTGAACTACGTGAATTTGCCCTTATCTCTCTGTCTCCCTCTCCCAAATAATTTTAACTGCAGAAAAAAATTATCTGTAGGAAAAAAATTAGAAGTTGTAAATGTGGTTTAATTTTCAGATATTTTCCCTTGGTTATTGTCCTACTGGTGAATGGCTAGCTGTGGGAATGGAGAGCAGCAATGTCGAAGTGCTACATGTAAATAAACCAGACAAATATCAACTGCACCTTCATGAGAGTTGCGTATTGTCACTCAAGTTTGCTTACTGTGGTAAGTTGCCCTGAACATAGAACTGGAGCTCTTAATTCATATATTGCTGATTAGTTATTTCATAGTCATTAGTTATTACATCTCAGTTCCTTAAGTAATGCATAAATATTTCCGCTTTATCAATTCAAATGCACTTATCTACAACCAACCATCTGTTTATCTAGCGGCTGTTGTGAGGATTGATTCATGTGTAAAAAGCTATTTCTGTTTGAAGAGTTAAGAGATTTCCTAGTATGTAGCACACTGTAAACGCACAGAGTGTCCACATTGATTGTAAGCAAAAGTACTGTGTTGATTAGTGGTAAGAACTTCTATAGGGGTAATTAGTTAACAGATTTCATTGATGTGAATTGAAGACCCAAAATTTGTCAGAAACGTCTTTCATGTTTTTTTAATCCTTCTGGTTTATATTCTAGGTAAATGGTTTGTGAGTACTGGGAAAGATAACCTTCTTAATGCGTGGAGAACTCCTTATGGAGCCAGTATCTTCCAGGTGAGGATGATATTGCTTTTAATGAAAAAAAAAAAAAAAACCATGCAGAGTCCCAAGAGTGGATTTGGATATCTTCATATATGTGATCTACCCAAAATGGGATACTGAAATGAGGGCAACAGACTTCTTTTTAATGATGAAAAATATTTCTATTTTTCTTCTAGTCCAAAGAATCTTCATCAGTGCTTAGCTGTGACATCTCTGTGGATGATAAGTACATAGTCACTGGCTCTGGAGACAAAAAGGCTACAGTCTATGAAGTTATCTACTGAAAAATATGACGGGGATATTCTTTTAGAAGTTGAACTGGGCCAAAATTGTTCTTAATTGTAGACGTAGAAAGGTTTTGAATTTTTGAAAGGAACACAAGTGTTGAGGTTCCAGACCTTGCCATGAAACTACTCCAATTTTTCAAAATAGAAGGCAACATCCAGCAACTAAATATTGGCTACGTGGACCAGATGGAACACAGAGGCAAGATGGACAGATGTAGCCCAGGTTTTTGACATAATTATTAAAAGCCAAGTCTACTGAAGAATGTTGGAGCCTTTTATTTTTTTTTTTCTTTGTGACCTCATGCAAATTGTTCTCATTGCCTGAATATGGGGGATAAATACCTTTCTGTTCCTTGCAGTTCAAGTTGCATTCTATCCTGTGTAGAGCAGCAGTGTCTCAGATGAACTTGTTTCCTGGTTTTGCATCTTGTGATATGTTTTTGTATTTTTGTTGAAGGTCAAACATTTGTACAAATTGTAAATATATTTAGTTTACTACAGTAAAGGCTTTAGTACGAACAACCAGTCTTTCCCCTTGTCCCCTCCCTGCTTGCCCTGCTTATTTAAAATTAAAAATCTTTTGGGGATATAAGTACCTTTTTAGAAGCAAAAGCAAACACTATGTATAGTTTGAAAATGGTGTCTTATTCTTTATAACTATTCTTAGATTCCTTTATCATACTTCAAAGTAGTTGATTTGACATACTAGGGTATCAAGTCCAGTAGATACTGTCTTGTTCTACAGAAAACTTAAAAAGGCAGTTTTGTACTAATTATAGTGTAAATATAAAAATTGAACATTTCATAAAGCTGTTCAGTTTAAGTTCATTCTGATGTCCCATGTATATGTTCTTTGGCAGATACAGTAATATGTGCCTGATCATAACTCATTTGGTCATTTCTCTACAAGAGGAGGTGACTTCCCTGTCCTTTTTCCCCCAGCTGAACAGAATTCATGTGAGACTGCATTTCAACTAAGTACATCAGAGCCTTTATTCGTTAACTGAGGGTGTCTGTGATTAGATAAGCTAGATAAGTTGCACCCTTCATGTTTTACAGAGAAGTGGTAGTTAATGACCATTTCCTTTTTAAAGTCTTGTCTATACTTAGATACTCAGGTAAATTTAACTAAATTACCAAAAGTGTGAGTTTTACAGGGGATTGCTTAAAGACGTTAAATACTTGCAGGGTTGCAAGTGAAGTGAATTAACCTAAACTAAGTTAAACTCGCCTCTTAATTTCTTGTGAGAATATTGACTAAGAAGGATTTTGATTTTCAACTAATTCACTCTACAAATTAATTAGAATTAATTTTCCTGAGTGTCCCATATTATGCAGGCCTGTAGGCTCTATGTATTCATGCTGAGCAACTTTTGAGTCCTTTCCACTGTCACATCAGTGTGTGACATCTGTGAAGAGCCATGCTAAGCAGTCAGTTACCAAAGCTATGCATCTTCAAGTTTTCTTGGTGTACTCAAGAGCAATGGATGAGGAGAGAATGTGTTCACTTTATTTAACTAATATTTTTTCAGTTTAACATGTTCTGCCACTGTGCGCTAGACAACAAACTTTGCTATTGCACTGGTGAGGGTCATGCATTTCCTACATTCTGTAATTTGGTTAGAATTTCTATTGCTAATGGAGAGTACAGATGAACAGAAGAATATCTTTGAACAACTAATTCAGATTACACAAACTGGCAGACAGAAGAGCTGCTTTCTCATTTTGCTAGCATTTGACAATGGCCTATGTCCCTGCTCTTTCAAAGACACATAGCTAGGAAGAAACAAGTTTGACTGACAGATGCATTGATTGGATAAAGAATTTTTCATCTGGGGGCAAATTTTATCTCAGTTAGTAGTCTGAAGAGACACTGGCTTTCTTTTCAATTTACATAACCATTCTACTGAAACCACTTTATAGCATGTAGATGTGTAATAGCCTTAATGGACTAACTAACATTCATTTGGAATGTAGAATGTTACCCATTCAGGATAATCTGGTCTCCTATACATTTAAAATTAGCCTCAATCCATATGTATCCATATATATCTTTGTTGATTACTTTTCTGTTAATTTGTATCTGTATGAAATGACAGACCAGTTTAGGTGCTGGTCATGTTGCTTTCAGACATAGTGGGGCAAAAAGCAGAATCATCAGGCTTTTCAAAGAATTAACTGTATTTGCTACACTGAAATACTGGGAAGTGCTATGCCATTTTTAAAAGGTAAAGTTTTAAAAAATCAAGTATTTACTAGATTATTGATTTTTACACTTTTCATATTGAAGTTTCTCTGAACATCTGGCTCTGCCAGTGATCATTGACTTTAGCAGCATCCACAAATTTGCTTTAGTTAGGATGTTTTTGATTTTTGCCAAACTGCTATCACCTTGGCTTTTACTTTATAGGTATCCTTTTGCTGTTCTCTGAAGTTGATATCAGAGGAACCAAGAATGCAAGTATTCTAACATATCCATATGAATTGAAAAAAAACCACAAGTGTAATCACATTCTTGGCAATCAGGAGGTTCAAAATCATACTGTTAGGAAAATCATAAAATACCTTATTTTCTTGGCTTCTAGAATGCACAGTGTGTCAGAGCAGTTATGGAATCAGAAATGTATGCATGTGAATGAATTTAATCATATTTGTACCATATATTTCTTGATTGTAATTAAGAAATTAATTCTTCCCCTCCTCCCCCCCCCCGCCCATCATATCTACTTTAAGCCTTGGGTCTGAAAACTAGTGGATGCATCTGAAAACTTGTGGATGCATCATCCATACTTGTGGATGAGTAGTTCTCTCCATTTGTTGTTTCAGATTTCACTTAATGTTTATGAAACATCATGGGTTTTTTCATTTGTCAGACAGTAAAGCATATTCTACTTGCAGATGTAAGTTTTAATGAAAAGATAGATTCCCTGAACTCCTGGCATGTCTGTGTATGCAATTACCTACAAGATTTGAAACTTGTGGTGCTTGAAACTTCTGTAAGTTCTTGTAGCTCTGTGTAAAGTAGTGGGTGGAAATAATTGCTTGTTGAATGAAGAAACAGATCAACCGAGATCAGCAGCAGCAGAAAAGGCACTAGAAAAACGATATGGGAAAAAGAAGTACGCCAGTAACTATTGCGTAGGTAATTAATTTTTTTTTGGGGGGGGGGAGGGGGAGGTCAGTTTAATTACAGTCCTAAAAGATACCTTTGGTTAGCCCTTTTTTGGGACAGTCTTTGTGTGCTGGGTGGCCCTCAGTATTCAGAGATGTCTGAATGCCGCTCTGGCAAATGCTAGTGCTGGATAGAAGCAGGGAGTCCTTACAAAAGACATTTTGGATGTCAGTGCATACAATAACTGATGAAGAGGGGATTTGTGGTAATACCAATTCAACTGAACAAAATTCTTTGCCAGCTTTAATATGTATATTTTGTATATGTGCACTGGCATAACCCTTTGTAAATCAATTGTGCAGAAAATCATGGTATCATTCCACACAACGTATTTGTCAGTGTGTCAGACTTTCTTTTTGATTATAATTCCAAGTAATGATAATTTCCCATGTTAGTCTACAAGCCACTGGTACCTGAGAGAGAATTTTCATCTACATTAGTTCTTTTTAACTCATTTGGCATTTCAAAGGCTTTTCTTCCTTTAAAGGAAAGAGGGAGCACTAAATGAATATGATTTTCATAGACCATTACAACACGTGTTATTTTTTAATATTAACATCAATGTAGAATCTGTCATCTAGTCTCATATATACTACTGTGTATGAATGATTGACATCATTTTTGGGTCACATTTTTGCATTGATGATACAAGTAGAATTTTCAAGTTTCTAAGTTACTGAAGTAGCTTTAACTCACAAACTGATTTTTGGTTTTGGTGTTTAATTCTTGGTAGGTTTTTTTTTGTTTGTATTTTTGTGGAACGACTAGCCCACTTATGAGCCTGTGGGATTATGTAGCCTAGTTAGAATAATCTTTCATATTTTCTACTATATTGGTGCAATTTTGAGTTGATGGGGAAGTTCCACCATTCCATTAATTAAGGAAGGTGGATTTTAAAGTTTTTGGGCTAAAGAGAAGTACTGACTTCTGATTTTGCATTACTGATAAGGTGTTTACCCCTTAAATCACTTCACTGGAGAATGTGGACTGGCTCCAACTCTGCTGTCTCCTTGAAGGATTTTATTTTTCTCTCCTACCACAAGTACACAGAAGGAATTTGAGAATGTAGGTCTATGTAAGACTTCAGTCATAGTGTCCTGCCAGACAGACATACTTTATTACATAATGGGGAAGGTGAAACAACTCAGAGTTGAACCTAACAAACCAGAATGCAAGAGTTCATGGCAGGAAATAACACAGACAGAATCACATAATCACTTAGGTTAGAAAAGCCTTCCAAGATCTAGTCCAACCTTTGACTGAACATCACATGTCAACTAAACCATAGCATTATGTGCTGCATCTGGTTATTTCTTGAACACCTCTGGGAATGGTGACTCTACCACCTCCCTGGGCAGCCTGCTCCAATGCTTGACAACTTCTTCCATGAGAAAATTCTTCCTGAGGTCCAACCTGAACCTCCCCTGACTCAGCTTGAAACTATGTCCTCTTGTCCTGTGCCTGAGAGGAGAGGCTAACTGACATCCAACTCGTTACAACCTCATTTCAGGGAGTTGTAGAGGGATGAGGTGTCCCCTGAGCCTTTTCTCCCAGGCTAAGCAATCCCAGCTCCCTCATCCACTCCTTAAAAGACTTATGCTCCAGACCCTTCACCAGCTCCATTGCCCTTCTCTGGACACACCTCAATGTCCTTGTCACGAGTGGCCTGAACTGAACACAGGATTTGAGGTGCAGCCATTCCAGTGACAAAGACAGGGAAAATCCATTCCCTAGTCCTGCTGGCCACACTATTGCTGACACAAGCCAGGATGCCATTGGCCTCCTTGGCCACCTGGTCACACTGCACACACATGGAAAATGAGAACATAGAAACACGTATATTTTAGGTGTAATCTAACATGCAATCCACGCAATTCACCTAGAATGAGATTTCAGTGTGCAATTTCGCTGACTTATGTTTCTCTGTAAAGTTGTTAAAATGTTTCTGTGTAGTTATTCAAAGACACTTGAGCTGTGTGTTTGAAATGGAAGTGGACATTTCTTTGACATCCATAAACATCTAACCACCTCATCCTAAGAGGAAAGGGAGTTAAATCACAGACAGTTCCCAGCATTTACCATTACCTTTTATTTCTGTAGCTCAAGATCTGCTTCTAAGCAATTGATAATCCCATTTTCAGCAACATGCTCCCAAATGTCCCATTGCATCTTAAGTGCTTAGTGCAGTATGGTAGATTTTGCTAGGGAAACCAGACATGTAAAAACTGGGTGCTTGAAAAATCTATCTTACTGACATTTCTGTGAAATTTACCCAGAGTTTCTGCTCAGCTATATAGGAGATCTCACACACTGAAACATTTTCTAAATCAGCAAAAAGTAGGTTTTGAACACAATTTAAGCACATGGGTGGGCTTGGGTTCTTTTTGTTTTGGTTTGTGTTTTTTTACTATTTTGTGTTGATTTATTTCTTTTTTTCTTCTGACATAAATTTAAAAGTATAAATTGAATACAACAAGAAAACATGCAGGGAAATCAGAAGAATGAATAATAGCCTTCAGAGGGCAGAATGTTGTTGAAGATGCTGTATCTCAAAGCAAAGAACCTACTGCTTCTGTGATACATTAATTCTTGAGAGAGCTGGATTTCTATTTCCTGGAAGCTGCAGTGCTGGTCAGAAAACTGAATACCAAAAAATTTCTGTTGTGGGGACAAATGTTATTTTCAAATCTGAGCAGTGTTTTTTCTGGGGTTTGGGGTTTTTTCCCATATTTCTTACATCTGGGTCTCACAGCTCACTCCTAGAAGCTGAACAACAGTCTGTGTCCTTTCTGGCTCTATGCTCTACTATGCATTAGTAAGAATTTAGTTGCCTATTGATGATACGTAGAATACAGGAAAATCTGATTGAATATTTTAGTGGATAGCTGCATTGATTATATTGGGCAGTGTCTGCTGTAATGATTTCCCTTACTAAAACAAGCACTCAGAGATAAGATAGCTGCATTATTCTATATTATTTGTATTTTTATTGTTTATAGAATTGCTGGTTTGGCATAGTTCACTCTTCCCAGAAAAATTCTGTGGTGGCTTCTGAAGTAAAACTTAAAATTATGAGATCTTTCCTCTCCTATAATTTCACATGTGATTTTGCCCATATTTTTGTAAGGTTATGTTGATTCATAGAAGAGATGCTGCAAGGAACACTAGACAGTTCTATTGTGTACAGCTTGGCAAGGATTGCCTTTGCTATGTTCACAGTACAAAGGTATAGTATCTCTCAAACCCTGTTTCTATCTGTTTTCTGCCAAAAATGAGTTTGAGGTGAAGATAACACATAGTCTGGAGACTAAGTAATCAAACATACTGTTATCATTATCCCTTTTGTATACTCTGTCATTAACACAGAAAATTGAGATGATAGCTTGTAACTGCAAACAATAAATCTGTTTTTCCTTCGAGCACTGATTTTAATGGCAGTTTAAAGAAGTTAACAAGCAGAATGAAGGGGTCATAAATGAAAGTTAACCCATAGCAGTGGAAGCTTAGAAATCCTTGTTACTTTCCTGGTAGTGAGCCTAATTTGTTTAAAATAAAATCCATCTGCTCATTTCACAGTCTTTGTCACATTTTCTTCAGTGATCCACAGTGGATTACCCCTTTACTTTAAAAATTGGCTGCAATTATGATAAGCTAGTAACTTATTTTGTGGTTTGCTGTAGCATGATATTTTGCAGAGCAAAATTTATTCTTTTTATTCTTAAAAAAATTAGTCACATATTGGGTTTTTTTGCAGTTGGACCCAATTTTTTAAAATTAGATTTCAAGTAAATATATAATCTGATGGCTTTGCAAATTCAAAATATTTTCTAATTGCTGATGACTCAGCCAAACACTACTGTTAAGTATGTAAATGTCCTTACTGTCAGCCTGGTATTTGCTTAGCATGCCATGCATGCAACAAAACTTTGGAGTGATTCAACTTTTGTGGCCGCATTAAATTTATTTACTGGAATAAGTTTCCTTTTTCATACAGAAATCAGTTTACTACTGTGCTCCTTTGTGTTTCCTCCTGAATATACATTAGATCTCTAGAGGTGTTTTAATGAGTTATACATATATAATGCTTCTAACTTTTCTCTGTCTTTCTGATTGTTAATTATGTGAGATGTGTATTTCTAACTGCAGTTGAGTGAATATTCACAAATATATGGTATAATTGAATTTTTGAATGTGTACTTCAAGAAGTTTATAGACTTGTATGGATAAATCATTGATTTTCATTTGTCAAATTCAAGATTTCCAAGTCCTGATACTCATGTATTTTTATCAGTGAATCTGTTTAAGGAAATACTTCTGGATTTTGAATGGTTTTCATAGCTTTTTTTATTTGTTTATGTAGATAATCTTCTTCGTTGAGCACAAGTTATTGACCTGATATTCTATTTATAATTCTTCCTGGTTCTTCAGTATTTTATCTAGCTGTAACTTATTAAAAACCACAAATATGAAATGGGGATATTAATGACAAGTGGTTTAAATGTGAGAGTTTTAAAATGCATGTTAGAATATTTCAACACTTTGTTCACTGTAATTTTACATTTTTTCATTACTTAAGTAATTAAAAAAAAATCCTTAGGGTTGAATTATAGTAAAATTTTATACATCTCAGTACTAATTTTGTCTCCCAGTGGACAGCAATAATTTAGATGGGATTGTTTTTACTCTACCTAATTTATTCTTGGGATGGGGGAAGGGGAAAAATATTAACCTTGCAAATTTTGCTAATTATAATAATTTCATTACTATTGTTAATTTTTTTAATAACCTCCATGCCTTCAGAAATTTGTTCTTCTATATTTTGAAGAAAACATACAGATATACAGGGTTCTGTAATAGAATGTGTTTACAGTATTTATCCCTTGGGTAAGCTATAACAGTAAGGGGAAGTACATTGACAGATACCACTTGCAATAGTTGCTAGTGCTATGTGCCTTTGAATAATTTTCTTTAGTTATTAATGTTTTTTGTAATCTTAGGTGGGGTTAGCAGGTTTAAATCAGTTTCATTTCTGTCAAAGTGGATATGATAATACATTCTTAGAGCTTTACTAGTCTTACTAATTTTAGATGTGCAAGGTAAATCGTTGCATGGATGGTTTTGAACTGATTTGACTGTTCAGGTTAACTTCTTAGGCTTCAAAATCTACTAGAGTTAGAGGGAGAATTTACCAGTTATATTTGGGGGTTCTTTATTGCTTTCATTTTGTACTATATATGATCAGTGGGACTTTCTTACCACAATAGGTGTGCTCACACTTTTAATGTTCCCATAGTTTCCCCTGTCTATTTCATTTGAATTTAGCTTACAAATTAATCCCTTTCCATAGGTGTCTGCTTTGCCTTAACAAGTATGAAAATAATCAAAATATTGCTGTTTGACAGAGACACTGTATATTTCTCTGTTTCTGATGTGGATAGCGTTTAGCAGGGCTTGTCTAGTTAAAAGGCAGTTAAAATAGTAATCACACATGATCTGTGTCTAACTGTCGTTCATAGAAAAAGTGCAACAAAGTGATACGTGGTGATAACAATTCAGAAGGAAAAGAATATGAAATTCAGATAGCAGCTTGAACGATTTGCTGTTAGCATGGGGCCCAATAACACTACAAAGCTATAAACTCTGTCTTTCTAGATTGCCCAGTTAGGTGGCAAAGATGCAATTTGTCTTTTCTGAAGCCGCCTGCTGCTTGCTAGCTCCATCTCCTGTCACAGCCTATTAGCTCCCCAAGAAAATTGGTGGGAAATTGCCTGCAGATTGTAGGAAATTGCATCTCCAGGCCCTGGAAGAAATGTAGGATAGCACAACACTGATCCTCCCAGAGCAGCTATTAATACAGCAAAAGCTGACCTTTGGCATGGTGTGAAACGACTTTGCTGAATAAAGACTGTATTATGTGTGGTTGAAGGAGGGAAGGAGTTATTATCTTAGCTATGCTTGTAGTCAGCCTGTTCCAGGAAGCTTAAGCATTAGCGGTAGGTTTTGCTGCCCCCCCAGCTCATTCCCATTGGAAGGTGGGAGAGGAGATGTTAGAGCCTTATACAGAAATTTCATTGTACAGATGGGCAAAAAACCATAACATATTTAAATTATGTTGGTACATATGAAATTCAGAGGTTTAGTGACAAAACTGAAAGGTAATTTATGAAGCTAATTGCAAAAATATTAATAGGTGCCTCTGTTCGGTTGATACTTGGTCAGACTAGGAACAACTTTTTGACTATTTCATTCTATTTGTATATACGTATCATGCATTTGATTTTGGAGCAGTTACAGTGAAATGGAACTGTTTTGTAAAAACTCATGGGATACACAAGACTTATCGTAGATTTTAGCATTAAATTCCTTGCTGCTAGGAAGCTCACTTCTGTCATGTTTAAACCAATTCCCCTCTATTCTTTATGGTGTGATATCTAATGAGTTTCATCCTCTGCCATTTCTACTAGAGCTACCTTTCTAATTTTGTACTTTACCTCAGTTTTATAGGGCCTTTCAATAAAAGACCCAACTTTTCTGTGAATCCTGAGAGAGGGCGTATGTAGAGTTAGTTTGCAACATAAAAATAAATGCCAGCATTTTCTTTGAGCTTGCAATTGTACTTAGTTGATTCAAAGCCTCCTGAGGAAGATATGGTTGTGAATTAGAATGGTGTATTGATTAGAAGTGAGTATGAGGAGAGCGGCAGCAGCAGGGAAAAAGTCATTTTGCAATCAAGAGCATTGCTGTTTTCAAACTCAGCTGAGATCTCTTGGTAACTGGCAGCTGCCCAGGGATCTAAGTGAAACCAATAGGTTCATTTCCTGTTGTATTAGTGTCCACTGTTGTAAATGAGCTAAGAGGGCTTATGAACACTTACACAGCTGATTAGAGAAAATTAGTGGCCTGCCTTATGGAGCTGAGACAGAAGCTGAGTATGGGGCAGCATGGCAAAAAAGGTATTGTGCAGAGTTCAAAGCACAGCTGAAGGGGATCAAGAGAACTTCATATGCTCTCTAGACCACTGTTTTGAATTCTTGTGATCATGAATGCACACATATGTCAGTCTGAAATGCTAATTCGTGGAGGCACTGTTTCTAAATTAGTTATAGCACCTTTTATGGAAGTTATGCTGTGTGTCTTTTCTTGTAAAACACAAATACAGGCACAGAAGAGCTATGGTGCTTGAGCCTTTATTCTGTATTTACAATAGCTGTTCATCTTCCAAGGTATTACATACTAATTGCATTCTCAAAATAAACCTTGCCATTTAGTAACAAACTGGGTTTTTTGTATAGTTCAATACATATATTGGATGAACAAAGAATATTTAGAGGACACAGAGAATCTTCCCTATTTAAAGGATACAGAAAATCTGCCCTGGCTAATCACTGAATTTGCCTTCTCTTGTAACTAACAGACAAACTAAACTGGGTGATACAGTATTCAGAATTTCATTTCTTCTGGCTGATGGCACGAGCACTGTTACCTGCATGCATACTCCAACTTTAATGAGGCCAAGCCTATTATTCTACACAGATCAAGGAGATAACAAATCATTCTGTATGAAAAGCAGAAGCTTTCTTTTCATAAATTCAAAGCTGCAAGCTCTTGCTTTCTTGTGGAAAGAACCAAAATTCAGACTGGGCTGTGAGGAATTTGGAGTGCACCAAAAGCTGCTCTGGACAGTTGGATGGTTTAAAAGAGGATTGGCGGGGGGGGAGGGGGGTGGAAACAACTCTTGACAAACCAGTTATCGGCCAAGACTTAATGACTGGAAAAGTTGTGCAAACCATAAATAGCACCCTTTATCCTGTAGCAGTTGATGAGCTCCAGCAAAAGACAGCACACTAAACTGTGCTTGCATCCTTTTTCTGCAGATAGTTCAAAGAGAGTTTGTTGTCAATCTAAGCTCTGGTCAGTCCAACTTTGGTCAGACCATATTTTTCATAATGCATAATTACAGACAATAACACGTCAGAAAAACAAAATTCAAGTTGTTTAATCAGCCTGATTTTATTTTTTAATTATGCTTTCCTGGGTAATGTTTCTCACTTGCCACATTAGAAAAATGCAGCTTTTTTTATCCATCTCTGTTCAAATTTCCAATATTCCAACTGCAGAACCATAAGGTGGTTCTAATTTTGCAGTATACTGGTGACCATCAAATTTTTTGCTAGTGTCATTTCTTCTAGTCCCAGCAAAAATTTTTACCTATGATTATTTTTTAAACTATTCATTGTACCCAAAATCATATTCATGTCATTCATTGAAAAAATTCACAACTTTTTTCAAGTTCTCCATCAATGGCTTCTACTGGGTGTTTAATTTTTATGAAACAGTTGATCTGAGTATTCCTGGACTCTACCATAATATCCTTTCTCCTGCACCATACCTTTCTGATACTCTAGCTGAGAGTAAACCGAGTCCCCACCATATTTTCTTAAGAATCTAACACTGTGAAACAAAATCCAAAATTAGTTTTGTCCATTTAGCAAAAAAGGTTTTATTTCTATGAACTATCCCAAAATTTTTATTTTATAGTCTATTAAAGATTTGTCTTTCTGCTAAAAAAAGGCACTAAGAAGGCATATAGCATAGCTACAGCCCTTCTAAAGGCTTTTCATGCTGGGATGGTGTAGGGGTGGGTTGAAATAGGGTGGAGGGAAGGAAGATGAAAAGCAAAGCCTCCCTTTTGAATCAATTGGACCATGAGTTGGGAGAGACCAGTGGCCTCCAAGACAGGGCTAGTAAAGGTTTGGAGGAGCAGAGGTATCATGTTCTGGTGGACTCCTAGTAAAGTTGGGGGTGGGGAAATGTAAGCAACAGTGTGCACACAGAGCAGTAGCTGTAGTTTGGCCTCCATCTTGCCCAGGCAGCCCCAGTGCTGCTGGGGATAGAGCTGGGGCTGGAGTGCTGGGCAAGGAACTGAGGGATGGGGAGGTGCAGGAGAGGGACCAGTGTTTGAGGCCTGTTGGGAGAAGGGTTGCTGGGAGAAATTCAGAGGAGGAGAGTGTCAGCAGTGGGAAATTTGGATCAAAAGACTTTGCATAAATCTCTTGTGGATGAGGATAAGCCCCAACATTTCTAAATAAATAATTTACAGCCCCATCACCAAGTATTTTTGTCGGTCTGGGCCTCTCCAGGATGGTCCAGGGACAAGTGAAGAAAAAGACCCACAGTGAAGGGGTTTGTGGGGTGACACCAAGTCTTTGGCTGGTCACGGCTCCTTCCACTTGGGGGGTGTCCACTAACTTAACAGTGAACTTCTCATCTCCCTCACCTCCCTGCAGCAAACTGCTCTGCAGTGGATTTGAAGCACCCGAGGGAAAGGAATTGCACACCCTGACTCTGCTGCCTTTCTTCAGCCAGGGCGAAGGACTTTATCTGGGGCTTGCTTACTGGAAAGGAAGGTGACTATGGATTGGATTGGAAAAGAACATTGTTTTTCTGCCAGCAGGGAAGACTTTTCCATTTACAGAAGAAATGGAGATACATTAGAAATAGCACACTTGAGCTGCAATGAAGATGTAACACCTAAAAGGTAAGCCAAGACTCTTTACTCAATTGAAGATACTTGGGTGGAATATTACATTTGTGTTGAACCAAATACAGCAAGGCTGAACTCACTGTTGGTTGTTCTGAGTTTTTCTTAATACCCTCAGGAAAGAAGGCAGCGGAAGAGCAAATAACCAAGCAAATGTTTATCTGCATGTTTGGTAAGTTCCTGAGAAATGGTCTTATCTAACCAGGCAATGGCTACCAACTGGGTTAAAGTAAAATGTGCTTTTGGCAGAGACTTCAGCATTCTTATTTGAGACAGCTTGCTTGCAATTGTTCTAACGAAAATAGGCTGTATGTAAGTACCATCAGAGGTCCTTCTCTCTGTTCCCAGGAAAATATCTTACTTGTAAGGAATTTCACCTTCCTGTTCAGGAACGCAATATCCAGAAAAGACTTAAAATGCCCAGTGCAAGTCTGTTGATTATTAACTCTTGATAAGTCAAACTGGAGACTTCAGAACCTGGATATAGAGCAAGAAACAGATGACGTATTTGCCCAGAGGAAGGCTCTGCTGCCTTTTATAGCATGATGTAACTATAATATGACGTTACAAATTCCTGTTTTGAAACTAATACAGGCCCATGTCACAAAGTGCTGAATATTGTATGGCATTTACCTCCAAAAAAAACCACCATCCTTTGGTAATCTTACTGAAAATTCTTTGCTGTCTAATTTTTTGAAATAATACAGAAAATCGCAGGTATTGTTCAAAATCATTGTTGCTTTTCTAAGTCTGCTACCATAGAAATCCTTGAAAGTGGGTTTTATATTTATGTGAGTTGTTATTCTCATGTGTAGTGACAGAATAGTGTTCTGCCATGTTGCTTTGAAATGTTCCACAATATGTACTATAGCAGTGTCTTCACCACTACACTGCTTTTGTAAGTCAAAGACTTATAATAGCAATTTCCCATGCTTTCATCCAAAGCCTGAAAATATGCCTCGAGCAAGACATTCAATCAAAAGTAAAACATTGCCAGCTATTTGACTGTCTGTCCAGCTCCTTGGGAGGTAGCTTGCTGCTATGCCAATGTGAAGAAATTCATATTACAAAAGTAAAATGAAAGAAAACAGAAATTAAACAGTAAGAGCAGCTTCAGCTCTGAGCAATTGTCTGAGTATCCCACAGCAATCAAGTTCTCCCTTTCAGAAGAACAGCTTTAATTTGATCTTACTTTCACTGATTTATTTTCTGCTTCAGTTTTGAGCTTTTTAAAGGAAGTGTTTCCTTTTACCAGTATCTCTAATTGGAGATTTGGAAGACCTTCCTAACATCTGTAACTCTTCTACTCTTTTTTCTTCCTTGATGTTTGTCTTGGGGTTGCACACAAGCAAAATATCCATTTCTCTCTTACCCGGTCCTGAGGAATTAGTGTGGTGAGTGGGTTGAGCTGCTGGACTATTCTGCATGAACAGGTAAATTAGGACTAACCTCTTTAGATGAAACTAGTTAAAAATGGGTTTAAATCTCAATCTTCTGGCTGTTGGCAGCTTAGGAGGCCACAGTGGTTAGTATCTAGTTGTACTGGCAGAAGAAACTTTTTTGTTATTTCTGCTAGCTTTGCAATGAATGTAATTTTGTGCAATCAATATGTGCTTGATTTCCCACTGTGGGTGGAGGGAGGTCGTCTCATAACTACCAATTCAAGCATCCAGCAGGAAATTTATTGGGAAAAGAACCACAACAAAACCACCACAACCAAACCAAACAAATGACTGGAAAAAAGCCTTTCTCTTTAGACCTACTGGCTCCACCAAGGGGAGAATGACACATTCACAGCCACTGTAGGTCTCTCTATTATACTTCTATGTCAGTCTTTGCTAAAATCTAGTTAATTTTCAGCCCATTCTCTTGTATTTTTCCCATAAAACTACATCATTTATTTAGTGTAGGCCTCTACCTTTATATAGTGTTCTTGCTGCCTAATCTCTATTCATTACTTTAATAAAACCAAGGAGGAAACATAATCCATGTGCTGATGTTTATCTTAAAGGCTTCTCACCTTCTGCCAGCTCCTTTTCAAAGTTGAGTTGCTTAAGACCTGTCCAGTTGGATTTTGTTTAACACTGAGAATAGAGATACCGTATGTTTTCTGGATGACATGTTTCAGTGCCTAGCTATTCACATTATGGCTTCTCTGTTTTTTCGGGAGGCTGTTTTGCTTGTTTTGGGGTTTTTGTTGTTGTTTGTTTTGTTTTTTGTAATGCTGTTGGAATAAGGACTGCTGCCTCTTTTCCATTTGCTGTGAAGACCAGAGAGCTGTGCCTTGCCCTGTCCAGCAGAAATAGTTTGTTGGGACAAAATGATTTGTGGACTGTTATTTCTCCCTGGTAGGGGAAAAAAAATGGTAATTTTAACTCCTCCATGATTATGACTCAGCTTGAGTAGGCTGTAAATTCATGTCATATTTTTTTCCCCCTTTCGTTATATGAGGAAGGAATTTTTATCTTAAAAGTGCCATTGTGGTTTCCATCCTTGAGAACTGTTAAAACTCTTCCGTATATAAATCATTCCCTCCCATGCAGCAGCTGAGATGACTTTACCTTAACTCCAAACACAGCACTTGCATGCAGCACTGACTTTATGGAGAAGGACTTATTCTTCGGTGAACGGCAAAATCACTAGAAAGCTCTTATTGTGCTCAACTTGTCCTAAAAGGTCTTTGTCACAGAACATTGAAATGAACTTGGAACACTGGAAAGAACTTGGCTAGTGATAATAATACAAAGTGTGGATTCAAAAGGATAGCAACCTTTTCATGGTCATATTCCTCTGGGCATGCTTGCTGGAGAAGACCTGGAAGTACTCAGCTCTGCTGTTGGTGCTGTCAGATATGCATGTGTCCAAGATGCAGTGTGATGGACCAGAAGAGATCCTAAAAGACCTTATTTTCTGCTCCTTATGCAGCTATTTGCAGCTTCAGCTATTATAAAATCCATTGTGTTCCTGTCCAATTAGACACCATGTACTCTACAACAGCATTGAGATGCATAGATTGTTTGCTACTTGTCAAGTGTAAGTTGAAGTTCCTGTGATGCAGAAACACTGTTTTTCCAGTGTAATAAGCATAGAACAAAAACTATGTGACGATATTGGTGGTAATGTAAAATGTGGCCTACCTGATAAAACACAGTGCTTAATGTAGCTTGCAGACACAGGTGAACAAATTGCTCCAGGAGATTTGAGGTTCACTGCAGTGCAAACAGAAAGCAGGGGTGACCTGTTCTGTGTTCTCCAGACATAATAAATACGTTCTTCTTGCTACTCCTTACCTTTTGCTGGGTCAAGTATTTTAACGCACTATGGGATTCCCTCTTTGGGAAAAACTCTGAGTCTCAACTTCCTGTCTTTCAAACAGGATTTCTTTTTGTTATCCTTGAAGAGTTTAATTTAAATGTGTTTGAAACTTCAACATTTGTTTAAGGAAATGGTTGTAAAATTCTTGGGTTTAGCAGCTGACAAATTCATCTCCAAGTTCAAGGGCAGAAAATGTAAAAGTTTTTAGAGAGGTAAGACTGACCTGCGTACCAGCTGTATATAATTTTGTTGTGCCTTGTGAAGAGCAAGTACACAGTGCTGAATGGAGAACTGGGCTACTTCAATAGCTGGTGAACACTTTCTTCTAGCTCAGGATTTCTTATGTGCTGTCTGTGTACTTTTATTTGTTGGTTTCTGTGTTGTTGTTTGCTAATCCTGATATAACAAGTATAGCTTGTCTGTTCCTCCTTTCTGGTGAGTAGGGATAAAAGGTGGAACATCCATTCTCCTTGAGGAGAGTGGAGAAAGTGTGATAAATTCAAAGTAGTTATTCTGAACTAGGCATATTTTGCACTCCTAGGAGCTCATTAATAACATAGAGCTTATGGGCAGGTACTGATTTTGTCTTTGTGTGTATGTGTGTATGTCTAAAATACTCATTGTAGACACTAATGGTATGATATACTGATTTGGCTGTCTGTAGATGCTACTTGCTGAGTATATGTTACGACATCATGAAAAGAAAGAGCAATAGTAGCGGCTGTCTTAAGAAAAGGAAGCTACTAAATGAGGCTTTCCTTGTTTGTCATTTTTCATGACAATTACCATTCAATTACGTAATTTTGGAGCAGGTACTAGCAGGCTTTCAAAAGAGCCATGGAGCCTATCACAGATTACTGCTGTGCCAAATATGATGTTGCTAGTCATATACGTGGGACTGGAGGAAGAAAAATACTCAGCAATCTGCCGTAACTTAATCCAGATGGTCAAGTTTATGTTTTCTTTAAAATGCAAACTGTCTCCAGTGAATTCATTAGAACCATATTGTAGCTTTCTTTTCTAGTATAATTTTAGCAGCTAGGTTAAAAAGCCTGGGTCTGCCAAACTAATCTCAAGTGCCTGATTATTTTATTTTTGAAGGATTTAAACTACTCAACTAATCTTTTTCTTTCCCCCCCCCCACTCTTTTTCTCCTCTAGTTTTCCTTTCCCTTTCTATTTTTTTTAAGAACACCACTGTACAACACTGAATTGGTTTAGGGTATCTAGAGATAGCTAATACATGTTGTTTTGTCTGGGATTAATCTAGATGTTTGAATAACATCGAGTTGTAAGTGTAATGTATTCAGCCAATGTCGCTGCCTTGTCCCTACTATGGCTGGATCAGTTATTGACTAAGAAATATTGGTTCTAAATAAGATAGATGTCTTTACCCATGCTTCCAGACTGTTTCTTCCTATACCTTCTTTTTATTTTGGATTTCTTTCTTATTTCAAAGATTTGCCAAAAGTATCCAAAATTTGGGAAAGAAGTTCTTATTTAATTGATTAACCAAAGTAGGCTAAAGCTGAAGCAATTCTGAGAACTAAATAAAATTTTGTTATGTGAATTGATCCTGGTAGAATTAAGTCTTTAAAGGAACTCTAATACCTACTGCTAGTGGAGGAAAAAAATTCCATCTGAATAAAAAACCCCAAGAAAATACCAAGCTACTAGCACCGATGCATGAGTATGCCTGGGATTTTTATCATATGTATTAGGCGATTATTAAACAAAACCTTTTCTGTTTTCTAAGATGCTTCCATCCCTGCAGTGAACTTGAACTTTAATATTCAGAGACTAGTGTTTGCACATGAGTCAGTGAGATGCAATCAACCATAGTAATGTTTGGACAGTGTTTGCTGTACCTGGTACAATGGGCTTACTTATTTTGCTGACACGCTGCTTTCAGTATTGAAGTAGTGTCCAGTAGGAATCAGCATTTCAGTAGGCTCCACTTCTTGAAACAAGCAAACCAAAAAGGCATCCTGTGCTAAAGGCTACAGGATCTGCTTTAGAATAATTAAACTAACTGGCAGAAAGGTGGTGGTAGACCAGATTAAGAACTGTAAGTTGATTTTTTTTAACTGGAAAACAAAGAAAACCCCAAAAAACCTGAAGGGGTAGCTTTTTTATAAGACAATAGAAACAGGCACTGATGCTGGCAAGTGTTTGCTCTTATTTGTGAAGTAGCAAAACACTCAAGGGAATGTACCAGTATTGGCCCAAAAAGAGTATTGCATGACAAGGGATTGTATAATGATATTCATATCCAGCCTGACGAATTTTGCCCCATGTGAGAATGCAGCAAGCATTAGAGGTTAGAATCAAGATGCTTAAAAAGTTGTCACCTGTTCCAAAATGTTTACAAATGCCTTTCAGGTATCATGGGATAGAAGGCTCTGAGATGCTGCCAGGGGACCTAGGACCACAAGAGAGACAACCTGGTACAGGTTGCTGGAATCATTACAGTAAGACACATTCCCAGAAGCATGTGGGATTCAAACTTCAGACACACAGTGGAAAGATGGAGGGCTTCTCGGTAAGCTTTTGAAAACATACATACATTCAAACTTGCAGATATGTTGTCATTGACTGCAGTGAATCTGGAATTTTATCACATTTTTCTATGCAATGTTTCAACAAAACAGATGTATCTATTTATTTTCAATATTTCTTCAGGAGTCTATTGAAGACCTGCCGGAAATATTCAGAATTGCATCTCAGAGTTGTGTAAGAACATATGAGAAACTTTCTTCTTTTGTTGGGTTTCTTTTTGTTTGTTTGTTTGTCAGAAAAGGTAGTGCTTTGTGATGATGAATTTGTGATGAGGTGGGTTAAGCCTGTTGGAGCTCTTGTCAGCTCACCCACCTAAACTTTCAGTAGCCCTCTTTTCTGGGGATGCCAGTATTTCCCAAGTCTCCTGGGAAACCTGAGTCCTAAAACAAGCTCATTTCCCTCTAGGCACTACTTCTAATCTCAACAAATCATGATTTAAACACGGTTTTTGGACACAATTTCCAAAAACCAGTATGTCTTTTGGTGAAGGATTTTTATGACAAAACCCAAGGAGTCTTCCTCTAGGAACTCTGCTGCTTTTAGAGTGACTGTCACCAAAAAGAAGCTGAGTAAATACTGTGTTATTTCATGCTAGGGGATGGCCCTAGGCAGCATGAGTGCTTTTCCCCACTTAATGACCTTCAGTTTTCCGCAATTCTGTTGCGAAACAACAGTATAACAAAGACCATGACAGCACAGCTAGCACTTTTAACTTACAACTGTATGCCATACAACTTCATCCTTCTGCTTTTTTTCTCTTCTGCCAAGAAAAAACCTTGAATAGCCAGAATTAGTGCTCCTTTAGTACCAGTTCACTTGCCTAGCAATTTTATTCAAAAACCAGATGATTCAGTATGTGAAAGAGGGCTGGTAGGGACCTCTGTGTGAGGTCCTTGGAAGGGTAATCTCATTCCAAAAATCTAGGTGGCTGGAATTCCCTCCCCCTCCCCTTTAATACAAATCCTTAACTGTTAAGTCAGGCAGAAAATGAGTCTAGTCCACATTTATTTTACTGAATGGCAGTCAACTCCCGCCTAATCTTTCAACATATATTTGTTCAATGGATCAACAGATTGTGTAAGCAGCATGACGGATGGGTTTAGAAATGTGTCTGCTTATGTTTGGTTTGTACTGAACCACTGACCATTTTGTGTGTGAATTCATAAATTACATCTCCAGGTTACTCAGTACGAGTGAGGAGGGGAAATCCTTGTTCTCACTGTGTTGAAAGGCATCTTACACAGCTGTCAGCCTCCAGAATGGAAGCTGAATCACATCAGTACAACTTTAGCTCTGTTTTTCCAAAGCGGAATGGGTATGGCTCTGCTTTCACAAGTTTTTGCTAATTGCAACTCTACTGCTCTTTGAAGATAACGTAAGGCAAAAGGCAAGAACTGTTATTGGGAATTAAATATGTGATAATTCGGGATCAAGGATATGATAGGGATTGTGTATGTTATTTTGGGTGCATTTGACAAAACCAAGGTTAAGTAACGCCAGAAATACATAACAATTTTAAAATAATGAAAACACATATTAAAATTTCATTGTTACAACTAATGTAGAAATGACCGGATGGGTTGTACTTAGTAATATATGGAAGCAAGCTAGGAGGGTGCCACTCCAAGCCTCAATAAGAATGTGGATTGTGTAAACACTTCGATTAACTCTTCCTAATCTGAAAATTGTTTTTAATATATTCATTATGTGACTACTGCTACATTGGGAGATGAAGGAAGAGGAGAAGTTCCAGGATCTAGAAACTGCTCTTCTGCAAATCAGAGGAGCTTGCCTAAAAATGGCCAAGGAGCAGGGGACATGGGAATGACCAGAATCCTGCCAAACACCCCTTCCCAGAGGCCAAAAAGCCAACATCTTCCACTTCTGGTGACTGTGTTTGCTTTGAGCCACTGCCTACGCAGAGAGCATAGGCATGTGCCACAAAGCTTCCTCACCCACATACATCCCTTCACAGGGTTGGGTAAGGGCTTAAAAAGGGGGAAAATATGAACAAAGGGTCACCTCTATTGTTGCCACCCATCCTCATTTCCATCTAAAAGTTATGGCTTTGAAAATAATTTTGAACATGAAAGATGCTCACCTTATCCTATCTACATTTCTGGAGGCAGTGAGCTTCAGAGGTGACTCCCTGCAGCCCACCTCAAGCTTTGTTTAAACACGTTTGAGCTAGAACTGAATGGCTCTGGAAAAGACAAACAATGGGAAGAGAGCCAGAGAAGACTAGAGGCAGAGGACTAGGTTTCTTTATGCAGGCAGTGGGGAGAAACTGAAGGAGAGAGATGTTGGCTACTTTGCTCTTTTAGATTGTTATGTTCTCATGAAGGCAAGTTTTTGATTCATGTGGGTTTTTTGTGGGATTTGTGTTATCCTGTTTTTTTAGTCTCTTGTGCATTGAGACTTTTTAGGATTGGAAGGAACTGATTGCATTTTTTGTTGTTTGAAAGGCTACACACTTCAATGGAAAGCATGCACTGAATCTTTTTTTTAAAGAAAGCACAGGAAAAAAGCTATTTTTGGCAAAGTGCACATAATTATGTTTTAATTATGTTTTAACTTAATCTTTTTTTTTTTTTCCTTTGTGGAGGAAAGTAAATTTGTTATTTCTCTATGGAATAATGTTTCCAACTTTCAGTTCAACAGAAAAATAATTTCTTTCTAATCATCTCTAATAAGATTTGAAGAAACTGGTAAGTAAAAGAATAAGAAGGAGGAAGCAGCCTTGACATTATGAAGAAGAAACTAGGAATGAAAAATTGAGCATATCTGTAGAACAGGATATACGGCATACAAACGAAAGTGAAGCTTGTAACTGAGAGAGTAGCATGAATGTTATCCTGTGAGCCTGAAACCACTCTTTCTTAACCATCATCCTCTAAGAAAAAAAAATCTAACATCTATTCAGTACAGTAACCCCTGGAGTATCATTTTAGTAATTTTACTTACTGTATTTCTTTTATATAGGTCATAATACTGACTGATACTTTCCCTACTCTCTTCTGTCTTGCTAAGATGTAGGGGGCTTTAGAATTTGCTTTGAGAATACACTATTTTCCAAATACTGGCCCAGGGAATAAGATGGCTGTGAATGCCAGTGTTTGCTGAAATAAATAATCCTACACTGTCCTTGTGGCTACTTTTGGGGTTTTTTTCCATTCCCCTTTTTTAAAAAAAAATAAAATTGAGTGGGGTGGTATGAGTACCCCCTTATGTACCATTAAAGGTTTCGAATATCACATTCTTGCTTTAATCTTTTGTTTATTTTCAGCTCTTCCTCTAGACAACACAGAGATCCTTTCTTAGCCAAAAACTATGGTATTATTGCCAGTTTCTTCATTTTGAAAAAAAATAAATTACGGTATTAAATCAAAACAAAAAGCCCTTCACCCAGGAACAAATGCATAAAGTTACCAATGCATGGATAGAAATATCAATAGGTATCTTTACTACTTTTTTACAGCTACTGCTTAATACAACACACTGAATATCCGGTCTACGAATATAAGCGTGATTTAGTGAATGATTTCACTTCTTCCATGCCCTTGTGTGTACATACACTAAATATCAAGGTTGTGACAGAATTGCTCGGACATTAAAATTCATAATTTTCTCTCAGTACGCATTATTTGTCAGGCCAGCAAATTGAAAATTGTAGTTATATATATAGAAATATATTAATTGGCTCATTTGTAAAGTAATTCCTTTAGAAGTGTGTATTACTTCTATATCACTATCTAACTAGATAATTTGTTATTTGTTGTTGTAATGATTAATTACAGAAATTCAGTTAGAATATCTGCTGGTCCTCTACCAATAAAAAGGGGGTTGCTGTTTGTAACTAAGGCTAATTGAAAAACTAATTTCTTTTCAAGAACGGTGTTATCTTTTTCACAGAAAATCTATTTTTGTTGTTGAAAATACAATTCCTTCTATTCTCAGATGCTGCAGTCTTCTGTGTCCCCAGGTTCCTCTTCTTCCTAATGCTCAAAATTCCTGACTGGGTTTCATTGTGGGGATACTGGAGGGAATACAACCACTCTGAATACAAGTAACGCATCATAAGAGAACATGAGCTAACTGGGCAGATTTACCTACAAGAATATGAACATGAAATCTTCAAACTAGAAGCCCCATGTAATATGATTATGAAACATATCTTTAAAACTTTATTTTTGTCCTTTGAAAGTTTATCTCTATCTTGCCCTTTTCTTCATAACACTTTGAGTAATTTTAAGCAGGAAACGTAAGTTTTCTTTGGAAGCCTGAAGTTGCCATGCAAGTCCAACAATTCAAAAGTAGCTCTGAAAGTGTTTTTCATTCTGAGCGCTGTACTCAAGGTATGCAAATTACAATTTATTCTCCTTCTAGTTACTTTTAAACCATATTATATGGCTGAAGCAGCATGAATCCACTCTTCAAAGCGTTGAAAAAGAGAGGATATACAACAGAAAACTTACGGTGTGTCATGTCAATCCCTTTGCCAACACTGGCAAATGTTTAGTTGCCGCTGAGACAGAAGATGTGGTGCTGAGGCACACAGGTGCAAACACTGTTAGTGCTGCAGTTCTCTCTGAGATGCCTTTTGAGTGGTCTTCAAACACGTCAGATATATAGAGATTCATAGATGCTTAAGCATGGTCCTCCATGCATGTTATGCATTTGCTTCCTACTGCAAGTAACCAAGAAGTTCAGGTTTGGATATCCAGCACTGCATCACAGATTTCTCTTTCTTGAAAGATGTAGTTGGAATTTTGTTTATTTAAGCCAGACTTCTCCCATGGATGTTTTAAAATAAATATTTTTTTTAAATTTTGGCTTTTAAAAACTAGGTGTTTGCTACTTTTGCCACCTGTTTTTTTAACTGGCATAGACTACCTTTGTTTTATTCTATCAACAGGATGTTTGAATGTGTTTTTTTCTTTTTTCTGTCTGCTGCTTAACCTGTTTTTTATCAATGTTAGAGACTGCGTGATTAGTTAAAAAAGCTTCAGTGTTCTTTAGTGAAGGAAGGTACAGTACAGCACAGCAGAGTAGAATGGCTGGCTAAGAGCCTGGTTCTTTTCAATCATCTGCTAAAGAAATACATCGCAGTTTTAGATGGTTGCTGACATTTTCATATGGAAGCATGTTTTGATTAGAGTCTTTCTTTGTTTTTCAAGTATAAATTGGGAAGATTTCAAGTGGTTTCAGCAGTGGAATCTAGTTTGAATAGTCTCAAAATATGGAACTGGAGTGTGCTAGAACAGAAGAAGCACTCCTGGTGAAAAAGCAACTGAGAAAGCATTTTAGGAGAAGGCCAACCTGTGGAAATGAAGTCTTGCAAGGTACCTTGTGCTTTGCCCTTACCCTTTTGCAGCATCAAGGGTTCAAGATCCATAGGATGGCATGGAAACTCTACTCTTTGGACCCATGTCTCCAAGTTGTTTCTGAAGTTTTGCTGGCAGGCAGGGAGAGACCGCTCTGGCTCAGGATGTTACTGATCCCTGTTTAAGTTGTCAGGAACTGCTTTCCTGAGAAGCCTCTTGCAGGCTTTTTAACCACACTGTCTGTCACTCTTATTTGTCTGCCTAATGACATGTTGCTTATCATCTTCTGTATTGTGCTTGAGATTCACATCTAAAATGCCATGTAAAATCTAGGTAGCACTAATCTGTAGTGGCAGCTTGTTAAAATGTTGTGGTTTTAGTGATGCATTTGTAACCACTCTAAGATAAATGTGACAAGTGCTAATTCCAAACACCCACAATACTGAAACTGAGAACAGCTTAGCTAAAGCTCTTTGAATTTCCTGAGGACATCTGAGGTCTATGGTTACATCTCCGTCTGCTTTTACCTGAGCATCTCAGGCTGCTTTTACCCGAAAAATGAAAATGTTACATTAAAGATTCGAGATTAAATGATGAATGCTTGTTTTAAAAGAGGTTAGGGGAAAAATGCTATGCATATGTTTGAGATCTGCAAACATTTCTTATTCTCCAGACAAAGTGAAGGAAATTGTAGGGTAAGAATAGGTTGATCTCCCTGTGGGAAAACAAATAAGCTAATACCCAAGAACCAAGACCTATGCATTAGCACAACTTCATTTGTGACCGTCCCTTGTCATGAGATGTTCCTGATGAGTCTGTGTCATGGACACAAGAGATCTTCATGCGAGGAGGAAGAGAAAACTGTTCTTCAGCTGACATGTTATCAGAATGAGGTGATGTCCTTTTTTGGTTTGAGTGGGAAGTTCTGCACACAATAGTGCTGAAAGGTGGCTCCATCAGTACCCAGTGAAAGCAATAACAATTGCAGGGATTTGGAAATTTTCATTTAAAAATGAGACAGAAAAGGACAAACTGCATCACCTTCAAATGACTTTTGCCTATGGGATTTCCACGTGAAAGATGTTAAAATAATGAAAAGCCTGATGTCAAATTAGAAGAAAGTGTAAGATGTCAGCCAAGGCCTGAGGAATCATTGAACAAACAAGTACCTTGCTAGTACTAGTGACTCCAAGAAGGTGAAAGGCACTTGTATGACCGACACTAAAAGGTGTGTGGGGTGGTGGTAATATTGTGCAACTGCAGAAGAAGCATGGGTCAGTGAGAAAAAAGCGAAAGACGAGGTGTGTGAGCAGTCTGCAAACCATAAGGCAGAGTCTCAGCTATACTGTGATGGGTTTGGAGGTTAAAACATGGGTTGTTCATAACTGCTGAAAAAGAGTACAATGAAACCTCTTCCACACAGGAAAAGAAGGAAGCTGATACCAGGGATGTGTAAGTTATACCATGTGGAGCTCGTTCAGAGCAGTGGAATGGTGACCCTTCCCATCATAGATCTCATACATTGATATTTTTCATCTCCCAGCTAGAGCAATGTAAGAAGCCTCACTAAAAGGACAGTGATTATGGTATCTTTTCCACTGTTCTTTCTAGGTTATTCTATTGTGTTTTTCCAGAAACTTGTTCTCTGTAGATATTTAGACATAGAAAAAGGTTTCTGGGTTCCAGATCACAAACAATTAAAAGTTGTCTATGTAGAGAATAACCACAAAGAAGCAGCGAGAGACATATTGAACCTTTATCCTATTTGCCAAAATTTCACTTAGCCTTGAAATAGATTATTTATCTCCCTCTCTTTTCTTTCTATCTTTTTTTTTTTTTCTCTAGCTTTCAAGCCCATAAAATATCTTAAAAATGGCAGGGTTTTTTAATGGAGAAAAGTATTTTTCCTTCGTTATTTTTTGTTCCTCTGGAGGATGTGATGCAGTAACTCTGCATACTTAGAGCAATTTTCACTGACACTCCAGCTACATCTTCCTTTGGTTTTTGTTCCTTTGTGTGATATATGCTTTCCTTATTGAAGTTATAATAAGCTCATCTTCATTAATCACTAGAGATCAGCCAGGCTAAACTCTATGCATTAAAGTTCACCCAACAGTGACACTATTCACTGTGACCCAATGTTTAAATGAAATATCTTCTTATTATACAAACCAAACACAATAATACGTATGTAAAAATGACAGACCTATCAGTATAATTTACTTATTTTTATCATAGAATCATAGAATATCTTAGGGTGGAAGGGACCTCAAAGATCATCTAGTTACAATCCCCCTGTTATGGACACAGACACCTTCCACCAGACCAGGTTGCTCAAAGCTCTATCCAGCCCGGCCTTAAACACTTCCAGGGATAAGACATCCACAGCTTCTTTGGGCAACCTGTTCCAGTGCCTCACCACCCTCACAGTAAAGAATTTGTTCCCAATATCTGATCTAAACCTACTCGCTTTTGCTATTCCTCCTTGTCTTGTTCACTATATGCTCTTGCAAAAAGCCCCTCTCCAGCTTCCTTGGCACTGGAAGGCCACAATTAGGTCACCCCGAAGTCTTCTTTTCTCCAGGCTGAACAATCCCAATTGTCTCAGCCTTTCCTCATAGGAGGCGCTCCATCCCTCTAATCATCTTGGTGGCCTCCTCTGGACTTGTTTCAATAGATCTATGTCCTTCCTTTGCTGGGGATCCCAGAGCTGCATACAGCACTCCAGGTGGGATCTCACCAGGGTAGAGTAGAGGGGTGGAAAGAATTTATAAATGGTGAGAAGATTATATTTTTCTCTCATGTACCTATGCAACAATTAAAAATGGTGCAAACTTTTAATAACATTTCAAAGTACTTGTTGCACTGAAACAAGGCAAAAGTTCAGCCCCTTAAAAATAAAAGGAAAATGACCTGGATTAAACAAATCTGAGAAAAACATCTCTATACAGAATAAGGCAGGAAAAGAGCATTGAAATTCTTCTGCTTACCTTATACTTACTTTGAAATTGTGTAGCTCGTGTAGCTCCTTCTCATTTCACACGGTTTCTAATTGTAAAGTGAATGGGAGGAAGAGAAGTGTTTTTCCTTGGATGTGGTGTAACAGCGGAAGTCTTGAAGTTACATCCTGTATATCTGGAAAAACAACCTTTTGGCTGAATTTTTATGCCTTTCTCTTTAGGAAATACCTTCTCCAGGGTTAAAATTCTGTTTGGAAACTAGATGTCTTAGTGCTTAAACTAGCTCTTTTGAGAGGGAAGTTATACAGTGAGTTGGCATCTTGTTCTGATCTGGATGTCTTATAGAACAGGTATTGTCAAGGGCAGGAGTGAGAGGTGGGGAAATTTGAAGCAATGATAATACACTTGCTTTTAAAGGCTAGAGGAGCATGAAGATTCCCCTAGGAGGCTATGTCCAGGGTGATCAAAATCTCTCAGTAAGATTTCCGATAGATACTTCTAAATAAATTTATTTATAGTTCTTTGACCACAGCTGTACTTTTGAAGTTTTTTCCTTTGTACTAGGATATTCTCTTTCTGCTTTAACATATACAATGTGGTACTTGTTTGTGTAATTCCCTGAGGTTTTATTGTGCAATCAATTAATCTGTATGTTGTTCTTAAGCTTAAAGATAAACTCGTCCTATAATGTCTCCCCTCTCTAATTCTATTATTTGCAAATCCGGAAATGGTAACTGCGTTTAGAAAGAAGCAGTGGAACCATCCATGGAAACTCTCTCATGTAGCATCAGAGTAATCAAGGAGAGAGATGATGGATGATTCTGTATTTTTTAAGTTGTGGGATTTTCAGTTTTATGACTTTGGCTATGGAATCTGCTGCTGACTGTGAGCAAGCAGCTTAGCCACTCTGTACCTCTATAAAATGGTTGTAATAATTCCTTGTTGCATTAATGTTATGATGAAAATGAAGCACTGTTTCTAAGTGGTGGGTAGTGTGGCTGTAAGGTCAGGCAGTGAAGGCTAATCTGATTGCATCCTGATTTGCTCACAAAAAGTTATTTAACAGTAGTCCTTGAATTTCTATGCATGATATGCCCATCTGTGTGCAGTGATACAGCTGTAAATCCATGGCCAATATGGTTTGTAAGTGAGGGAGATGGAGGGAAGCTCTGGGGCAGCTCCTCAGGCTGCAGGGAGAGAGGAGTACTAATGAGTCATGTCTAGGCAAGGATGAAATGTGTGCATCTCTCTCCACAAACTTAGATTTATTTTTACTGTTTGGGGCTTTGCAATAATCTTGTTCTCTCTCCTTTTGGCACAGTTTTTACCTCTGAGTAATGCCCATCACAGACATATGATCACAAACACCAAAACTGTCTTATGACTGAATCTAGTTAGCCCTGAATCTTCTCATCTCCCCACTGATGTCCACCACTGGATATAAATCAGCTTAGTTCCAGCTGGCAGCTGTCTTGTCCCCTCTTGGATGCACAATGGACAGCAACAGTGGAGCAGCAAAAAGATTTTCTTTTGCAGAAAATAAACTGGGACCAGAGTATGTAATTGGGAGTCTCTGCCTCACAGCAAAGTGACGCCATGCATGAGGTGACTGCTGCCAAAAAAGGTTAGCGTACTGATTGCATCAGCTTCTTCTGAGCGGCTATGGGAAGCCTTGAGGAAGCATGCCCTCTTTTTTCCAAAGGGGAATAGGTAGTACAGCCAGATAAGCTAGATGTTTCCTTCTTCTGAGAGCTGAGCTGTGCAAATCATCTGCAGGTCCCCCTGTGATGGTGCTGCTGGCAGAACCAGTGCTGGCTGCCTGAGCTGCAGCTGGTGCTGCTGCTGGCTTTGCTTGAGCCAACTTGCTTGGGCAAAACCTGCCTCTGCATTCACACTCAGGGTGACAGCTCAACAGGTCCTAGTTCCCTCTTGCATCAGGCACCTCCTCATGTCTTTGCTGCCTTCGCCATTCAGGCAGCCTTTAGAAGGAAGTAAAGAACATGGCAAGGGTGTGGTCTGACCACTACGTTAAAATTCTAAGGTTGAGAACATCAAATGGACCCGTAGGAGAACACAGAAAGGTGAATTGCACCGAAAATACTCTTCCATGGTGCTCCTTTCTTTATGATGATGATTTGTCTACTTCAGACATAAGATGGTAAATCTGGTCCAAAAGTCAAAATTCTAGCTTTCTGAAACAAGAAGTAGAAATTCCAAACTTTCCTACAGAAAGGAAAAGTAAATATCTTCGTGTTGGGCGTTAGGCATTTTCTTTTTTTTTTCTCTCAGGGACTTTTCTTCCCATTTGTTGCCCTGGAGATGGTGAACAGACAGTACTTAAGAGACAAAAAACATGGCTGGGTGTCTCCAAATTCCACTGGGATGGCCCTGGGGGAGGGGGGGGAAGGGGCGCAGTTGTGGCAGTGTCTTAGCTGGGGAGTGAGCTCTCTGGCTGGGAGGTTCTCTTGGGAAGTGCAGCGGTACTTCCAGAGGTTGGGGTCTAACTGGGACTTGGCTGGCGCTCAGGGGCTGGGCTCAGCCCCTTCTCTTCTCCGCAATGGCAGCCACGTATGATGTGGGAAGCAGAAGCCTGTCTTTCCCTTGAGGAGGATGCGTTGTTGTTTGCTCCCGGTGTCTCTTTATTTTTTTTCCCGTTTCTACCGGTTGCTGACATCAACCGCTGCTTTATTGGACCTGCCTGCCTTCACCATCGCTGCCAGTTGCCAGTGAGTGACGCCGGGGTGCATTCTGAGACCAGATCCGATCAGACCTGCGTGCCCCCGCTGTTTCCTGCCACTGCTATGTGGTCTTTTGCCACACTTTAGCCAGATGCCCCTCGCGTCTGGCCCCCGCGGTTTCCTGCCGCTGCTCTTGCAGCTGGACCGGGGTTATTGCTACACTTTGATTTGCTGTCCCCAGATCTGCTCACTTCTGCTGTTCCAGACCGCTGCTCCGAGGTTCCTGCTACAGTCCAGCTCGCCACCTGGAGTGGCACTGAGACCTGCTGCTCCCTGTGAGTTTTGCAAGGGCAACCACCTCCCCGTCCTCCCCTCACCCGAGCCGCCATTACCGTGTGGAGAGAGGCAGCTGAGCTCGCTCCGGAGCGCCCCCTGCAGCCGCGGGGGAACCATCGCACCTGCCCTGCTCACCGGGAGCCGCCAGCGCCCCTGCCGGCTGCGAGCGGAACTGCACCCGAGGGGAAAGGGCCCGACAGCCGAGAAGGCTGGGACTGGGTTTGTGGTTGTTTGCTGTTGCTGCCGTTGTTGTTGTTTGTTTCTCTTGTTATATATATTCTAGTAAAGAACTCTTATTCTTTTTACCATATCTTTCCCTGAAAGCCCTGTAATTTCAAAGTTACAATAATTTGGAGGGGAGGGGGTCATATTTTTCCTTTCCGGGAAGGTTCCTGCCTTCCTTGGCAGACACCTGTCTTTTAAACCACAATACTTAAAAATCAGGTGGTGACTTTACTTCAGAAAATTCTATATGAAATGGAATGAGAGCACCTAAACTCTAAATTATCCTCTTGGCCACAGTTTTTGCATGCCTTCAGTTCTGTGGAGTCATAAAGTGTCTGTGGTCCTGGCTGGACACTTTACACGGACCTCTTGATCTGTGGCAAGTGATAAGGGATGTTCTTGGCCATTGCAGGCTGTGCAGAGCAGCCATGCAGTCTGCAAACTGGCTCATTGGTAGTTTTGGTCAGTAGATTCACTGAGAATTCAGGGGGTCTTAAGGCTGGGAGCTCCATGCTCCAGTCCTTTGGGTGAATATTGAGAAGTGTTCAGAAATGGCCTTCAGTTTTAGCAAGTGGCAAGATAACTTTTAGGTATTTTGGTGGTTTATGGAGCAGACAATTAATCAGGGTATTTCTGAACTAGACCTACCACAAAGTCTTCATTCAGAAATGATCCCAAACAGTGCAAGTACTCCGGAAAAATAATGTGATGAATACTAGACATAAAGTGACCAACAGTTATATGGCATGGTACATTTTTTTAGAGAGGCTTTAGGCCTGTCCCTGATACACAAATTCTGAGCAGGATTAGAATTAGAATTAATTACACTTATTTTAAGTTGTGATAATGCCCCCTTGGGGACTGTTAGTGTCAGAGAATTAGACCTCACTTCTTATCTGAGCTTCATTTGCTATCCTTATTTATGCTTCTTCACTTCAGTTGAAGTACTAGGAAATAACTCCTGTGGTGAGGTGTAGACTTTGTGTTAGGTTGTAGCACAGGGTGATCAGCTTTTACAGGATGCCATGTAGAAATACCATGCCAATGGAGCGACTACAGATGGGGAAAGCTTGTAATGCTTTCTTTGCCTCAGTCTGTAATATTTAGGCTACCCAGCCCTCTGAGCTGGAAGACAGGGATGGGGAGCAAAATGAAGGCCCCATAATCCAGGAGGAAATGGACAGGGACCTGCTTGCCCACTTATATGCTCCCAAATCTATGGGGCCAGAATAGATCCACCTGAGGGGTAGTAAGGGAGCTGGTGAATGTGCTCACTGAGCCATGCTCCATCATTTATCAGCAGTCCCAGTTATACAGGGAGGTCCCAGTTTGACTGGAGGTTGGCCAGTCTTAGCCACATCTACAAGAAGGGCCAGAAGGAGGATCCAGGGAGCTGTTAGTCTGTCAGTGCTGGGGAAGGTGGTGAAATAGATCATCCTGAGTGTCATCATGCATCACATATAGGACAGCCAGAGGATCAGGTCCCACCAGCAGGGCTTTGTGAAAGGCAGGTCTGGCTTGACCAGCCTGATCTATGACCATGTGTCTTTCTCAGTAGAGGAGGGAAAGGCTGTGGATGTGTCTACATGGACTTCAGTAAAGCCTTCGATACAGTTTTCCACAGTATTATCCTGGAAAAACTGGTTGCTCATGGCTTAGACTGGTGAACTCTTCACTGAGTTAAAAACTGGCTGGATGACCTGGCCCACAGAAGGTTGGTGAATGGTACCACATTCTGTTGACAGCCAGTCCCCCGTGGGGTACCCCAGAGCTCAGTGTTGGGGCCATTTCTGTTTACTACCTTTATCAGCAACCTGGATGAGTGGTCCTTCAGTCAGTTTGCAGATGACATTAAGTTGGGTGGGAGTGTTGATCTGCTGTAGTGTAGGAAGCCCTGCAGAGGGATCTGGACTCAGGCCGAGAATGAAATTATGAGGTTCAACATGGCAACTGTGGGGTCCTGGACTTGAGTCACAACAGCCCCAGGCAGTGCCACAGGCTGGAGGCAGAGTGGCTGGGAAGTTGCACGAGGGAAAAGGACCTGGGAGTGCTTGTTGACAGCAACTGAACCTGATCCAGCGTGTGCTCAGGTGGCCAAGTGTGGGAGCTTTGGGGTTCAGTCTGGACCGGGCGTAGACGGAGACGGTGACGGAGAGAGATCTCTATAGGCAGATCTTGGAACATGCGGTTTATTGCAAAGGGCGTGGGTATAGGGGCACTGCTTAGAGCTGCCAGACTCAGCTCGGAGCAGGCCCAGGAGAGCAAGAGAGTAAGTGGGTAAGTAAAGAGAGAGAGAGAGAGAGGAATAAGAGAGTGTAGTAAGAGTGTGTAAGAGTAAGAGAGAGAGTGAGAGTGACTGAAGTTCTGGTTACAATACAATAAATCATCTTCTGTACTGAATATTCTAATTGTCACTAACCAGTCTAATACAAGATACAAATCCTATAGCATTTACATACAGCCTATAAGAGTTCTTATATTACCATAGAGTGTTACATCTTAACTTCTAAAAACTACTCTTTGGACCCCTTCTGCTGAGCTAGTAGGGTCTGCTCTGACCCTTGGACCCGCCTGCAAGCAGAGGGTATTGTTCAATCAAGAGGGGATTACCTTCAGTCGGCCATACCATTGTTTTCCAGTTGTTCAGTAACTAAGATTTGGTATTTCAAAAGTGGCTTTCATTTCGATGTCGCCTGTAGTTTTCATATTCCCAAAATCTTTTGTCAGGCAATCATATTTATAAGGCTTTCCTGTTTCATCTTTCCCAACAGCCAAGAAGGCCAGTGGCATCCTGGCTTGTATTACAAATTGTGTGGCTAGCAGAAATAGGGAAGGGATTGTCACTCTGTACTCAGCACTGGTGAGGCCACACCTTGAATCATGCGTCCAGTTTAGAGCCCCTCATGACAAGAAAGACATTGAGGTGCTGAAGTGTGTTCAGAGCAGAGCAACCGAGCTGGTGAACGGTCTGGAGCACAAGCCCGGTGAGGAGTGGCTGAGGGAGCTGGTGTTGTTTAGCCTGGAGAAAAGGAGGCTGATAGGAGACCTCACCACTCTCTAAAACTACCTGAAAGGAGGGTGTAGTGAGGTGGAGGCTGGTTTCTACTCCTAAGCAGGAAGCAACTAGGTGAGAGATAATGGCCCCAAGTTGCCCCAGAGAAGTTTTAAATTGGATATCAGGAAAAATCCCTTTCACAAAAAGGGTTGTTAAGGAATGGAATAGGCTGCCCAAGTGGGTGGCTGAGTCACCGGCCCTGGAGGTATTTAAAAGACATATAGACATGGTGCTTAGGGACATGGTTTAGTGGTGGACTTCGTAGTGCTGGCATAATAGTTGAATGTGACAATCTTAAAGGTTTTTTTCTAACCTGAATAATGTTGTATATATGTTGTATATATGTACAGGTGGATATTTCTGAGTGACACAAGAAGGGTTGGGGATTGGAGTATTGCTGAATCATCTGAAGCACCAAGAATGAATTATAGCATTGAAATTGTATTTACATGTTGCTTAGGGCATTCTGAGAAAAGACAATATTTATAAATAGTTGACCATCCAACCATGAAAACTAGAGATAGAAAAAGTGATAAGAATACACATAGTCCACATTCCTACTGCTATAGAATTATCTTTTTCTTTTATCTTTATCTTTTGTGGCTGACTAGTCCCTCTTTTCCCAAAACCTAATAAGCATTGCATTCAGCTAGCATATGAGGACTAAACCAAGCAATAAAAATATATGTTTGAAATGAGTTTTTAGAACTAAATTAAGTGCCCCTATCTTACCCACCATACACAATTTATATACATAAATATATATATATACTTACAACTTATATTGTGATGCATTTTCTCTGAAATACATGAGTCTGTAGTTCTGTGATATAGTGATTTTATTGTAAATGATCATTGAATTTATGATCTGGTGGATTCTCAGGTAATGGGCTATAGGTATCTGAGATGACAGCTTTCTTTAGTTAGGGCTACCAGTGTTTGGTTTTTTACTGAATTTCACACCAGTTTAATCAGGAGAATTAAGTAGATGGAGGGACAATATTCATTATGAATCTAAAAAACCACACAAAGCCAAGAGTGCATCTGAGTGATGCTGGTATCATTGTTTTACTGGATGGAAATGAAGACTTAAGAATGATGGAGGCAAAAAGAACAGCCAGACATCTAATACATTGCTTCACACTTGCTGATATTTGTTGTTAAATCCTATAAAGGACATCAGGTGTCATTTTGCTGGAGGCAGCAGACTTGCCTGAGCATATTTAAATTCTGAGAATCAGATTTTATACTTTTTTCAGTGACTAAAATGTGAATGATTTTGTACCTGAGGTTGTCATTTTTAATGAGTAATTAAAGAATTGTGTACATGTCACTGATGTTGCAAGAATAGTTATTTTAAAAAATTCACAACTTTATATATCCTTCTTTTAACCACACAATTATTTAATCTGCCAAAAATTAATGGCAACCATGAAACCATAGTCAAGTACATAGTGATATAGAAAAAAAGCAAAATAGTAACCTTTATCCTCCTACAAACAATGCAACTGTAATACCCATTGTGAGTAGACATTTAGTAATGCAAAAGGATATTTTTGGCCTGGCAGATATTTTTGATTGTTCACCTCTCTAGTCACCACCACTGAACTAACATCTTGGATAGCCTGAATATCAAAGATCTCTCACTAAAGGTTAACATCTGAAATCCAGTTTTGACAAGGCGTTGTGACACTTTGTTCTGTCTCATCCCTCTTTCCCGTCTCTCATCCCAGGAGAGCTCTTAGCTGTGCAAGCCACTGTAGTGTACCAGAGCCAGAGAAGTTTCTGCAGTTTACAATAGATTATCTGTTAGTCCTGTCTTATGGCATTCTGTCTTGCATTCCCTCAGTTTTTTGTGCCCTAGGCTCACTCTATTAGTATGTCTATTTGCATTCAGGTGAGAAGAACTGTTGGTCTGCTTTTTGCAGTTTAACTTTCAGTAATGGAGTACACCTGCATGAGAGCTTAGGACCTATTTAAATTGTAGTGAAAGAGAAAGAATACTATGCATTAATTAAATCTTTAAAAATTTCTATTACTAGTTTTCTATTTTTTGAGGATAAGTAAAAATGGTCCTTTGTGTAGGGCAAAAGCAAATTTAATTTTGTAAGTGGAGCCTTAGAATTTTTTTGAAATAGCAGGGTTCTTGCACTTATCTTCCTGGTGAAGTTCATTATCTTTCCTACAAAAGACTGAAAGAGAGCTATTCACATTAGATAAGAAGGCATGATAGCTTAAGCCAAAAGCCTTTTTGCACTGAGAACTATGAATAACGTGGCAGCATTACCTACAGCTGATTCTGTCATTTCTGGTAATCTTCTCCTTCCCACTAACAGATATAGGAACCAGTGCTGGTTTTAGTGACTTCTGAATCTAGATTTGTGTTCTGACGAGTGATATAACATCTTAGAGGTGAAAAAAAGTCATTGTTTTGGGATTCGATGGCTAGTGGACCTAGGAAAACAAGTAAGAGCATTGCTAGAGCAAACTCTAAAATCCTTCAGCAGAGAGCTTTTAACAGGCATTTACTGTGCATTCAGAGTTGAATAATCTTGTTTTTCCACCCACTTGGATTTTTATCACTCCATATAGTAGACTTTGCAGAAACATTATATATGCTGAATAATGCGTTGTGATACCACAGTAGCTGTAGAGAAGGAGAAAATGAGGTCTTTAAACTTGAAGGTGATTTGCAGGCTTTTTCTCTTCTCTATTAACTTGGCTATTTAGCAGATGCATGCCCTATCTAGCAAACATGAATCAGACCTTCTTGGCCTGAGGAACAATGAGGACAGTCACAAAAAAAGTGTGCTTGTATCTATGTATCTCATTCTTTGCAGAGGCCTTTCTTAAGCGTAAGAAAGCATCAAACCTTGAGCATGTTGTCCAACTGAGCAGTGAACTGATTGTGGGAACATACTTAGTACCCCTGTGATTTAAGGCAGATGGAAGACTCATCACTTTAGCATTCTTCAGGATGGCTTGTAAACTTCCTCTGGCAATCACTCAAGTGGATGTGTCTGAAAAACGGGCATTTATGTCACTTAAGAGACTTTAAGGAAGTCTACCAAGATGGTGATAATCAGCAGGCATGTGCTGTCATTCAGATCTGTGACATGCAAACCAGCTTCCCCTGGGAAAGTCTGTTCTCAAGAGGCACATCAGAAACCTGCTAATAAAAAGAGCACTGAACTTTCTTATGGTACAAATGGTTGATGGTTATTTAATTTCAGTTATACTGTGCCAGATCAACTAGGAGAGAATTTGGCCTGAGAGAAAGATTGTGTTTTATGCAAGGAGAATTTTTGCTATGACACATTGCAGGAGCTGCTATAGAAGGGTGAAGAGAACTCTTTTTTCTCACTTTCACTGTCATGAACATCCTACATTTTATAGGACCAGATTTGCGTAGTACAGAGGTGAAATATGTTATCGCTTTTTTTTTGGGTTATAGTTGCCAGAAAGTGAGATGACTCACAAACTGAAACTATTTTTTGCTAGAGGAATCAGCTGAATATGTGAAGCTGCTCCTTCTAATCCCTTTTCAGACATTTGATAGATGGACAGTAATGCCCTGGCAGGAATCCTTGGTAATTCATATAAAGGAATAAAAACCTCTACTTTATTCGGTAATGTTAGGACTTGTAATGTTTTATAATAATGCTTTATAGTATTTAGAGTGGCTGCCTACATACAGTATGTACTGTATAAGTTATTTCCAATAACAAAACAGAATTTCTTGGCAAAATATGAAATGTAAAAGTTCATATATTTTTAACGTAAGAAGGAACTGTTAGATCATATATTTTAATAGACAACAAATGGGACACTGGTGTTCTCAACTTTTTCTATACAGTTTATTTTGTACTTAAATATTCTAGAAGTTTAGAAGGGCAAGAAGATAAATGATCATGAGTTGATGTTTTTCATAAAAGCAGCACAGCAATCTTTTGCTTGAAGGGATACTGCTAACATTTAAGCCTGTCTGTAGCCGTAACTGGATATGAATTTATGTTGGCTGTAAATAAATGTTAGCAGAATAATGACCTACTGACACACCTTTATATTATTCAGTAAATTATTGTACATGTAAGTTGTCTGATATAGCAGCTAAAACAGGTGCAACACCAAATCACATCCTTAAGAAATCTCTAAATATATTAATATTTAAATTACTAAAAATTTATTGTTGTTTTTATTTCTTTACTATGGGAACATATTTATGTTAGTTACACTTGTCTAATTGTCATACAAATATAGGAAGATAAATTTCAAATGGAGGCACGTGGCAGAATAGAAGTTAGATATACTGCACAATGGTGTACAGAGAGGACAGTGGAATTTTTTGCTTCTCTATTAAAAAACACATTATCTATCCCATATGATGTGATAATGCTTGTTGCAGAAAGTATCTTATCAGCTGCAAGAACTAATCAAAATTTCTGTTTTCCCTAACTTAAAATGAATCTAGTTTTAGTGTCATTATTACGTGCTAAGTTACAAGTTAATGCCAGCTCTCAATCCCCTACTCTCCTTCCTGTTTTAAAATCAAAGCTACTGAAGTGGGATCAGACTGTGCTTTCTGCAAACATATGTTGCTTTTGTTGGTCCTGCTATATTTAGTAGAAAACTAAAACCCTCACTTTAATTCTGGCAGTTGGCTTTATTCTGATCTTACATGAGAATGTCTGATAATTTCACTGGTCTTAACATGTTTACCATGCAGTGGGTGGATGAGAATCCATCCATGTCTGTTGTTATATTGCTGAAGACAAGGTATCTAATAAATGCCTACAAAAAACCTTCATTCTCATAAGTGTTATAGTGCTCTAAATGGACAACCTATGCAATGCAGGCTATGCCCTGGAATTTATGAACGGCAATGTTAGGCTATAAGAGACTCTGGTCCTTTTCCAGATATGCTGATGGTTAGGTAAAATATAGATCTTTTTCCTCCACACCATAAACTGCAAACGCAGCTGCATAATATACACAGTCAAATGCCAAGGACCTAATAAGATTTTACTTTCCAGAAATATAAATAATTTAATCAGATTAATGACATTGTTCTACCTGAGGGATTCTATAATTAGTAGATTATTGAAGCAGCACACAAGTTATCTACCATTAGCACCTGGAGGAATTCCTGTTGTCTTAAAAAGTGGAATCAAATTATATGAATATTCCTGTCATGCAATCTGTAAAGATAATAAGCCTCTGGCATTTTGTAAGCTATATAAATCCATGGATTTCACATTAAATATTTAAAGCACAGGAGGTGTTATTTGTTAGAATACTGATAAAAATAGTTCAGCCATTACAGCTGCCTTTTCCATTTGGTAAATCCCTCTTTGTTTGATTTGCTTTCAAGCCTTTTTAATTTGTTGGGGTTTTTTGGTTGTTTGGGTTTTGTTTGTTTGGTTGGTTTTGGTTTTTTTTCGTTGGTTGTTGTTGGTTTTTCGTTTTTTTTTTTAATTGTTACATTTTCCAGTCCCTCTGGAGTTGTTTTTTGGACTTTGTATGATAAACACTCAAAATATTTTTACAAATGCTTTACTCTTTTGATACAGAGAGCATATTCAAACCAGGGGTATAAACAGATGTGAAACAGGAAGATCTGTTTTGAACTCCAAAGAAATATTGCTTGAAATACTTCGAAAAGGGTGCCTTTCTTCTGAATACATTTACAAAGCAGAAGCATATTCTCTGATGTGTGCTCCATTCTAAGAGTTTGTTTGGGATAATACTGAAGATGGAGCTCATCAAGGTCAAATATACATTTACATATCATAATGAGGGTATTGAATAATTTTTGAATAATAGAGGCCATGGGGAAGATAGCTGGTGTCTTAGTAGACTGCAGAATTTAACAGAGGATTTTAAAGATGATAAAAATATGATGACTATTTGTCTGAAAGTGACCTCTTAACAGTTTCAGTCATCTGGCAATTTAAAGTGAAAAACTTTGTTGGTAAAAGTCTCTCTGTTTTTAATGGATTGCCATGTCAGGCTGGAGCTGCAGCCAGGATAACTGATGACCTTTGAAGTCCTTAGAATAAATTATGATTTGTGCGCAAGAGATGATAATGCAGTTAAAAAGATTTATGTAATAGTTCTTCAAGGGCTCGAGAAATTAACACAGGGTCATAAATTAGTAGGATTTACAAGTAAGAAATTACTTTACTGGGAGAGCTCTTTTCACCCCATATGGTTTTGCCTCCAGGAACTTGCTGATGTTTGAATGAAGAGATACCTGATGAACCCTCCAGGCAGCTGCGAAATTACAGGGGCACCCGTGTTGTTAATAACCCATCCAGCTTGAATAGCAGCCAGGTACTTCCCCTGTAGAGAAGTGATCTTCTGCTTATAGGACATGTGTCATAACCTTGTTACAAACTATTTTTAGACCTCAGGCTAAATGACAAGCTAAAAGCTACTTTTACTCTTTTTCGCATTATGGGTGGCCTAAGTAAATCCTTTCTAGCTGTTCCAAAGTGTATTAGCACTCCACAGGACTTGTCCCTATCAACACGTAGATATTTCTTTAGTCTGAAAAAAAAATTCCATATAAAGTTTTAACAGTACTGTTCAGGAGATGCTTGACACCTACGCAACAAATTCTTGATCATTTTTGATATTAGCATTCCTGATAGTAGATATTTTTTAGTATTTAATTAGAAAGATATAGGCCTTCAAGGATAGGAGAGAAAGGGGTTTCAGTAATGGTATCTGAGCAGTTTCACTTCACTGGCAAGAAGAATTACATCCATCTCCTCAGCACAGTCTCGCAACAAAAATTAAAGAAGGGATGAGTCTTTCTCCTCTGCCCCCCACCCCCCACATTTTAGCTGGAAACCTCTCTGCAATCATTTCACAGCCTCTTTCACTGAGAAGACTTCTCTTAGAGTATGCGCTGATTTTCTAGTGACAACAGCCACATGCAAGCCTAAAGCTTTAAATGTTCTGAAGTCTGAGAATTATGTTTTGGATTTTTTTAGCAAACAAGAGAAGCAGCCATTCTTTGAGGGGTTTGAGATTGATACATCCTATCAATTGAATTTTCTAACATACTTCAAAACATGTATCATTCTGTTTTTCTTTTCCTTATCCTACCTTTTTAAGAATAATATTGTTCATTACCATACCTCTAATCCTCCTGCCTAAGGAGCTACTATAGAAACTACTATAAGCTCTAAACCAAACTTTATTCACCTTTTCATGCATTGACAAACTATTTGTAAAGAAAATGGAGTGAAAAACATCACCTTTTGCTTTCATAAGCAGTCATCGACCTGATCTGGGCCAGCAGGATGTTTAATGCAAATATGGAAGACCATGACTCCTGATGATTTTGGATGCTGATAATATACAACTTGTTTCTTGCTACAAAGCCTGAAATTTTGCATCTGAAAAATAAATATTGAAGGCTAAATTAAAGGAATATATGTATCTCATTAAAACTTATTTCAAACATGATACAGAGAGGATGAAGTTTGGGGAAATGCCAGGTATTTAATCAAGGCAAATTAGACAACACTATTTTATCAATGCTTCTTATTCTAATTGAATGAGGTTTGGATGCATCAGTGCAATGGGCTCTGATTATCTGTCTTAGTTCATTCTTCCACTGTTTGGGCTTATTAGCTTACTGGTTAGATAAGCCCTCTTGTTACATCTGCAGCTTGCATGCAATTACTGGTTTTCTTTTCCTCCAGTTAGCCAAAGATTGTGATAAGGTAGTTCATGCTGTTCTCCTACTCTTTTCTGAAACTTCTAATTCTCATTTCAGACTTTTCAGACTTTATAGGAGAAAGTGAATTAATTATGTTGCTGTGGTTGTCTGTGCAAAAGGATGTATTTACTCATTGTGGTTTTTTTCTAAATTTTGTCTGAGCAAGTATGACAGTCTGATTACTGAAAAAAGGTCCAGATTGCCATCTGGCTTTATTGGAATATCTGTTTTTATAGCAACAAGTTTGTTGATAAAACTATCCCCAAAAGTAGTTTTGTACCTGTAACTCTTCTGTGCTCTGATCTCCAGTCATCTAGGCATCCCATTTCCTGTTGCACGCTGACAGTAGTGGATGCTCTTGCTCACCCTACCGAAGATACAAGGATTCAGCACCACATGCATGTGGTGTGTGTAATGAACTATGTTATCAGTTTGATTCGGGTCTGTGGGGGCAAGGAAACTGTGATGCCACTTTCAGACCTTAGCTTGTACCCCATCACTTGGCTGTGATGCAATAGTTTGCAATTTATTTGAGCCTGGACTGCTGGCTTTGGCCTGAGCTCAGTGCTAGCTGGAGCCTGTTACAGATTGTTGGGTGAGAGAGGGCTGATGCTTTTCAGCAGCACAGTCACATGTGTGGCCATCCCATGTAGTTAGTTGCTGGGTGTTAAAGTGGTGTCTGTATTTTCCCTTCAGCTGTTGAATGGTTGAAGCCTGTTGTTGATCCGAGTCCCTGGCATCTGTTCCTGACCTTTGACTTGTATCTTGGCTCTGGCTCACAACCCTTGGATCCTATCTTGGCTCTGGGTCCTGCCTGTTGGCAGCTTGTTTGGTTCCTGTCTTTGGCTTCAGCCTTGGCTTATATTCTGGCCCTGGCTCCAGACCCTTGGCTGTTAGGTGAGTTTCAGAATTTCAGTGTTTATCCGTGTTCCAGGCTTTGGTCTGAATTGGCTGTGCCCTTGTCTCCTGCAGTGAATGGTCTGCAAACATTTAATAACACTGGGATTGTGTACAAGAGAAGAAAATGTAATTGTTGAGGAAACTTGTCTCTGAATGTCCATGCTCCATTGTCTGTCCCTAATATTCACCAGAATGAGGTCTTGCAAGGAAAGAGGTGCCCTTCTTAGTAAAGTTGAAAAATGACAAATATTTTTCCCTTGTTTTTTGAAGCATGTCAGCACACCCTGTCTAAATGCTGTTTTACATATATAGGAAAGGTTTATGTATATAGGGAAGGTGAAAATGAGTAATTTTGGTGTCCTTGAATATGTACTTGAACTGTAAGCATTTTCTACAAAACACAGATATAAAAAGGAACAACCAACCAAAAAAATTTTTTTTTAAAAACCCAGCAAAAGAGAGAGGAAAAATGAGTGCTTACTTGTTGTTGGGGTTTTAGGAGCTCTCCTGGTTTGTTTCTTTTTCTGTTAAAGGAATGTCCCCCATATATGTTGCTGGGGGGACAAATGGCTGTGTAATTAAGAAAAGCAAAAGAGCTGGCTACTCTTTTATTTCACCTGGGTGTGTGGGCAGTCGATCTCCAGCATTTGGACAGAGAGGGAGGCTGCTTTCTTTGGCCGCTTTTCCTTCTGCTGGAGAAGCCCCGGGATCCCAAAACCCTCCTTCCCTGCCCCGCTGGGAGCCGGGCTGTGGCCGCCCTGCCTCACCATTGCTTACAGCCTTTCGCTACGTTGTAGCCATGGTCACCCTGCCTGCCCAGACCTCCGGGGGGTTCCCGCTTGGATACATCACGTCTGCCACCCGGGATTTGTGCTTGTCCCTGCCGTTCCAGCCTGCCGTTCCAGCCTGCTGTTCCCGAGGGTCCAGCTGGACACCGGGATCAGCTACCCAGGTGTTTGTGAGGCTTTTTTGTTCTATCCCTTCCCGGGATCCCAGGGCACCGGTGCCGCGTGCTCCCCGAGCTCGCTCCGGAGCGCCCCCTGCAGCCGCGGGGGAACCATCGCACCTGCCCTGCTCACCAGGAGCCGCCAGCGCCCCTGCCGGCTGCGAGCGGAACTGCACCCGAGGGGAAAGGGCCCGACAGCGGAGAACGCTGGCACTGGGTTTGTGATTGTTTGCTGTTACTTCCATAGCTATTGTTGTTTGTTTGACTGGTTATACACATATAGATATATTATAGTAAAGTACTGTTATTCCTATTTTCCACATCTTTCCCTGAAAGCCCCTTGATTTCAAAATTATAATAACTCGGAGGGAAGGGGGGTTGCATCTGCCATTCCAAGGGGGGCTCCTGCCTTCCTTAGCAGACACCTGTCTTTCAAACCAAGACACTTGTAAAATACGTTCTCAAATTGTCCAAGTTTCTTAGCTTTTTGATCCAGAAGACAGTAAGAGAGACAGTGAAGGGAAGGAGATTTTTGATAGAGAGGACAACCTCTGTATTTTAACAATTTTTTAAAAAAATTATTTTATTGTTAGTGTGATGTGATGTTTGACCTTAGAAGATTAGATCACATGGACCTGGATCTTAATCTGACCTGAGTCCCAAGGAAAGATAAGCAGTGATAGAATGCTGGTCTTCAGGGAATAGACTTGCACTCTAATGTGTTGTCAGCCAGGAGCCAAGAACATGCAATAGCAGAAAACAAATGCTTAAGGAAAACTAACAGTATTGACAAAAATCCACCTACTGGAGATTTCTCAATGGCTGTCTGCAGAATAAGGTCCGATTTTGATTTCTGTTTGTAAATCAGCATGACTTCACATTCTGAGGTCACCTAAATCAGTAAAACTGTCCGGTTTCAGACCATTCTAGCGCTCATTTTCACACATACAATATGCAGCATAACTGATAATTGTGTTGGAGTTTTTTCTCAAAAGACCAAAACAAGCAATCAAAATTAAAACACCACAACCCAAATCAAAATACATAGGCTTTTGACAAGGTTGTGGGTGGAACAGTAGAAAGAAGGAGAGGAAAGGAAGAATTTGGTGAGTGGGAGATGAGAGAGGCTTTAACCTCCTGAGAGCCTGTGGGAACCCAGAGTGCAGAAAATATTTCTCTGCCTGTTTTGAAGGGTTCTACCCCCCTGGACAACACTGTTTCTGACCTTCGTACATGCAGAAAATTGCCTACCCTCTGGGAAGAATTAGAATCTACACTGGTGTGAACTAGGTGTTAGAATACTATGTAAGATTATCACAGGGTGAAAAACTTAGAGGTTTTGTTAATCTAGTAAGTAGATAAAAACAAAAAACTTCAAAATGAAGGATTGTTGTTGTTCTCCAGACCTTCTTCTTCTTCTACTACTCCATATTCTGCAGTAGAAGTAGTTTGGGATGATTGGATAAAGAATTCTGCAGTTCCTGTCTATGTGACAAGATAATCGGTAGAAAAGTGAAAATGTCTTTCATTTTAAGTGACCACTGGTTAGTTTACCTTTAAAAAGCCTTGAGCTTACCTGCATTTTGCCTTTTGTATTTTGCTCTGCTTCATGCTATGCTGTCAGCATGTGACTTACTGATAAGATATAATAAACAACCTGAAGACCAAGAAAATACAGAGGTCCCGTCCATCTCTCAGACTCCCGGCAAAGACTCTAAAAAGTATCTCCCATCAGGGGAGGCACAATTAAGGCACTGGACTGCATCAAGAGTGTACTAAGCTTGGCAAATCTTCCAGGAGGGCAACAGACAAAGGGCATGGGAGATGGTGGATAGCACAGGAATGATCTGGAGAGTCAGAACAACAGGAGACATAGGTTTGCATCTAAACATTAGAAAGAAGACAGTTTTTTCACAGGAGGAAATTAGTGCATGGATTTAATTACAGTTCAAGAAGGCACTGAGAGTTCGAGTCATGTTAGATAGAAAAAATGGTGGAAAAGGTGGCTGATTTGTAGGATAGATATTACTTCCTCCCATGCCAAAAATTAATTCCATTAAACTCAAACCCATCTAAAATATAGAAACTTTATTTTCTTTTCCTTCACCCAACTGAGGCCAAGCTGGAGCCTGTTTTTTAACTGGAGTTACAATTAAACAGTTAAATCTAGACTGATTGTGTTTGTTTTCTCTGTCATATTTATTGACCATGTCAACAGGCAAGCTGCTTTCAAGTCTGATTCTTGTAACAACACTCCCTCCTGATTTAAGCATTTTCCAACCTAACTTTTACTGTATATATTATTTTTGCTCATTTCCAGCATCCTGTATCTGTAGATTTCCCTGTAATTCTCCAACCTTTTAGTAACAGGATTCGTTGTCTTATGATGTTCATTTAAGTCTTCTTTACTGGATTTTTAAAGAGTGGTAACCTTGTATCAGTATACTAAGCAGAACTCTGGTAGATGCATGAATATATGTTATGGCAAAAGCAGACAAGGGCAAGTGCAGTGCTGTATGTCTTTTTGGATAGAAGTACTTAAGCATATCTCTCTGTGTGGAGATCTCAGACTTGCAACTCAGGGAGTTGGAACTCCCATGATGAGCTGTACGCAGTCCTTACTTGTCTAATAAAGTGGATTCCTGCTTAATTCGAAGTCACATTCCAGATTGTACAACAACTGTGCCCTTATGTAACCTCCCATAAACGTTCAACACAGCAAGTCATCTTGCATTAATTGTGTGGCAGTAATGTACTGTCTTCTTCATAGCTGCAGACTCAGCCTGTCTGACTAAGCTTTAGCCATTCTCTCAGTTGTAGCTAACTCTCTTTTAGAGGAAGACACAGGAGGAAAACCTAGCAGTCATGGTGGGCCTTATTTCAGTCTTGTCACTCCTGTTGCAAATTATGTTATTGCCCAGGCATAAGGCCTAGACTGGAAATCTAGCTGCACCAACCAATTAGGACTACATACAGCAGCCTTCTGGCTGGTTTTATGCTGAGCTGCTTTGCTTTTAATTTGGGAACGTTGCTTATGTGGATGGTTTAGGATATAGCAGCTGAAGAATTAAAACATTTAATCCCTTTGAATCATCAGTTGCTTTTGGAGAAACCAACTCAGTGGCTTTATAACTGGATCTGACTTTTAGCTTCTTTCAGGCCATGAGATTCAAGTCCTTTGCCAGCTCTGTTAGGTCAAAATAATATTTCTTGGGATGCTCATAGATCTTACTCAAATCACTTCTACACCCTTGTTTCTGCTTTCCTCTCTCCATCCTGTCCCATGGATGCAATGTATTTTGTCAAATCTTTATCAAATCTATCAGTGTCTGCTCCTTAGTCATTGTTGCCTACTGTTTTCCCTCTTGCTTTCAGACACCTGGCTGTTTTCTCATCAAAATCAAAGCACTTTGCTGTAAATTAAACAGCCACAGGACATTGTGTTCTTGTAAATAGGTCAATGCTTCAAGGGCCAGTGTCACAGAATGACCTCTGAAGTTCATATAGTTCAAACCCCCTACTCAAAGCAGTAGAGTCCTTTCCCCAACAGGAGTTAATCCTGCAAATCAGTCTGTTGTCTGTGCCTGACAGGTACCAGGTTTGCCCACCCACGAGCCACTAAATTTACCATTTATCTTCAACAGGTTCATGTTTCTAAGACTAAAACTTTTAGAGTACTGGGCTTGTATTTGGCTTGGTAGCATTATTATACCAAATTGTGCTGACTGTTATCAGTCCTACTTATCCTCAAAAATCACCTTGGCAAAATTGTTATGTTTAACAGTATCTGTTAGCTTAGCAGAATTTTTTATGTTCCTGTTATGTCTCATAACATTATGTTTTCTGCTCTTTCTGGTTTAGTCTACTTGTTTTAGCAAGGAACTTCAAAAAGCTAATTGTTTTACAAGAAAAGCTATGCATTTAAGAATAGCTATTGCTTCAGTGTTGCTGCAAATTATGGTATCATACCAAAATTTGCAATCCACATGACAGTAAAGTACATGCTTGGGAAGAGTCTGGGGTCAACCATTAGACTGTTATTTTTTCATAAAATAGTTTTCCCTGAGAGTTTGAAAACCTGTGAGTCTTTGGTTTTAAACAATTTACTGGAAGAAATGCAACCAACATATCACCTAGTTATGTGTATATTAGCACCAGCTGCCTTTGTAATTTAAGCTGCCTGGATTAATCAAGCAGCTACCTGATTAAAAATTGGACTACAAATGAGTGAGTAAAGACTTAGCTGTTTTGAACAAGTCAGAGTTTGGGGGGTTTGTGTCAGCACTCTTGCTGGTTTTTTGGCAGCTATATTAACGAGCAGCTTTTCTTTCGTTGTTCAAATAAAAGCAAAACAGCCTTTGAATTTTGTACTCAGAAATTCCACTCATCTGCCTAATGTTCTTTTTTTAATTAGAAGGATACACATATGACTTAATTAATCAAGCCTGTCTTAGGGAATTATGCATTTATTAATGGTTTCTGCACTCAAACACATTATTAAGGGATTTGTGCTAAGTACCTGACATAAAACAGCCTAATTTTGCTTGCTTTGCCTAATGTATTGAGAAATGGCTTGTTGATCAGATTTCAAAACATTCATGCTAAGAACTAATGTCCTATTTAGAATGTTTAAAAATGCAGCAATTTGGCAACCGAGTACTCTACTGGGTTGTATTTAAAATGAAGTCAGTGCCAGACAAGAAATCAAAGGGATGGAACTTTTTTGACCATAGTGATGATGGAAAAAATTAAAATAAGAAAGATTGCTTTGCTTTGGGCTTTTTTTTTTAAATAGAAATTAAGTAGAATAAACATATACTTTTATCTTTTCATCAAGAAATGGAATCTGTGATTGGTTTTTGTTGTTTGGCATGCAACTTTGAGTTTAAGAAACATTTCTTCAGTCGTGATTCACATGACATTCCACATTATGTGGAGTATGAGAACGCTTCTGCAAGTGTTTAACTTTAGTAATATTCCCATGTCTCATCCTATGTAGGGACTGACTATCCTTATTTTTGTGTGTATGTGCTATTGCAGTGCCATATCTACAGACAAGTGACAGATGCTTGTCTTTAACAAAAGTTCTGCCATTTTGAAGCCATTAAGATTTGTTTATGAGAGTGATGCAGATGAATACACACTTTCACACTAACCTACATGAAGGTAGGTTTCTTTTCAGAAAGAAGAACTTATGCTGATGTGGTTAGAAATAAGTTATCACTGTATAAGGAAAATTTCAATCTTTACAGACTGTCTCTCAGCAAGACGAGCTGGCCTTTTGGGTCTGGGTCTGAGTATATTCAGTTCTTTGGGGCACTGTGTTTTACCCTCCTTAATGTCCTGCCTGAGAAAAAGACACTATGTTATCTTATTTTGATTCTGCTGATCTAGGACAGCCAGATTTGCTTAAACTGATCCTTCTCCCAGCTGCAGTTTTCTAGACCCTGCAAGCTGCAGTTCACCTTCCTGGGGAAATGTGAAGGATCCCAGTAGAAAGAACAATTATTGCACTACATAGCCTCAAGGAACTATGCAAAAAAAACCCCACTTTCTAAAGCTTTAGTCTTACTGTTTTAAAATATTTTTAAGTCCTATTTACTTAAGATTTGGGATTCTCTCACACCACTCCCTTCTCCACTCCCCCACTTTGCTTTCTTCCATTGAAACAATTCTTTACTCCTCTAAAATAGTTGGTGAGTGCCCTTCATTGTAACTTTAGGCCTCTTTGTCTCTTTAGGTGATTTGTTACTGAAAAGTTCACCTGGAACTACCAGGCAGTGACTGCTAACATCTCGTATTTTAGGTGAATAGAAGATAATCCTGACTCAATCTTCTTTGTTAGTTCAGTTAAGTCTACAGGAATGAGGCACAAAGAGTTTGAAAGGAGCTTAAGTCCCATATGTGTACTTCAGTGTGCATGGACAGTTTCCCCAAATTTAAATGAAAGCTTGAAAAAGACATTGTTAATTTTGAAGAAACGGAAAAGTGCCTTTGTGGTGCATGGAAAGGAGAACAGGAAAGAGAAAGAAAGAGAAAATTGAATTATTTTCTAAAGGTTAAACCAGGCATTTTGAATTAATGTTGAAGTCTCATTTCCTCCTCTCTGATGGTTTGCCTGTCACTGAAGAGGATTAAAGCTATATGGGATCTGAATTCATGTAAATGTTAATGTGTTGACCTTATCCTGCTTACTTCATTCTTCTGCTTCCCATGGTAGTAAGACTAACTCTCACAAACTAACTCTTTCAAAATGGACTCCTCTTCCATGTTATCCAGGCTCTTCAAAGAAAAAATCAGAATGAACCATTAAAGCAAGTAGCAAGGTATACAGACGTTTGATGAGCTGGGCTTGATTTATTTGTCTTTTTTCTTTCTGACTTTTAACTACTAGTTCTATAACTATTTCATTTTCCTTTTTAAATTAATGAAATTTCTTATTCAAAGTCTGTGTGGAATTTGGTACAGGACTCCCTTGTGAGCCCCATACTCAAGGCATGCTAGTGTAGAAACAAGTGCTGCTTTGTTAGTTTCCGTGTCAAAGGAATGCAGTTTTCTGATATACTGGTATGATGCATCTGTAATTTGCATTCTGAGCAATGATTTGTGGCTGCTCTAACAGCAAAAGCATAGAAATGTTGGACTTCACTTTTTATGTTACTTGAAAATGATAGTTTTAATCTGGAGGCAGTTTCAAGAGCTGACTGTCAGAGGCTGCAAAACGTTTCAATAACAGTAGATATGGAATTTAAACTTTCATAGCTACAAAAATGATGTTAGGACTAACTAAAATATGGGACCATAATTCCTTTAGTTTCAATCATGAGAAATTATTTTGAAGATGTCTACTTAGAAGTCTAGAAAAATTGTGAGCTATGATATACAGTGGTTGTTTATAAATTATAGTTGTTTTTTCTATTATGAAAACGCATTATACTACCAGAATAGTTGATTCAATGTGCTTCTAACTATAATTTTAGTCATGACAAACAAGATATATTAGCATGTTGCCTGGACATTTTGTCTAATTAAAACAGAAGTGACACATAAGAGACTCAGGAATTTTTGGAAGCAGGTGTAGGAAAAGGGAATTACAATCAATGCGAGAACTCATAGAAGACAAATATTGACAAAATTATCAAAATTTAATGAATTTGTAAAATAATCACAGATTGGAGTTGTTTACTTCAGAGCGGAAAAACAGTGTTTAATAGCCCAATCAGAAGAGACATATGGTAAAGGTGAGAGAACGGTGGAGCAGCAGTAGTTAATGTAGTAGGCAGGGAAAAATGGATTTGTTGAATTGGAAGCAAATGATGAGTAAATTGTAAGGAAATTATGATAGTTCTGGTCTCAAATGGGTTTTCAGTAGGTTTGCGATATATCGTACACAGGCCAAAGTTATTCATTCTTACCTTAGATATACTTAAAGCTGTGACTTATATCCTCCAAATCTTGACACTTGTTCTTTTTTTCCCCATAAGATGCTTGTTCTTGGAAATCATTCATTGGTTGGCTGTCTCCAGACTGCTCCCTCTCTAATGACAAGCTGATATATTATTTGCTGCTCAACCAAGCCAGACACCTCCTCAGAGTGTACTGTAGCTGTTTCTCAGTCTGTGCTCCTGTTTTGGTTTTTTTTTTCCACAGGGGATTTGGTAATGTGTGTGCTATGTACTTGTACTGCATCTTGGCATTCTTCCTAGGACCACACTGCCTTAGGTACTAGAAAGTGCTCACAAGTCCTGCATGCAGTCTGAATGCAACTTAGATTTTGCCAATGGCTTCTGCTACTTAATTTTTGATGATTTAGTTAATAGTGCTCTACATGCAAGATTTTACTAGGTAACAGCAAATGGGTCTGTGTACTGAGTGGCAGATCAGACATCTTGCTCTTGTTACTAGCTGAGTCTGTAGACTGTTCATGTTGAGTAGGCAGCTGCTTGTGCCTTTTCATCATTTTTTTTAGTTCCAAACACTGTATTTGGATATACCTTTAAAGTAGCTGGATTTGCCCATATTAGAAGCACACATATTAGGGCACTCTTCTACTATACTGCTGTGGGTTTTGTTTTCTTCAAAGATCTGCTAAACCCTCCCATAGCTGTATGTTCACAATATGCTGTAAGACATGGTGCATGCTCCTAAATAACCTTGTGGATTGTCTCTTGGCTGAAATTGAAACTTCAGCAGGGCATTTGTCCCATCAGGAGCACTAATGTCTGGTGCAACTTCTAATCCAGGGTGTCTCATTTTTCCCCAAGAAAAGACCACATTTGTATAGTGTGTACTGGGCCTCCCTAGCTCTGTTCACAGTGAACCTATAAACGCAATCTTATGGCATCATTTCTAAGGGGGAAGCAAAGCTACGAAAGTGTTTAATGATTTTAACTGTTTCACTTGTGGCTGCAACATCTGAAGACAGCTCTCTTTCTTTCCTCTTGCTTCCTTTTTCAGAATAGCCATGTCCTGCACTGGAGCCAGTTAGTCTGGCTTTTGCTTCCCACTTTCAGCTGTTCCTGCAGGCATCCAAACTCATCTCTGTAACACAGTCTGGAAATCTGTGGCAGCAGTTGGGAGCAGGGAATGAAAGCCAGGGCTTTGAGGCCTGCCAGCTCTCTATCTAGTGGTCTGAAGCCTTGCTGAGCAGTACACACCCGGGCTCAGAGGACGGCTGCCTCCAGCTTCACAGTCCTCCTTGGTCCAGCACTGGTCCTGGCTTGCTCAGTGCTGGTGTGGTGGGGAGAAGAGCCTGCTTGCACACTCACAGTCAGGGGGTTCATCAGTCTAGGACTGAAGAGGCAGTGATTTCATCAGTGCATAATTATGTTTGGCCTCAGGGAAAGGATGCAAAAGTACAAACGGAAGGGTAAATAAGACACGTGGCTCACTAGATGTGCTGGCAGTTTCACAGGGCTAGGTGCAGACAGAGCCTGCAGACCAGGGCCCCACAAAGACCCACAGCTTAGCACCCCTCCACTCATCTTCTAAGCACACAGGAGAAATGGGGTAAACATAAACACTGCTTCTGTTTTGTGAAGGTGCGTGCTGGTTATGGTATGTGAAATTTGTGTGTGCTGAATTTGCTTTATGGGCAGAGATTCAAGCACTGTTGCTCTTTCCCAGAGTCTAGCTGCTGAATGAACTGTCAAGCCACCTGCTTCAAATCTTTCATAAGTATACCCACAGGTGTATCTTTCAACAAATATAAATTGACCAATTAAAAAAAAAAAGTATGAGTACTTTTATTTTTTTCTTTTTTTCTAGGCAAAAAGTAGTTTCTTGCACGTTTGTGTACAAATACAATCATGCTGGTGGCTACCATTGGGAAACACCCCCTCCTTTTCTGCTGGAAATGATCTGGTTGGCCCAAGTGAAACTAAAAGAGCTTCAGAAATTGCTGGGGCTGTAAATCCATATGCTTGCTTTTATCTGCCTCCATCTTCATCAGCAGAGAATACTGTGAAATGTTTTAAAGGCTTAACAGATCTTGTACATTTCAAGGCAGTTGAACACAAGTTCTTGCTATTGATATCCCATACACTTTGCCTTTATTAAGTGGATTAGGGAAGTAAATTTTTTGTTAAAAGGACTTTTAAACACTGTTATCATTTAAGTAGGTAATACTAATAGTCTAGGTTTGCCCATACAGAGAAGTTAGACAGGGGAAAACCTTGAGACAAGTGAGTTTCTGAGGTATGAAAGATAGGTCCTGTCTCTGTACCTCTAGAAGAGGTTCCTTTGCTGTAAAAGGGTGTTAAACTTGCATAGGTGCATATTACTGAATTGCTAATCAGACCTGAATTATGAAAATGTCACTGAACTCATATAATCAGTGCTAGTTTTGAAGCCCTGGATTATTATGTTCTTTTCTCCTAGTGGCTTCTATTTGGTGACCTGTGACTTACACTACTTTTTCTGCTTTCTTGCCAGTGAAACTTTTAAATGGAAGAATAGTAAAAACTTTGTAGAAGGTAGTGCTTTCTTACTGCACAAGTGTTGTTGCTCATATTGAGAAAATGGGTGCTCTGACTGCAGGTGTTTGTGGAAATAAAAAAATAGTAAAGCCATCTGACTAAAAAATAAATGTGGCTGAATTGAGTGGTTCTTCATTCCAAAGGTGCTAGTTGCAAAAAACACTGAATGATATTCAGCTGAAGTTAAAGACTACAGCACAAGATGCAGTTGGTTTACCTTTTGTATCAAAGAAGAAGGAATTCTGTTTAGTTTTAAATGCACTTATATTCAGATTTCACAGCATGGCATTACTTTAAACCAGTTTTCATCTGAGAACCAAAGTTCAAAGGTTTTCACTGTACTTTTAATGATTTTTAGCTAGTGTTGGAGAAGTTTTGCTTGGGAATCCATTAGGAAACTTAGAGCAGCTGCTAAGGATATTTTGTCCCCTCACATACTAAAATGGTCTTTAAGTGAAATGTGTGACTAAATTTATATGTCCTCTCCTGCCCTTCACAGGGAAAAATACCAACTTAGTGCACATGCATGTTCTTCTGAAAACCTTTTGCAAATGCTAATTTGGCTCTATACTATAATGAAACAAAGTTATTGTATACCTTACTTCTTGTTGCTGTTGTTAAACATTTGGTTAAATTGCCAGGACTTGAGGGGGAAAAAACAGCTGCTTTTCTGTGCACTGTGAAATTTCTGTCTTAGCTTCCTGATATACTTGGCAAGGCTTTTAAATCAATGTTTAAATAGGAAAACATCCTGATCAGCTGAAAAACCATGTGTTTCTGAAAGACAGTTATAAAATAACTCCTGACTATTTCACAAATAACTGCATACTGCATTTGCTGGAAATGTGTATCATATGTTTCCTTGGGGATTAAGCTTTTACCTCTAGATACTGGAAAGCAAATAGAATTGCTTTGAATAAAAGAAAAGGCACAGAGAAACACAGAACCTGGATACCACAACAGCTTTCACAAAAAGCATGTTGTCTGGAAATACAGGATTTTTTCATGGCAAGCATGGGACAAGGAGTAGGAGTCACTGCAGGATGACAGTGGTGGGCTGGGATTCAGATTGCAACAAACTCTGGGGATCTAAATTGCTCTACTCCGAAGATGCTTTCCAACTACACACCTGCCAAGAACATTTTCATTCCACAGACAAATCAATCTCAGGTTAGAGGCCAGGCAAACTTTCTTACTTGTGAAGCATGCTGTAGCTGCAGGCCCAAGCTTCAGGCCACATTTGTTCCAAGTCTGCTCCCATCACCCACTGATGCATCAGCCTGGGGCTATCTTGCCTGTCCCTCCCACTGAAAACCTCTTCTATTTATCCTCTCAGTTTATTTTTTGCTCTGTTGTTATTAACTTGTAGGAATAACAGAAAAAGTAGAAGTAAGTGATGATTTCAAACTTGGCTGTTATGCTGTGGTAAAGTTGTCAGGCTGAGGGTGTAAGACTTAAAATTTCTCCCATGCTGTTACACGCTGTATGTGCACCTGCAAAAGGGATGATGAAGACTGTGAATAATCCTGGGATGGTATTCTGGCCCTCACCATTTCAGGTTTTCATTCAACTGATTTTCAAGGCTTTCTGCCAGTTGAAAATTTGAAATGAAAATCTAAGTTGCCTAATTGAGAGAATGAGAGGAGCAGTGTCTTGGGGTGACTTTATGATGTTGTATCCCCTATTGCTGCTCTATGCCCAGAAATTAATCTTGCGCCTTTCTGTGCCTATAAATTGAGCCTGAGAGGGGGGAGAGGAAAAAAACTGAGCAAAACTTTCAAAGCAGTTTGCAGTTTGTTTCAAGGACACAGAGATAGAGACTCCTCTACGTTCTACTTTCTGTGGTAGGGAGCGGAGGAAGCGCACTGCTTGCTTTCCAGCCAGCTTTCAGCTTTTTTTCTCCAGAGGGAGATGGAGAGTTGAACTTTTGTTTTCCTGGGACTTCTTTTCTTTCCCTTTTTCTCTGCTGGACTGTTTCAACATCAGAATACATCGGAAGGACTTTCCACCAAGGCCTTGGCCCTGGAGGTGGGCCCACCACAACCCAGCTCCAAGGAGGGGGAGAGAGACCTACAGAAGGACTCTGAAAGTTTCCCAGGTTTTTTCTCCACAGCAAGAGGTTTTATTATTTAGCATTATTATCCTTTTCCTGTGTGTTTGTTAAATAAATAGTTTTTATCTCTTTCACTTTCCTTCGAGGAAAATTTCTTTTTCCCGAACCTGGTGGGGGAGGGCTGTGGAGACAGAGGGCATTAAGCAGTTGAACACCTTGCCTGGACTATCAGAGAACCCATCTGCAGTCGGCCTTCTGAAGGTGGAAGAACAAAGAGTACCAATTGCCACCTCAACGGTGCACCACCGACAGTACAGGACAACTCAAGATGCTGTGATTCCCATCCACAAGATGATCCGTGAGCTGGAGAGTCAAGGGGTGGTCAGCAAGACCCACTCACCCTTTAACAGTCCCATTTGGCCTGTGTGCAAATCTGAAGGAGAATGGAGATTGACTGTGGACTATCGTGCCTTGAATGAAGTGACTCCACCATTGAGCGCTGCTGTGCCGGACGTGTCGGAGCTCCAGTATGAGCTGGAGTCCAAAGTAGCAAAGTGGTATGCCACTATTGACATTGCCAATGCATTCTTCTCCATTCCTCTGGCAGCAGAGTGCAGGCCTCAGTTTGCCTTCACCTGGAGGGGCGTGCAGTACACCTGGAACCGACTGCCCCAGGGGTGGAAGCACAGTCCCACCATCTGCCATGGACTGAGCCAGACTGCACTAGAAAAGGGTGAGGCTCCAGAACATCTGCAGTACATTGATGACATCATTGTGTCATCACCACAACAGACGTGTTTGAAAAAAGAGAGAAAATCATCCAGATTCTCCTGGAAGCCGGTTTTGCCATCAAGAAGAGCAAAGTCAAGGGACCTGCCCGAGAGATCCAGTTCCTGGAAGTGAAACGGCAAGATGGACAGCATCAGATTCCCACTGAGGTCATCAATAAGATCACAGCAATGTCTCCACCAACCAACAAGAAGGAAACACAAGCTTTCCTGGGTGCCATAGGTTTTTGGAGAATGCATATTCCTGAGTATAGCCAGATTGTGAGTCCTCTTTGCCTGGTTACCTGTAAGAAGAATGATTCTCACTGAGGCCCTGAACAGCAACAAGCTTTTGCCCAAATCAAGCAGGAAATCGCTCACGCCGTAGCCCTTGGTCCAGTCAGGACAGGACCAGAAGTGAAGAACGTGCTCTACTCTGCAGCCGGGAGCCATGGTCTGTCCTGGAGCCTTTGGCAGAAGATGTCTGGTGAGACTCGAGGTCGACCACTAGGATTTTGGAGTCAAAGCTGCAGAGGGTCTGAAGCCAACTACACTCCAACAGAGAAGGAAATCTTGGCAGCCTATGAAGGAATCCAAGCCTCAGAGGTAATCTGCACTGAAGCACAACTCCTCCTGGCATTCCGACTACCGGTGCTGGGGTGGATGTTCAAAGCAAACGTTCCCTCTACCCACCACGCCACCAATACCACATGGAGCAAATGGATTGCTCTCATCACACAGCGTGCCCGTATCAGAAAACTGAATTGCCCTGGGATTTTGGAAATAAGCACAAATTGGCCTGAAGGTGAAAACTTTGGTCTCACTGATGAAGAACAAGTGACACGCGCTGAAGAAGCTCCACCGTACAACCAACTGCCAGCAGAAGACACACGCTACTCTCTTTTCACTGACGGTTCTTGTCACATCGTAGGGATGAAACAAAAGTGGAAAGCAGCCATATGGAGTCCCACACAGCGGGTTGCAGAAGCTACTGAAGGAGAAGGTGGATCAAGCCAATTCGCTGAACTCAAAGCTGTTCAACTAGCCCTGGACATTGCTGAAAGGGAGAAGTGGCCAAAGCTCTACCTCTACACTGATTCATGGATGGTAGCCAATGCTCTATGGGGATGGCTGGAAAAGTGGGAAAAGGCTAATTGGCAGTGTAGGGGAAAACCAATCTGGGCTGCTGAAGAGTGGAAAGACATCTCTGCCCGAGTAAGACAGCTAGTTGTGAAAGTCCGCCATGTAGATGCTCATGCCCCCAAGAGTAGGGCTAACGAGGAACACCAAAACAACAAGCAGGTAGGTCAGGCTGCAAAGATAGAAGTGTCACAGATAGACTTGGATTGGAAACACAAGGGAGAGTTGTTTCTAGCTCAATGGGCCCATGATGCCTCAGGTCATCAAGGCAGAGATGCCACCTATAGATGGGCACGAGACTGAGGGGTGGATCTAACCATGGACAGTATCTTTCAGGTTATCCATGATTGTGAGACATGCGCTGCGATCAAGCAGGCCAAGCGAGTGAAGCCCCTATGGTATGGTGGGCGGTGGTCCAAGTACAAGTATGGGGAGGCCTGGCAGATTGATTCCATCACACTGCCTCAAACACGCCAAGGCAAGCGCTGTGTGCTCACAATGGTAGAAGCCACCACTGGATGGCTGGAGACCTACCCTGTGCCTCGTGCTACAGCCCGTAACACCATCTTAGGTCTTGAAAAACAAGTCCTTTGGAGGTATGGTACCCCCGAGAGAATTGAATCTGGCAATGGGACTCATTTCAAGAATAGCCTTATCAACACCTGGGCTAGGGAGCATGGCACTGAGTGGGTGTACCATATCCCTTACCATGCACCAGCTGTAGGCAAAGTGGAACGGCGCACTGGATTGTTGAAGACTACCTTGAAGGCATTGGGTGGGGGAAGTTTCAAAAATGGGGAGTAGCATCTAGCAAAGGCCATCTGGTTAGTTAACACCAGAAGTTCCACCAATAGAGCTGGTCCAGCCCAGTCTGAATCCCTGCATACAGTAGATGGAGATAAGGTCCCAGTAGTGCATGTCAGAGGACTGTTAGGTAAGATTGGTTGGATTAATTCTGCCTTGAGTACAGACAAACCCATCCGTGGGCTTGTTTTTGCTCAGGGACCTGGTTGCACTTGGTGGGTAATGCAGAAAGATGGAACAACGCGTTGTGTACCACAGGGAGATCTGATTGCTGGGTGAAAACCATCTGTAATGTGAAATGCCTGTATACCACTGCTTGCTGAGTGTCACTGTCACTGTTTGTACATAGCTGTATATCTATATATGTATGTACTGATATGTGTGTGTAGAGTTAGAGCATATTAGTTTGGGCATTGAGCCAACGATATGGAATAAGGGGTCGAAAGTCTTGGGGTGACTTTATGATGTTGTATCCCGTATCGCTGCACTATGCCCAGAAATTAGTATATATGCCTTTCTATGCCTTTTAACTGAGCCTGAGAGGGGAGAGAGAAAAGTGTACTTTTTCAGAGCAGTTTGTTTTCATGTTCCAAAGACACAGAGATAAAACCTGTCTGCTTCTGCAGAGTTGGAGGGGGGAAGCAGCCTGCTTGTTCCAGCCACCTTTCGGCCGGTTTTTCAGCTCGTTTTCCTCCAGAGAGTTGAACTTTTGTTTTCCTGGGACTTCTTTTTTTTCCCTTTTTCTCTGCTGGACTGTTTCAACATCAGAATACATTGGGAGAAATTTCCACCAAGGCCTTGGCCCTGGAGGTGAGCCCACCACCCCCTCCCAGCTTCAAGGAGGGGGAGAGAGAAAGACTACGGATGGACTCTGAAATTTTCCCATGTTTTTCTCTCCACAGCGAGAGGTTATATTATTTTGCATTATTATCCTTTTCCTGTGTGTTTGTTAAATAAATTGTTTTTATCTCTTTCACTTTCCTTCGAGGAAAATTTATTTTTTCCCAAACCTGGTGGGGGAGGGATGGTTGTAACCTGCCTTCTAGCAGAGGATATTTTCCTCCAAATTTGTCCAAACTGGCACAACTGGTTCCTCATCAGTTTATCTTAGAGGTAAATGGTGACTTGGTGGGATACAGAGCTCAAATGACTGGGCCGCAGAGAGATGTAGTTTCAAATAATAATAACAAGGATTTATTTTCTCTCTTTTTTGGTGCAATGTAATTATTATGCAAAATGCAGTTTTTTCATAGATGTATTATTCAATGGAGTTATTTTTACAATGAAATTAACTGTGCCATGAACTGCTTAATAGTCACAAAATTAGTACATTTTGGCAGCCATCTCTTGGGTAGTGGCACTATATTCATGATTTGTAGAGTTAGGACATAAACCAGCAACTGGATGTCAAAGTAAATTTAGGTCTCCTGTATCTCTCTACATTGATTTTATTTAATTTTCATGTGAGTAAGGAGAGAAGAAGGGAGAAGCAATCTCTCTTGAGGAGATGTTCTTGCTGCCATTGGTTCTGATGTGCTCTTTGCAAGGAAACAAACAAACCCTTTAGGTAAGTGGGAGCACTGACTGTAGTGCATCAGTACACTAGAAAACTGAATGTCTGGTGACATTTCTGTGGACATTACACTTTTAATAGAGAAAAGTATGAAATTCTGCATATATTTATCATGATAAAAGGCTTCAGATAGACAAAAATCTGTTGATGTGTAGGATACATTTTTTAAAAGTGCATAGGCATCTGTTTTTCTGGACATTTTCTGTAAGACCTTAGAATAACCGAAACCTGGATATGTCTCATCCTTTCCATCCCGAAGTTTGATTTGAAAATGAATCATTTATTTGCCAATAAAATCTTTACAGGGTTAAAAAAAAAAAAAATACATTGCTGCTTTCTCTGTTTGACTGAAGTTACCTCAAGCATTGAGTGTATCATTACCTCAACCTGACATTTGAGCACTTCAAGAAGAGAAATATTCTGTCAGAGTCACAAGCACAGTTGGTTCTCAGTAATGTGTTTTAATTGTGATAAGTGAATCTCATCTATGCCAGTGCACAATCTCAATCACTGTATAAGTAAGTAGAGAAGACAAAAGGAGGTTCATAGCACTTGTTTGACAGCACAATTTTTATGAAGTCAAAAGATGGGTATATTCTCCAATCACCAGCAAAAGATCTAATTATTCTTTGTTTTACTGACAATACAGGTCTTCCAGAGGTGAAGATGAAGATGTGATATTTGTGCTTATTTTTGCTCAATTAGAGCCACACTATTTCTTTGAAAGCTGTTTTAGGAAAAATAACTCTTCACATGTGCTACTGACCCTTGACTGCTCAAGGGCTAAATAATATTATCTTCGTTTGAGAATAAAATTCTCATGGGATATTTTCTGGCATATCTCTGTGGAAAATATTGAGTAGCTAGAGAAGTATGTTAATAAACATATGATCTTACTGTTCAAGAAGTAAATTATATGTTCATAAGGAGCTTATGCCTCTTATGCTGAAACTTAGTACAAAACTTAATACAGCCATTTCCATTTTCCAAAAATACTTAAAAACCCCTGAAACACCTTTAATTGTACCTTTGACCTACAACTATTTTATAAATCGTGGTAATTCTTAGGGTTCTTAAAGAGATTTCTAACTTCATTCTGAAGATGGGGAAAGTAAGGTTGAAGCATTTCATATTCTTTCAAAAAGAAAAATAGTGAATAAAAAATGGGATTTGAATGTGAGCTTTTGACATCAGCTTGAACTCCTTCCTTAAATGTGTGCATTAAACCCAGCATTCCAGAAGGTGACCCCATTTCCATGCTACTGCTTAATGGAGGACTAAAATAGAGTTAAGGCTAGATAGAGGCAATAGAGTTTGGCATTCTAAGATCAGGAAAGTTGAGCCAGTGGTTGACATTCATTTGGCACACCTGAATTCAAGTTCTCTGCTGGTTTGCTTTCTCAGAAAGATCTTTAGTACCTGTGGAGTAAGTAGAACTAGGCATCAGAACCAAAAGTGTGATTCACTATTCCATGCATAAATATTTAGTCACCTTGTACTTTTTGGCAGTGAAGTTTTTAGTCCCTAGAGATCTGCCAAAAAGGTTTTTCTCTTGTTAGTGCAGAGGTGATTAGTGCCTTAGTCTTGCCCAATTTTCAAAGTAAAACTCCTCCACTTTCCACCACCTTTCTCCTTAGACACCATTTCCTGTAGAACCTATTACCGCAGGCCTGGTTCCTACGGTATATCACCGTGTCCCGCAGCCGTAGGGAGGAGGAGGAGGAGAAGATCCAGCAGGCAGGAATTGTGCAGCAAGATTGATTTATTTAATTATTTTACAAACCTTTTATAGACTTTTTTCTTCATAGTCTAATTGGACAAGGGACCAGCCACCCCTTAGGGGTGATTGGCCAAAATCCTAAAACATCCATTATCAAAATATTTTCTACTATACCATAAACAAGACTTTTCAAGGTTGCAGGTGACTTGGTTGTTTACATTCCCTGCTACCTCTTCTGTGAGAGAGAAAAATCTCTCACGGACTTAGAAAATAACAAGAAGATCCTCACTAACAGCATTTTTGTACCTACAATTCCCCCTTTTTGTTTTATAAGATAACAACCCTACTATTAATCCTAAATAGAAATCTACATCAGTTATTAATTCTAAAAATGTCCTTAAGGCTTTAACTATCTGACTCCATAACAAGAAATTTAAAGTTCAGTCTCTGCTTGTAGAAGGACCATCCCAGTCTCTGCTTGTAGAAGGACCATCCGCCTGATGGTTGACATCTTGGTCATCATCAGAAGAGTCATTAGGCTGATGATCTACATTCTGGTTGCCATTTGGATGGTTGGCGTTCTGGTCATCATTTGGAGGTTGCCTGTTCTGCCTCTCCTGCCATAGGTCAGGGCAAACGCATTTTGAAGGTAGCCACCGTATCCCGGTATCTGTGGAAACGCAAGCATACCCACGACCCCAAACGATAAGCTCATGAGGGCCTTCCCACTGGTTAGTGAGTAAATTCCGTATCCAGACTTTTGCCCAGGGCAGTTGTGTGTCGCCTGCAGACTGCAATGAGAGAAAATGATTCAGAATAACTGGATTATTTGAATTTTGTGGTACTGTAAGGTGATTAATTGTATAGAAAGCTTTTGCTAGTTGGCTCTGTGGGATTTCTCCATGCATTCCCCTTTTCTGTTTGTCCAAAACACGCTTCAAGGTACCATGAGCGCGTTCGACAATGGCTGGCCCAGTAGGAGATACCAAAGGTATGGTCTACACCCCATAGGTGTAAAAACTGCCGCATCTTCTCCGAGGCGTAGGCAGGACCATTATCGGTTTTCACAGAAGCTGGCACACCCAGGACTGAGAAAGCCAATTTCCAATGGGCAATGACATCACGGCCCTTCTCTCCAGTGTGAGTGGTAGCCCACATAGCCGAGGAGAAAGTGTCAATAGACACGTGCACATATTTCAGCCGACCAAATTCTGGGATGTGAGTTACATCCGTTTGCCAAATCTGCAAGGCTTTTAGCCCTCTGGGGTTTACCCCTGCTGGCAAAGGCGCAGCGAGTCCGTGACAGTCAGCACAAGCACTGACAATGTCGCGCGCCTCAGTTGGCGTTAAATGAAACTGCTTCTGCAGGGTACGTGCACTTTGATGGAAGAAACCGTGCGATGCCTTGGCTTGTGCAATTTTGTCAGGCTGAGGCCCTACCCACGCAGGGTTGGCCAGCATGTCAGCCCTGGCATTGCCTTCTGTTAGAAACCCTGGTAAATTGGTGTGGCTTCGAATGTGCAGAATGTAATACGGATGCACTCAAGCCTGAATCGCAGACCACAAGGTTTGTAACAGCGAAAACAGATCCGCATTGTTCACCTCCTTCAGAAGTGAACAATCTAAGCGTTGGGTGATATCTGCTACATAAGCAGAGTCAGTAACCAAATTCAAAGGTTCCTGTGAGAATCGCTGAAAATCCATGGTAACAGCCCTTAATTCAACTAACTGAGCAGAGCCTGACTCGTGTTCCTTCAGCACCTGCCATTCTGATCCCTCCTTCCAGGTAACGATGGCTTTCCCAGTTTTCCCTGAACCATCCGTAAAGACGGTGGGTCCTTTCACTGGTACTCGGCTATTTCTCGGCCGCAAGGAAAGTACGGTCGATTTTGCCAACTGCAGTAATTTATGGCTGGGCAGATGGTAAGTGATCTGCCCTGAAAAGTTTTGCAGCATGCTTTGCAAAGGAGCACTATGGATGAGGCTCCACTCAAAGTATTCCTTTGAGATCAGAATGACAATTACTGCAGGATCCGCAGCCATCTGTTGCAAACACCGTTGACAGCATTCGATTATCAGAGAAGCGACCAATTCAAACACTGTGGTCACGGTCCTTTTTGCCTGATGAGGCAAAAAGAGCTAGGATATGCGAAGGATCAGGCCATTGTGCATTCCACTGGCCAATGATATCTGTAGGATGGAGGTCTGGAATAGTAATGAAAACAGTGATAGCAATGGAGGCATCCACTCGATAAACCTGACGAGCGGAAACAGCCCGTTGGACCTCCTGCAGTGCTTGTCGCACTTCCGGAGTCAACTCCCGAGGTGAATTCAGATCAGGATCCCCTTTTAATGTATTAAAAAGAGGGGAAAGCTGCTTTGCAGGTAGACCTAAATAAGGTCGTAACCAATTGATGACCCCCAACAGCTTCTGAGCATCATTCAGGGTTTTAATCGAATCCGGGAATTGCACCTCTTGGCGTTGGATAGTTTGGTCCAAAATTTTCACTCCTAAATATTTCCAAGGAGGATGCTGTTGAACTTTCTCTGGAGCTACCTCTAATGCATCGGCATGCAGAGCAGCGAGCAGCTGAGGCTGTATTCTCAGCAGCTTGTCCCGAGTGGACGCTGCCACCAGGATATCATCCATGTAATGGTAGCAGCGTGCATCAGGAAACTGCTTGCGAACTCCAGCTAAAGCTTGGGCCACATACCACTGACAGATAATTGGGCCGTTCCTCATCCCTTGAGGAAGGACCTTCCATTGGTATCTCTTAGCAGGTTCAGCCTTCTTAATGGCAAGCACAGTAAAGGCAAATTTTGGTTTGTCATCAGGATGCAAAGGAATTGTGAAAAAACAATTCTTTAAATCAATGATCAGGATGTTCCACCCCGTAGGAATCATGGTGGGAGAGGGCATGCCAGGCTTCAATGCCCCCATACCTTCCATTACTGCATTAACTTTCCGGAGGTCCTGCAATAATCTCCATTTCCCTGATTTCTTCTTAATTATGAGAACAGGAGTGTTCCAGGGGCTAGTAGAAGGTTCAAGGTGCCCCTGTTGTAACTGTTCCTGAACTAGCTGATGAAGGGCGTCTAACTTCTCTTTTGGTAGGGGTCACTGCGGCTCAAAGACTGGTGTGTCAGTCAGCCACCGCAAAGGCAGTGTAGGATGCTGTGTGCCTTTACACACAGTGACCCCTACTAAAAATTTGTCCCAATCCGTACGCCCCAAGCTGCCAACACATCCCACCCCCAAAGGTTAAGGGAAGTGGTAGCAACATAAGGCCTAATCGTAGCTGTGTACCCCTCTGAATCCTTCACCACCACAGGCCATTCGCTTAAATAGCTCTGTGTGGTTCCTCCTAATCCTGTGATGGCCGATCCCACCGGGGCTAAAGGCCATGAGGGAGGCCATGCAGAGAAGGAGATGATAGTTACATCAGCACCCGTATCAATCAAACCTCGAAGCTGAATCCGGGGCAGACAGGCGTTCGGCAGGATCAGGGTACATGTCATCTGTGGCCTTTGGTCAGAGATGTCTGCAGTCCAGAAGGCCTGCGGAAGTCCCATAGATCCACTGCCATTATCTTCGTGAGTTTGTTGCTCTATCCTGGGGACACAAGACTTAAAAGGCACTAATTTAGCAAGGCAGGTCTTTTCAGGAATAGTTACAGGGGGTTTTTACGTGGAGACCATAGCGCAAATCTGACCTTTAAAGTCAGCATCAATAACTCCTGAGTGCACTACGATTCCTTGATGGGCAACATCAGGTTTTCCCACCAGCATCACACTGGATCCCTGGGCTAGGGGTCCATATGCGTCCAAGGGAACCTTATAAATACCGCTAGAGTCTAAGACGACTGCGGTTGCGGTGTGGACGTCAAACCCGTCTGATCTGTGGGTGCTGTCTGATCCCTGGGTGCTGCCCCTAGGGTGGCTGGGTAGACCTGTGCCTGTACCTGTGCCACTCTCTGGGGGAGCGACTGCATCGGAGAGCAATTCCCCCTCCTTGCACCCCGGCAGAAGTTTCCCGGCAACGGCCAACCATCGGCATGAGTCTGGGATCTACAGTAGCCCGTGCAATGCCCTGGCCTGCCACACCTCTTGCACTGGGGGATCGGTGTGTTTTCTTTTTGGCTCAGCTTAGGCCACTTCCATTTCTTCACCTGTTTTGGTTGCTTTGGTTCACGACCAGAAGATGCGTGAACAGGCTGCAGGAACACAGCCAAAGCAGACCTTCTCTGGTTGCCAGATCCCACCTTAGTGCAGGCTTCGCCCACATCTGTTACCTCAGGATCCCCTGGTAAGGCATCTATGATTTTTCTGCACTTCTCGTTTGCGTTATCTCTCACTAACTGCCTTAACAACAACTGTCTTAACCCATCATCCTCAACCTGCTTCTCGAGAGAAGCAGCGACTTTCTCTCCAAAGGAGAGGAATGACTCTGATTTCCCTTGAACTATTTCAGTATATCGCTTTCTGGGTGCTGACAACTCTATGGTTTTCAACAGGGCAGCCATGCCAACCTGTTGAGCTTGCTGCAGGATGCTAGAGGACAAGGTACCCTGTAGACTGGGATCAGAGAAGGGACCAGTCCCCATCAAAGCATCCACTCCTGCTGTCTGTCTAGGATCAGCAACAGGGAGCTGCAAATTTGCCAATGCAGTCTTGCCGGCCAGCTTTCTCCAGGTTTTTTCAAAAACTGTAAATTGTACAGGTTGAAATAGAATTTGACCTAAGTGTCTGATATCAAATGGAGAAAGCAAATCTGTATTTATCACCCTTATTATCTGCATAACCTCAGCAGAACCTAGCCCATATTGTGCCACCTTGGATTGGAGGTCCTGGGCAACTTTCCAAACAATTACCTCATGCTTGTCATGCTCCCCTGAATCTGGGAGAGCCTTATACACTGGGAAAGCTTGGATCTCTTTTGGGGAACCAGTACCATCCTGAACTTCTGGCACAGCCTGCAGATGGAGTGTAACAGCTCCCCGGTTACCCCCAGAATCCTCAGATCTATTTGGCATTCCAAGGATTTCTAATAACCTCCAGTCACCCTCCTCCAATGCTTGCATCTTAATAGACTCTAAGAAGCGATTATAATGTGTCGGACGTACTGTTACCGTGCAGTCCGGAAAGGTCCAGGGGCGAGACCGGCGCAGCCTTTTTCTTCGCCATGTGGCTACAGCTGCCTGACGACCTGGGGCCAGAACCTCATCTGCCTCACTGCCTGATGAGGAATCATCAGGCAAAGGCAACTTTGGGGTGCTGGGAGTGAACAGAAATGTGCGGGGAGGAGGGGCACTTTGGATAAGTTTGCTAGAGCCAGAACAGACAGCACAGACTGCGGCTGGCTGTGTGGCAGTTTTTACAGCAGTCTCTTTACGGGAGGCCGTCTCGGCCAGTCCCGACCGAGCCGGTACTGAAGCTGCAGCCGACTCTGGGGCTACAGCTGCACTCGGCGCCACGGCCGACACCGCGGCCAGCGCCGCGCTCAGCGCCGTGCTCGTCTCTCGCACAGCAGCCATGTTTGGTGTGGTCGCCGCTTCCGCTGCTGTTTCGCACTCCCCGGGCGCGCTCGGCGCCGCCGTCTCTGGCCAGTGCTCTGCGGATGCGCCCGGCTCCGCCGCTCCTGCCTGCCGCTCCGCAGCTGCCGCCACTTCCGGGTTCGCCGCTGGCCGCGCCGTTTCTTGGCTCGGAGCCGCATCTCCTCCATCTGACGGGGGGGGCGCGGGCGGCATGGGTGGCGCTGGCGGTGCTGGCGGTGCGGCCAGTGTGGCCGGCGCGGGCTTCGGCATTTGCCGCTCTAACAGGCTGAGCAGGTCCTCCATCCTTCAGGATAGATTCGGTAACTCTGTCAGAAAAGGCAGATGCTGCATTAAAAGGTCGATGGCTCGGTTCTGCGACTGTGCAGAACAGTCCAGCGCCAGGGACGGCAGCGGAGCACAGCCAGGCAGTCCTGGAGCAGGCACGCCCAGCGCTGCGCCCGCTAAGAAGCCAGATCCAGGTGCATACGGAACCGAGCTAGGAGCCTCTCTGGGCGTCCAAGTTGCTAAGCCGCTGATCTGCGGCCCTGGATAAGCCGTGGCTGCCGTCCAGCCAAACGGCAAGGCAGGCTGTGCGCCCTGCCTCTGCCCTGACCCCCCCGCCTCTGGCAGCGCGGGGTTCCTGGGAGCTGCGGAGTCCTGCGACTGTGCAGGGTGAGCCGGCGCAGGCTCTGCCTGTGGAGCCGGGGGGGTTATTCCGAATCCACCATCATTTTCCCTGGAAGCCCAGTCAGCGGGGCCCCCCTCGGACATTCCTCCATCACTCATCACCGAGATAGGCGATCCAGCCCTGCTATCACAGTCAAGGGCTGTCAGCAGGATAAATAACGACTGCCAGGTTTTGTATAATTCTAACGCTGCTGGCTCCCCAGTCGGGAGCTTGTGTCGGACAGCGCAGCCGAATTCTTGCCATAAGGAAAAGTCCAGGGCAGTTTCTCTGTCCATGGAAATCCCTTTTAAAGTAGCCCAGTCTAATAATTCCTGAACTGGATTTTCAGGAATGGAGGTGCGCAATATGCTAAACACACCTTTCCAGACCAGTACGGCAGTGTCATTCTGTGAGCCGCTGTTCGCCATTTCTCAGTTGTGTTGGACCTCCCGGTCCCAGGGGGGAAAAGGAACAGCGCACCTCTACAGGAATTCGGCTTGGCTTGCAGCAGCAGGACACGTCAGGGAGTGTAGATCACGTCGGGCAGCACCAAATATTACCGCAGGCCTGGTTCCTACGGTATATCACCGTGTCCCGCAGCCATAGGGAGGAGGAGGAGGAGAAGATCCAGCAGGCAGGAATTGTGCAGCAAGATTGATTTATTTAATTATTTTACAAACCTTTTATAGACTTTTTTCTTCATAGTCTAATTGGACAAGGGACCAGCCACCCCTTAGGGGTGATTGGCCAAAATCCTAAAACATCCATTATCAAAATATTTTCTACTATACCATAAACAAGACTTTTCAAGGTTGCAGGTGACTTGGTTGTTTACATTCCCTGCTACCTCTTCTGTGAGAGAGAAAAATCTCTCACGGACTTAGAAAATAACAAGAAGATCCTCACTAACAGCATTTTTGTACCTACAGAACCTGGTCAAGCATGCATGTTTTTCACCCATCTTGAGCAAACCTAAGCAACTGAACTTCACACAGAGTACATAAATGCCCATCTCTCCCTCTCCCTCTTTCTCTGCTTTTCACCTTCCTGCATTGGACCAAGTATAGTACATGGAGTGAGAGACTTGAGTTTTAGTTTCTGCTCTCACAGACAGAGCTATTTGCATATTTTGAATTAGAATTATTATAGAAATATTAATATTTATAGCTTGACTGTGACCTATAGAACTGCTATTGCATGAATATGGTCTTGCTGTTTTGGAAAACTTAATTGCATGAGACTGTTCATAAATTTGTGACATTTACTGTTAAAATCAGAATAATTCTGAATGCCTCGCTGCTTTTTAGTCATTCACGTTTCTCTACGATAACTCTTCTTGGAGGGGATTTATTCATTAAGCTCGGCAGCTTACTGATTTTAAACTGTTTTTTGTTTTGTGTTCTGGGCATTAATTGCTGGTGGCCTCACTTCAGTGAACCCTCATCTGTATTTTAGTTTTGGCGCTTGCTTTGTGTGGGATTGCTCTTATTGTGAGCACAAATTTACTTTCAGACAATTCCTTTTGTTGGCAGTTATCTACAAATAACACAGAAACCATGTCAAACTCATTTCACTGAATGAAGAAAAAGCAATTGTTGTAGTTTGTCTTTTCTTGTTTGTTAGTTAATTCACAGAATGTATTGAGAGAAACTACTTTTGGCTTGGTTTGGGGTATTTTTTTTGAATCAGAAATAAATAACACCAAACACCTTATATATGGAACATTTTCCTAGCATCTGGGAAGTGTCTTCACTATCACTATAAACAGTTTCATATATTTCTGTTTCACTAGACCACACAAAGGTTGATTGTAACTATTTTCAGCTATTGATGATTGAAAAAAAGAGCTGTGAGAATTATAGCCAGTCAAGATGCTTCATGTGCAATGCTCATGCAAATCAGAGTGGGATTTTAAAAGAGCTCAGAGGCCGCTTATCTACTTTCTTCTTCAATTCCTTTTCTCATCAGAAGAAACTGATTTCTAGTATCTGAAAGAATATCGACGAGATCCTACTAATACAGGAATCATAAATTATCTTCTTGGGAGTAAAGTGAGAAAAATGATGGGCAAGCAATTGCAAGACATTTTTGAACACCTTCAGCTCTTTTCACTGCTTATGAAACTGAATTCTTCCCAGTGATGTGATGGTGGTACAAAACGTTAGGAAGCTGACATTATGGAGTCCCTGAGGAGGAAGAGGACAGAGTCACTCCAGAAACCAGAGAAGACTGAAGAAATAATACTGGATGAACAATCATTGATCTATAAGATCTGCTAAGATCATAAGGCAGCTTGAGGCACCATGTTAGCACAGGTCAATGTGCTGTGTGTGTGTACTGGATGACATAACGGGGGACTCACTCCGGAATGGGGTCCATAGTTTTTCTCTAGTCTCCCTATACTGATGTACATACATTTGTTGATATGAATTGTGCAGTTTTCAGATTTTACTTTAGGAATTTTGTCAGTCTCTGTAGATGCTAAAAAAGCTGGCAGAGAAATTTTCCTATTTTTCATAGCCACTTCTGAAAGTCTCCTTTCTCATGCAAGCTAGCTGAAAACAGTGTAGAGGGTTTTGTAAACCAAGACTTTATCTCACAGGTGCAAACTTGTTATGTACAGTCTTGTTTACCACACTGGGAAAAACATTTTGAATTGGGTGTCATAGCATTCAGCCAATCACTCTGGGAGGTGTATGGTCAAGCACCCAATAGTGTTACACCACTCTTACGAACAAAGCTATATAAACAAGTCTGTAATTAATTAAATAATCCCATTTATCCTGGACTTGGACTTCTGTATCGTTTTTCTCGCCATCCCTGTGGACAGCAGTGACATCTGGTGACCGCCCGACATATACTGCAACCACAGCCTCTAAGAACGTACCTGCGAGACCGCGACTGGCCCCCCCACTCTGGGGCCGCATGGAACTAGACTGAGAAATGGAACATAAATCCTCAAAAGAAAGCATGGTATTTTCTGCCTTCAAATCTGTGATACAGATTGCAGGAGCATTATAGTATAAGCGATGGGGAGCTCGCTGCGTTATCTACCTGGTCTACCGGACATGGATACTCTTCAGACTTTGATAATGTTTTGAACCCAGACACCTGGAGGGGACTGGGGGATGCCTTAATCCTCTCATTTTCAGCTGGCGACGTGGAGGTAGCCGATTTGATACGTACTTGGGTGACTTTACACGAAGTAATGAAAAAATGGTCAAAAGGCAGAGATGGAAAAGTCAACCCAGGATCGGATGAATCTGAGTCTGTGGGCTTCCCTAGCTCGGATGGGGATGATGAGTTCTCTAAGGGGGGCGGGACCCCGAGTAGCGCGGGAAGTTTGGTCGTCCAGCTCCCAATACCCTCTCAGGAGAGGATGAAGGGTTTCTAACCCTGCCCCCGGAAATATATCCACTCCTCACTGGCAGGAGGATTGGGGTGCCCCCTGTCTTTTGCCTCTACTTTGGTTACTGCAGTGGGATCTGCCCTTCCCGCAGCTCTGCTGCTGCCGCCGTCTGCGGGAGTGGCGGGAGGAATCATGGCGGCTGCTGCCGCGGCACCGATGCCTGGGATTGCAGAATCGGCTATGCTGCTTCCACAAGTGGCTCCCGCACCATCAGCCCTGTACTCGGGCTCGGTGCAGCAACCTTGGTCACCCATGCCCACATGTTTGCTGCCCTATTGTTCCACTCTGGGCCCTGTGGCGCTCGGGTACCATACATGTCCCAACAATTGGGGATTTTTCGGCTCAGGAGAAGAAGCAGCAGTGGCCATGCTCACCGCTATCTGACTCTCTCAGGGAACAAATCTTGGCAGCTTTGCATGAGATAAAGCAACAGCTCGTGGTGCAGCAGGAAGTGTTGCAACAGATTGTAGCGGCTGGATCCCTGCCAGAGCCGGCAGCAGCATCCAGAGAGCTACGGGTGGCGCCGGTCATTCCGGCCGCAGCGGCAGACTGTGGGGCCAGCGGATGCGCCGCCGGGATCAGATGCGCCACTGGGACCAGTCGAGCAGCTGGCACTGGGCTCGTCCACAGAGCTGGGCGTGGGGCTGGTGGCTTTGGTGCCCGCGTGAAAATCGGCGCCAAAAATCGGCGCCAATCTGGCCCACAACATTTCAGGTGCTGGCTGTGGCCGCTGCTGCTCCAGCCTTAACGGCCACAGCGGCCGCTGCCACTTCAGCCCCCGCAGCTCCATTCCCCACTGCCTTAGATGTCGCTTCAGCTCCCGCGACTCCACCGCCCTCTGCCTTAGCCACCGTTCCAGCCTCCGCTTCTCCACCCTCTGCAGCCCTAGCTGCTGACATCACTACCCCTCCCACTGGCTCAGAGTTGGTACGCCAGTCTCCTAGGAGAACATCCAGCACACCCTTGAATGATGATGTAAGTAGCATGGCCATGGAAACGCCTGCTCCACGGTGGGAATCTGGGGCGGCGCTCAGGTGCCGACAGCAGGCAACGCGCTGAGTCTGCAATTGTCCTTGGATCCTCCTGGATTCTAAAGTGACTGTCCATTCTAGAAATCAGAAATGGTTCTGGGAACAGGTTAAAAGGTGTGCATTGCAGGACGGGGACTGGGAGTTGCTAGAAAGAATTGGGATGCCTGGCGGGCAAATGGCACCTGAGCAGTCTGCTACCTTGTCCCAGAGTCCCAGGGCAGGCAGATCAAAGAGATGTAATAATGCAGCAAAGTAGTGATGATACAGATGGAATTGTCCAGGCTTTCCCTGTGCAGAAAGCTCTTCCTAACTCTGGTCAGACTGACAAACATGAGTGTTTTGCTTGGAAAGGATTTGTAAACTAAGGTTGCTCAGTATGGATTAAGTTCTTCTGAGGTCATGCAGATTATTAGAATGCTGAATACTGATCTTCTCTCTCCATTTGATATTAAGCATTTAGTTAGGTCAGATGTTATTTCAACCTGTACAATATTCAGTTTTTGAAGCCAATTGGAGAGGGATGGCTGAAAAGGCTGTAGCTGGGAATATGCAATTGCCTCAAACTGATCCCAGGCATCTAGCCCCTGTGGATGCTTTCATGGGAATCAATAATTATTGGGACTCTGATGTTCAGGCTACCTGGCATCCTCAAATCCTGGAACAGATTCAGAAGGTTGGCATGGCAGGTCTGATTAAAAGTTTAGATACAGCTGCTCCTAAGACACGATATGTGAAAATATCTCAGGGGCAGAAAGTGAACTTTTTATCTTTTCTGGAAAAGATTGCTGTAGCCTTGAAAAAGCAGGTTGAAGATGAGACCATGAGGCAGCTGTTGTGCAGACAGGTAGCAAGACATAATGCTAATGATGAGTGCAGAAGGATCATAGATGCTCTGCCTGGAGAACCCACAATAACACAAATGGTTGACGCCTGTGCTAAGGTGGGATCTGGAGAGCATAAATCTGCTTTAGCAGCAGCTCTAAGACCTCTTCAGTTAAATTCTGGTGGATCAAAAAAGAGACCTAAGGTTGAGAGAATGCAGAAATAGCTTATACAAAGGAAGAGAAACAAGGAGAACAGCTGAATTGTCCAATGCAAAAGATGTGGTAGGCCAGGTCATTCTTCAGACTTCTGCCAGTCTATCTATCATGCCAATGGTCGACCTCTGATTCGTTCAGGGAACTTGACCAGGAACGCAAAGGGGAGTCACGTATTTCCTCAGGGCATAGCTCCTCTGAGACGGACCTATTCAGCCAGCTTGCAGATCGCAGCCAGGGATTGGCCAGAGTGGATGTGCACACCATAGCAACAGTCAACTTAGAACATTGGGGGGGAAAAAAAAAAAAAGGGAAGAATCTGAGTGGCAGGTGCTGGAAGTCCACAAGTCAGGCTCTGCCCAGCTGATTCAACTGAGGGCTGTTGCCATGGCTTTTTAGCGGTTTTCTCAAGTTCCTTTGAATTTGGTCACTGATTCTGCCTACGTAGCAGACATAACTCAATGCTTAGATTGTTCACTTTTGAAGGAAGTGAATAATGCAGCTCTGTTTTCACTATTGAAGGCCTCGTGGAGTGCAATTCAAGCTCGAGTGCATCCATATTACATTTTGCATATTCGAAGACACACTAATTTGCCAGGTTTCATAACAGAAGGCAATGCTAGGGCTGACAAGCTAGCTAACCCTGACTGAGTAGCGCCTCAGCCTGACAAAATGCACAAGCTAAAGCATCGCACAATTTCTTCCATCAAAGTGTGCATACCCTGCAGAAGCAGTTTCATTTAACACCAACTGAGGCCCGGGACATTGTCAGCTCTTGTGCTGACTGTCACGGACTCGTTGCACCTTTGCTATTGGGCATAAATCCCAGAGGCATACAAGCCTTGCAGCTTTGGCAGATGGATGTAACACACATTTCTGAATTTGGCAGATTTAAGTATGTGCATGTGTCTATTGACACGTTCTCCTCAGCTATGTGGGCGTCTGCTCATACTGGGGAGAAAGGCCACGATGTCATTCCCCATTGGAAACTCGCTTTCGTGATTTTGGGCGTACCTTCGTCTGTGAAAACCGATAATGGCCCTGCCTATGTCTCTCAGAAGGCGCGGCAGTTTCTGCATCTATGGGGTGTCGATCATACTTTGGGTATTCCGCATTCACCTACTGGGCCAGCCATTGTTGAACATGCTCATGGCACTTTGAAGCGTGTTCTGGAGAAACAAAAAGGGGGAATGCATGGAGAAACCCCACAGAGCCGACTAGAAAAAGCGTTATATACAATTAATCATCTTACGGTGCCACCAAATTCAAACAATCCTGTTATTTTGAATCATTTTCTCTCAATGCAGTCTGCAGGCGAGACACACCTGCCTCGAGTGAAAGTCTGGGTACGGGACCTCCTCACTAAAAAGTGGGAAGGCATGTGTGAGCTTATTGCCTGGGGTTGTGGGTATGCTTGCGTTTCCACAGATACTGGGGTACGATGGCTACCTGCAAGATGCGTTCGCCGTGACCTGCAGCACCAGAAGCAGAACAGGCAACCTCCAAGGCAACCTTCAAATGATGATCAGAATGCAGATCATCCATCGAATGATCCCTCTGATGATGACCAAGATGTTGACCATTAGCCTGGTCCTTCTACAAGCAGAGACTGAATTTCAGAGACTGAATTTCAAGTTTCTTGTGTTATGGAGTCAGAATGTTATGCAGAATGTTAGAGCCCTTGAGGCTATTCAGAATTAATGACTGGATGTATAGCTCGATTTGCTAGATGTATCTCTCATGGTATTGCTGGAGAATCTCTCTGCCTACTCCAAATTAGTATCTGATTTGGATTTAGTTTGGTAACAGCCATTACCAAATGGATCCTTTATGCTGTGTTTGTTCTCCTTGCTGCAACGGATACTGCAGAGGATTACAAATGTTAACTTTTTGGTCTTTAAAACAAAAAGGGGGAATTGTAGATGCTAGAAAAGCTGGCAGAGAAATTTTCCTATTTTTTACAGCCGCTTGTGAAAGTCTTCTTTCTCACGCAAGCTAGCTGAAAACAGTGTAGAGGGTTTTGTAAACCAAGACTTTATCTCACAGGTGCAAACTTGTTATGTACAGACTTGTTTACCACACTGGGAAAAACATTTTGAATTGGGTGTCATAGCATTCAGCCAATCACTCTGGGAGGCATATGGTCAAGCACCCAGTAGTGTTACACCACTCTTACAAACAAAGCTATATAAACAAGTCTGTAATTAATTAAATAATCCCATTTATCCTGGACTTGGACTTCTGTGTCATTTTTCTCGCTGTCCCTGTGGACAGCAGCAACAAGTCTCTCACTAGATTTGTACAGTTTCCTTGCTAATGGATGTCAACATAGGAGAACTATTTCCCTTTTGCATAATTTGCAGAGATTCTTGGTTATAGTCTCTAACAGAAGTAACTCCTCCGTATGATTAAATTTGAATCATACTCTGTATTACAGAGGTACTAAGCCTTTGTGCAGCTGGGGCAAATGCTAAAATGTAGACATTCTATTTTTTTGCTATTGTGAATTCTCCAGGAAACCGATTTTCCACTCCTGGCAAAGGTTTAATATTCAGATGTGGATGATCCTTAGAATCAATTGTGTTCACTGCCCATCATCATCTTTCTGATCCTTGCAGCTCAAGA